>NC_133201.1:45999041-46126541 GCF_958299795.1 Porites lutea | reverse complement strand
CTCTTGGCTTTGAACCATACGCCGGTTTTTGCAGATAAGAAAGTGATAATTTGTGTATTATGCTTCGATCAGTTTGTTCTCTATTTCATGCAAAATCCTGTCGTTTATCGGACCGCGAAAAAATTAGTGTTTTGCTGACTATTTAAGTTGTTATATAAGTCTTAACCAGGCACTTTTTGGCTCCAGCACACTTAACTTAAAAATTTCTAGACTGAAATGATACCGGTTTGAAACCTCACGGAGTCAGACTACTGAATAAGTGTTCTAAAATTTGCGTCATTTTAAATTTGGTCTCGTTGAAATGCATGTTTCAAGGGACAGCTAACTTACTGCCCGGCGACAGATAAAGGCTTTTAATCGGTCTTTGAATGATCTTTTGTTGTTTTAAAATTGCCAAGTAGTAGAATGAGTTGAATTTTTTTGTTAACCCGGTTTTCAAAACTCCAGGTATATATAAAAAATTTCATACCAATCACATGATCAACTTTGTCCACATCAATTTGATCAAACTCGTTTTTGTTCCAGACGTATTTCGAGTTCTGGAATTTATTGACCCACTCTGAAATCAGGTCTCTGCCGTCCAGTCTGTCTCCCTTTTTATCAGGGTATTCAGGATCTGTCTGATTCTTATGCATGAGTTCCCTGCGGCCTCCACCAAATACAACTTCCATGCCATTTCCGTAGGGAAACTCCAGAAGTTGCAAGGCTGTAAATAAAAATATAAAAATAGTAATATAAAATATGAGAGGTCAAAAACTGTAAGTGAAATGCCGCGAGTAGATACAAAATAATAAATACTATATCATAAGATATGAATGCATTATTAATTGGCATACCAAGTAAATCTCAAACAGTAAACGTACTGCGGGACAATACAGACTATGAGTTATTTGAGATTGCACCAGCAAAATCATTTTTTTGTGTGTGCCCTAATTGATTTGTTGTTTGCTTTACTCTCGATAACCAAACGTACTACACTGGGGAGACGATTCGGGTTTGAATTGTTAAACTTCCTATTGTAAGCCCTGGTCCTGGCAAAAATGACCACAATATACCGAAGGCAAGGTAATTCAACGTTTATTTAACATTGATTTATATACGTAATTCGCGATGTACCGCTATAGGTGAAGCAAACGGTTAATCCAGTACATTTACTATAAAATATAAAAAATCGGTCACACAGACACAGATTGTGTGGGCGCCCTGTGGCTAAACAATAAAGTAAAAACTCATGCGCGCAATTTTTTGCTCTAATTCTTTACTCCTTGATTTCTAGAGATCTACAAAAACTTCTTAGAGCAAACAACAGTGGAATAGCATAACTCATATACATGTATAATTATATGTTTGTTATTTAACGAGTGAAAACAAACGTGATTACAGTAAAATACAACTTTATTAAACAATACCTATGTCCTTGCACTTGGACCCATCATCCGTTACAGTCTTGCTTATATCACCGTCACTTTCCCAATTGCGGTTTGCTGAGTGAGCATACGCACACGCGGGAGTTGCGTGTGTAATTCGTGCGGTGGTCACGATTCCCGTTGACATTCCAGCCTTCTCAGCAAGCGTGAGAATGGAGGCGGCTTTGCTCTGTTCAGTTACCGAAGAGCACTGAAATCGTGTAACACTTGAACTTACACCGATAACGCCTGAGAAAGTATAAGGCAAAATAGGAAGAAAAGCAGCGGTAAGGACAAAATGAACGTTACACACGGCCAAAGCAAGATCTCACTTTTCTTAACTATCCTCGTGGGAGTTACGTGCTATTATAAACTCGCTACACGAAGGCCTTCGGCCTTTGCAAGGAATAAGGCCTCTGGCAGATTTTGATTCCTTAATATTATAATATAAGGGAGCTTTTCACTTACAAATACCAGTATATCGAGGTAGCTATACATTGCAATATCCCGCACTCGGCGAGAGATTCGCATTGCTGCGTGGACTTTGTTCCCAGGCGTTTTGGACTGTGCGGTCATAAAATGATGAGATGCAAAATACACAAATATATTTTTCAATTCCGCAACACCAAGCAAGCAAAAAAATCTTGCGTCTGAAAGACCATATATTTGGGCGCCAATATAACAATTAAGTGCCCGGTTAAGGTTTAAACTTACCGCTATCGGTTTTTATTCCGCTCAGGAATGCCGTCGCGGTGCTCGCGGAATCTGTTCCTTGTTCATCAACTGAGTACGTTTTAGCGAGAGCTGACCACGGAAACACTTCCCAGCTCAGAACATTCTCCTCTCCCGTGCGTCCCTTTTGTTGTCCGTCCAGGAATCGTGTCGCGGTGATTGTAGTGATACCCATTCCATCACCAAGGAACAAAATAGCGCTCTTGGCGGTGTTGTTGTTTGCTTTTAATTTAAGGTTGTCCTCGACAAGCTTTACGCCAGCTTTGTACCATGCATTGTTGTCTTGATTCCGAAAGATGTCACCATTGACACCTGGAAAGATGAAACCATAGAAACGATAATAAAATAATTGTCAAATTGTCAGTTCTCCAGTTGTTCTCTCGTAGTTAGTTTTGCTTGATCTCGTCAATAAGTCGTTTGTACGGCGCTGGTAACTGTTGGCTACGATTCAGTGGTGTTTGTTCTAAGTTAGTAAACCAGCTTTCTAAAGTAAGACGTTGATAGTTGTCTGTAGAATACGTTACATGTCGCAGAGTCCCAGTCAATTTAGCCAACAGTTACCAGCACCGTACAAACGACTTATTGACGAGATCAAGCAAAACTAACTACGAGAAAACAACTGGAGAACTGACAACTTGACTAACAATAGACGACCTGTTTAACTGTGACAATAGACGGATCGAAACGCACCAATCACTGATTACGAGTCTTCATAGCCAATTACATCACGGCTTAACTGACAGACGACCAATAAAATCGCGACATAATTGACCAATCAGATCAATAACCAGAGTATAATACCATCAACTGACATGATACAACTCACTTTGACGCTGAAGATGACTACCGCACAGGTTGTCGAAACGTCTGTCAACAACAACAGTCCTATTCAGGACTACGTTCACCCGGACGATCAAACTCAACGTTTTGAAATGACTCCTGGATTCAAACCTTTCACAATGGTACGATTGGTACCAACAGAAAATAATGTCATTCCAATGGTTCTGTTGGTGGATATGCATCTCATTAAGGGGACTTAGATTATTTTCCCATGTGAAATTATGAAGATTCCTCGTTCTATAAGCCAACCACGCAAAACAATTTCGCTCTCACAAAGTGGAAACACCCTAATAGTTACAAAGCGAGGTTGAACTAGCGCTAACAGTAATTGCTAACAGCGGCGAAGTCGAAATACAAACATGTCAAAAGAATTCTTCGTTGTATAAGCCATCTTTGAAAGCAAGTTCGCTTTTACTTACCCAGCCAGGCTACATGGAAAATAATCTAAGTCCCCTTAATGCGATGCATATTCACCAATAGACCAATCGAACCATTGGTACCCACGGACCATCATAATAGCCCTGTACCCAGCCAGGCCACATGAGAAAATAATCTAAGTCCCGTTAATGAGATGCATATTACAAATAGAACCATTGGAATGACATCCTTTTCTATTGGTACCAATCCTGCCATTGGTACCAAAGGGCACCCTTCTTATCACCACTAACACCAATGGAGTCTATTTGCGAGTATTAGATAACCCTCAACAAAAATGGCGTGATTAAATTGGCCAGGCACATTAAATCGCCTTGGTGCCTATGCAGCATTCCGCTTTCACATGACAACAGACCCGAACGCAGTCTTAAGGAAGAAGCTTATGTTACATTCAGGCGGTTTTCTTGGTGAAACAAGTATCATTATATTGTTTGCATTTGTTCATCACGGTCAAATAAGCAATAGGTTGAATAGCTAAAAATATAACTTACACTATATGTTCTATGAGGGTGCGAATGGGGTTAACAGTTAGCTGATATTTGGCCAAAAAAACAGTAGTTAACTGATAATTGGCCAAAAAATTAGTAGTTAACTGATAAATGAAAAGTTAACAGTTAAGTGATATTATATTAATGTTAATGAAAGCAACAAAGTTTTGCAAACAGAAATGCTATTTTCTGACATAAAAAAGCGTCAGTCAAAGAGGTGGTTGTAGACAACTCAACGAATAATTCGTCTTCTAATGTTAACAAGATTTCTCTGTTCGGAAAAGGAAAATACTGTTTTTCGGACCCAAAAGATCGCCAAGTTGAACATTACTACCTAAATAAAAAAGCTGTGACTCTTAGCATTTGATCTGGCCAAAAAGAATTTCTGAGTGCTCAAAGAAATCAGCGATCTTTCTTTTAAGTACATGGGATTTGTACTTACGAGAAATCATTTTTGTAACTGATGTTGGAGTTCTAACTATTGAGATTTTTAATAGAAAGAAAGTTCGTGTTTAAACCGGTCTTTCTGAAACAGTTTCGTCAGTTTTATTTTTTGAAACCCTTGGATATCTTTATCAGGGTTTTAAAATGCGCGAAAAAGTTACGTCTGCGAAAAATGTAACATTGAGGGACGAGAAAGAGGATGTCGACAAAATTTGTATCGAGGTACAAAAAACTGCTGACAACGCAGGTGGAAAACCTACACGCGGTTTCTCACTTCAACACAAAACATTTAGTGCTTTGAACTACGTACGCTCAAGACTTTGGAACCACGGTAAAGGAATCCCTTAAAAGAACCTTGAGTTCGAAGTGGGCTACACTCACGAAAAGTCGAATTGTCCCGTGTCAAATACTTTAATTACTTTGTCAGCACTCCATGTCTCTCCCATCGGTGCAAAAAGTGGTTGAATTCATCAATTGAATTCTAAAAATAATGGTCCAGTTTGGTATTTAAGACTATATTTTGGCACTGATAATATTTCTCGTCGTCTGTTGCAATGGATTGCAAGGATTAAAAATGGATTGAAACTTAGGCCAACAACAAGATACAGGACATACAGCAACCAGATAAGTACAAGACTGATTCCGATCAGATAATGAAAGTGCCGAAGAAGGAGACTTTGAAGTAGTTTATGGCAGGACATGCAAGGTCATGTCGGGAAGATCAGTACCAGATCATGACTGGTACGTCTGGATCTATGAGGCCGGTGTCACATTGATGATTATAGGACTTATATTTTCAGTTACCTATAAATAGCACTAGTGGCAGAGTTCATGTAAATTTATACCTTGATTTTAGTAGGGCCTACCCCCAAAAGTGATTTACTTGCTGAAGGAAGAGAAATTCGGGTTATGACGGAATAATATTCCCTGTAGGAAAGTGAAAGTTAACAGCTAGCCAAAATTAGTAGTTAACTGAGAATTGGCCAAAAAAATAGTAGTTAACTTAGAAGTGGGTACCCCCATAAGCACCCTCTTCTATGTCTGACTTTGTGGTACCCAGGTAACTGGAATGTGATTTATCAATTTTGGTTTCAGAAATGGAATAATGTGCGATTCCAGGTGATCATCGATGCCTTATAGCTCATCAAATTTGTTTTGCAGGCTGTTTATGTTAAGACTGATGAGAAGGGCCTCATTCCGTTGTTTTTTCTCTCCTGAATGAGATAATATAGCTCTGTACATTCTTCATAGTTATCGGGATGTGAAGAATCTAAAGAATTGGGCTATGAAACGAGCGCGTCCGAGCAAAAAGGTGCGAGGCAGTGTACTGGGATCAAATCATGGGCCACACATCAGAGAGAAGGGAAACAAGGGAATCTCAGGAAAACGAGTTATGATCTTTGTCATATTGATCGACTGCGTACTGCAGGTCTTCATCAGTTTTCCAACTCTTCAATAACCGAAGAAAGTAAGGACGAGCGTAGACTAATAGACATAGACATAGGGTAATGGGTTCATGATAACCGTCACGAATATAGAGACATTCCATGACCACTTAGCCCAATACGGTTGCCGTAGTCAGTGCTGTAATTTATGTAGTTGGTGTAGTTGAGGTAGTTAGTGTAGTTGGTGTAGTAAGCGTAGTTGCTATAGTTAGTGTAGTTGGTGTAGTTGCTGTAGTTGCTGTAGTATGTGTAGTTGGCGTAGTTAGCGTAGTTTCTGTAGCTGGTGTAGTTGGTGTAGTTAGTGTAATTGCTGTAGTTGGCGTAGTAGCTGTAGTTCGTATAGTTGCTGTAGTTGCTGTAGATGGTGTAGTTACCGTAGCTGGTGTAGTAGTTGTGGTTGATGGAGTTGGTGTAGTAGTTGTAGTATAGGTAGTATGTGTAGTTGGTGTAGTTGCTGTAGTTAATGTATTTAGTGTACCGGTAGTTGCTGTAGTTGGTGTAGTTGGCGTTGTTAGTGTAGTTGCTGTAGCTGGTGTAGTTATAATAATAATAATAATAATAATAATAATAATAATAATAATAATAATAATAATAATAATAATAATAATAATAACTGTTTATTCACAAATCCAAATCGGAAAGTGAAAAGGAGATAAAAGAGGTTATCCCTTTCTAGTTTATCTCCTGATAATAAAATACATTAAGAAAAAAATTATTTACAACTATTTAAAATAGTAACTATATATGTATATAAAACATCACACAGTAAAAGAACTTAGTGTTCACTAGGAAAATCTGTAAGATAACGTCTCAGTCTGTTCTTGAAAATATTCAAATTCTCCGCCTCAGCAACTTCCTTTGGAAGATTGTTCTACTTATCTATTATGCGTATAAAAAAAGAATGCTTAAAACTATTTAAAGTTGCTGATGTAAGCTTAAGTTTAAAACGATGGTTGGCTCTTAAGGGCCGAAAATCATGTGCAAATGTGAAAAATGCCGAGGGATCAAGTCCATTAAGTCTATTTATTGTCTTATAACACTCGATAAGCGACGAAAATAATCTTCTTTGTTCAAGTGATGGCCATTTAAGGAGCTTTAGGCGTTCTTCGTAAGGCATGTCTTGCCCAATATTTCCAAGGGCGCATTTAGATGCTCTACGTTGTACTTTCTCCAAGGTGTTTAAGTCTTTTTTAAGGTGCGGACACCAAACTGGAGAGCAGTACTCGAGTATCGGACGTACTAGACTCTTATAAAGTTTTGAAAACAACTGAGGATTTTTAGGACCCACCGTTCGCCTAATGAATCCAAGCACACTATTTGCCTTATTTGCGCATTTGTTAGCTTGCATACTCCATGACAGGTTCGAAGTAATATAGATTCCGAGATCCTTAACTTCAGATACAGCTTTTAATTGGTTACCACATAGATGGTATTGAGGACTTGAGTAATCAATTTTTTTAGAAATGCGCATCGCTTCGCATTTATCTGTGTTAAATTTCAGCTGCCAGACATGGCTCCAAGATTAAAGTAAGCGTAGTTGCTGTAGTTGGCGTAGTAGCCGCAGTTGGTGTAGCAGCCGTAGTTGCTGTAGTTGGTGTAGTATGTGAAGCTGGTGTAGTTAGTGTAGTTGCTATAGTTGGTGTAGTAGCTGTACATGTACTCGGTGTAGTTAGTGTAGTTGCTGTAGTTGCTGTAGTAAGTGTAGTTGGTGTAGTTAAAGTAGTCGCTATAGATGGTGTAGTAGCTGTAGTTGGTGTAGTTACAGTAGTTGGTGTAGTAAGTGTAGCTGCTGTAGTTGGTGTAGTTAGTGTAGTTGGTGTAGTTAGTGTAGTTGTTGTAGTTAATGTGGTTGCTGTAGTTGTTGTAGTAGCCGTACTTGGTGTAGCTGCTGTAGTTGGTGTGGTATGTGTAGCTGGTGTAGTTAGCGTATATACGTAGTTGCTGTAGTTCGTGTAGTTAGTGTAGTTGCTGTAGTTGGTGTACTTAGCGTAGTTGCTGTAGCTGGTGTAGTTAGTGTAGTTGTGTAGTTGATGTAGTTGCCTTAGTTGGTGTGGTTGGTGTACTTAGTGTAGTTGCTGTAGTTGGTGTAGTAGCTGTAGTTGGTATAGTTGCTGTAGTTGCTGTAGATGGTGTAGTTACCGTAGCTGGTGTAGTAGTTGTGGTTGATGGAGTTGGTGTAGTAGTTGTAGTATATGTAGTATGTGTAGTTGCTGTAGTTGCTGTAGTAGCTTCAGTTGGTGTAGTAGCTGTAGTTGCTGTAGTAGCTGTAGTTGGTGTAGTTAGTGTAGTTTCTGTAGTTGGTGTAGTAGCTGTAGTTGGTGTAGTTGGTGTAGTTACTGTAGCTGCTGTAGCAGTTTTAGTTGGTGTAGTTGGTGTAGTAGTTGTAGTGTGTGTAGTTGCTGTAGTTGCTGTAGTAGCTTTAGTTGGTGTAGTAGCTGTAATTGCTGTACTTGATGTTGTAGCTGTAGCAGGTGTAGTTTGGTGTAGTTTAGTATAGTTTTGTGTTGTTGGTGTAGTTGGTGTAGTTTGGTGTAGTTTTGTGTAGTTTGGTGTAGTTGGTGTAGTTTGGTGTAGTTGCAGGTGTAGTTTGGTGTAATTTGGTGTAGTTGGTGTACGTTGATGTGGTTTGGTATAGTTTGGTGTACTTACTGTAGTTGCTGTAGGAAATTAATAATGGTGATTTGCTAACACCTGTGAAATCAAACACAACTTTCTGAAGCTTGCTTCTTTGAGAGGCTCGCTACTTTCCGAAACTTTACGGTAATATACGATGAGGTGTTTATTACTGCGATCATAATAATAATAATAATAATGTTTATTTCTTATATTGCGCAGTCTAGCATGCGATAAAGATATGATCGAGTGCGCATTACAACACTAAAATCTTAAAGGAATAAATGGCTAGTCCAAATAATGATAATAATAATAATAATTTACAATTTTCGGAAAACAATAAAAGTAAAATATGAGTTAATAAAAGAACTAATAAAAAGCTAATTTAAAAAGATGTGTCTTTAGTAAAACTTTAAAAATGTTCAATGATTGACATTGTCTAATTTCTAGAGGGAGTCGATTCCATACTTTGGGCGCAGCATTTTCAAACGCCCTATCCCCGAGTGTCTTTTTTGTTCTATAGGTATTGTCCATTAGGAGTATGCCCCGGTATGATCTCAACTGATACCGCGAGCTCTCTTTGATTTTTATCAAGTCTAAAAGATATTGTGGTGCGACGCCGTAGATACATTTGTGAACTAGCATTGCTATCTTGAATTCTATTCTGTGGGTAACCGGAAGCCAGTGCAGGTTGATCAGGGATGGTGTGATAGGATCATACCTAGATATAGTACATACCAGCCGAGCTGCCGCGTTCTGCAGGCGTTGCAGCTTACCAAGATGAACAGCGGGCGTACCATATAATAGACCGTTACAATAGTCTAATCGTGACATTATAATAGCCTGTACAATGGACTTCCTATTATCATATGATAAATACTTTCTAATACGCCGGATGTTATGTAGATGGTAATAAATATTCTGACATATGCTGTTAATATGTGTGGTCATATTCATGTTTGCATCAAACCAAGCACCCAGGTTTCTAACAGAGTAAACCGCAGAAACCTTTACCTCACCTACTTGCAAGTCACTTATCATAACCTTATTTAACTGTGCGCGTGTACCTATAATAAGAAACTCGGTCTTAGCATCGTTCAGCCGAAGTTTGTCTTGGACCATCCAGGTTCTTATGTCCCTG
This sequence comes from Porites lutea, assembly GCF_958299795.1. Lineage (NCBI taxonomy): Eukaryota > Metazoa > Cnidaria > Anthozoa > Scleractinia > Poritidae > Porites > Porites lutea. Next base: position 46,116,997 of record NC_133201.1, on the reverse strand, counting down.
ATGCAAGCTTGTAGAGCGTCAACAGCATCCGTCTCAGTAGCAGAACCATCCGGCTTAAATGAGATATAGAGCTGCGTATCATCAGCGTATGCGTGAACGTTAGGGAGATGGGATTCAACAACATCGAAGAGCTTACTTGCGTACAACGTGAAGAGCAAGGGACCAAGACATGATCCTTGAGGTACCCCTTGAGGCAGATCAAAGTCACTCGAATAGCTCCCGTTAATCAGGATTCGCTGTTTCCTGTTTGATAAATACGAGTGAAACCATTTAAGAGCGGTACCTGTAATTCCATACGTCACGCACAGGCGATTCAACAACACTTGGTGGTCAATCGTGTCAAATGCTGCACTCAGGTCTAGCAATACCAAAAGAGTAACTCGTTGATTGTCCATTGCAGCTAGTATGTCATTCTGTATCTTCAATAGGGCAGTCTCTGTGCTATGACCAAGTCGATAGGCTGACTGGAGGATGGGATACAAACCCGACTGAGTAACGTGATCGGTTGTCTGATCATAAACTGCCCTTTCAACCAATTTAGAGAGGTATTGCAGATTACTCACAGGTCTTAAATTGGATAAGGAAGTCCCTTGCTTGGTCTTCTTCAGTCTTGGATCCACAAGGGCCGTTTTCCAATCAGATGGAAAGTGTCCCAAGGAAAGTGAAGAATTCACGACATTAGTGATGATGGGGAGAAGCATATCGGACATGCCGACTACTAAATTGGTCGGCATAGGATCAAGTTGACAGCTTTTCTTCGATGATCTACTGACCAGCTTCCTTATATCTTCCACAGAATACGTATTGAAATGATCAAGTTTCCTATCGCCTGTAAACACTTTATCCTCAGCCACCGCCCCAGGATGAAGAGTACACGCATCAAGCTCTGCCCGAATCTTTGCAATCTTACGGTCGAAAAACCGCCCGATATCGTTGGCTAAGATTGAGTTGTCCGTGTATTCTGGAAAACACAACTCATTCCTAGGAAGTCGAGTGGCCCTGAATAGCTTTCCTTGGTTTTCACTATTGTCGTTCACAAAGTCTGAGTAGAAAGCACGCTTAGCCCGTGTACTTAAATAAGTAACGTGGTTCTTGAGTTTCTTGAATGCCAACAAATCTTCCTGTGATCGTGTTCTTCTCCATCTCCGTTCTGCTTTCCGGCGTCGCCTTTTTGCCTCGGCTATCTCACTGGTATACCAGGGTACCTTGGGCCTAGCCCGCACTGTTTTGGTTTTTAAAGGTGCGTGGCGATCAAGAACTTGAGAGAGTGTGGTCGTGTAATCCTCAACAAGTACATCCAAGTCCAGTGGGGTGATGGGATCGCTATTACCTCGATCACATAGCCCTGTAAGTACTACATCGTACGATAGGCTCTCAGCGTCCAAGGATTTAGTTTTCCTAAACTTTATTATCCTAGTCTGAAATGAAGGCTTACTTATGGCAACATGACAATGTACAGCTGCATGATCGGAGAAATAGCGACAGGCGCGTGGTGGACTCGCCAGAATATCCTCAATCTTTCTTGTTATAACAAGATCCAGGGTGTGACCACGTATGTGCGTTGGCTCTGTCACATGCTGCTCCAAACCGAGATACTCAAGCAGATCTAAAAACTTAAGTGCATCAGTGTCATTAGGAACATCCACATGTATGTTGTAATCACCAACGACAATCAAAGGCTCTTTGGATAGAATAGTGGACTCCATCAGGTCAGAAAACTCCATCAGAAAAGTGTTAATGGGAACCCTGCGGTGGTCATCACAATTCTGTGGACGGTAGACGATCACAAGCCGTATCTTGCGGGAAGTCGACGTTTGGACCAACAACTCGCAAAATTCAAGCGACTCTTGAATTCCATCTCGAGTCGTGCTAACACGACATAAGGCAAAAGAAACCCAACATAAGGCAAAAGAAATCTAAAAATATCTTTACCCGTTGAAAGCTTTATAACAAGGGAAATCACTTATCATGATAATATTTCAAAATAACCGAATTAACAAAGCAGCATTATTTCATTAAACAAACAACCACAACAACACCCTCAACATAAAAAATATATATATTAAACAGAGAAAACGCCGATGGCACACACAACAGTTTTTTGGGTGTTCACGTAAGTTAGGATTTACGTAATTATTATCTGTCTATTATCTAACTACAGCAACTACACTGACTACACATACTACACCGACTACAGCAACTACACTAACTACGGCAACTACACACACTACACTAACTACAGCAACTACACATTGCATGCAGTAACTACAGCAACTACACAAACTACTGTAACTACAATAACTACACCAAGTACACTACCTACAGTAACTACACAAACTACACCAACTACATATACTACACCAACTACACAAACTACACAAACTACACAAACTACACAAACTACCCCAACTACACATACTACACCAACTACACTAGCTACAGCAACCACACCAACTACATATACTCCACCAACTACACTAACTACACCAACTACAGTAACTACACCAACTACATATACTCCACCAACTACACTAACTGCACCAACTAAACCAACTACACTAACTACGGCAACTACACCAACTACACCAACTACACCAACTACATTTACTACACCAACTACACTAACTACACTAACTACATCAACTACATATACTACACCAACTACACTAACTACAGTAACCACACCAACTACAGCAACTACATATACCACACCTACCTACAGCAACTACAGTAACCACAGCAACTACACAAACTACAGTAACTACAGCAACTACATATACTACACCAACTACACTAACTACACCATCTACAGCAACTAAACCAGTTACTGTAACTTTATCATAGTGGGCAAAGTGGTCATGGAATGTCTCTATATTCGTGACGGTTATCATGAACCCATTATCTTAGTTAATTTTACTGCGAGGAGCACAGGAGTCGCTGCTCGTTAAAACGCTCTCGTGAAAAAAAAAAACGGAATAATAATTATTAGGAACTTGATCTTCTGGCGACTCAAACTAACAGCAAAAACGGTAAAAATTTATCCCAATTTTATTAATAGCAGAGCCGGAGTTGTTTGAAATTGTGGCTGAAGACCGGATATTGAATTTTGTTTATCCCTCTGAAAACAATTTACAGAAAAGGGGAAAAAAATTCTGCACATTAATTTACTGAATAATAAACAAATTACACATGAGCAAAAGCGTGACATAAGCTTCCTTGTAAAAAATACATTAAGTCTTCCAAAGTTCGCAAAATATTTTTATCATAAGAAGACAGCCATCTTCTCCTACCAACAAGTTTCTCGGATTTCGCCAGCAAAATGTGAACTGCAACTAAAATCCAAATCATCCTCCTGGACTTCTTACGAACATTTTTGTAAGTTAACCCATTATGTAGGCTTGAAAACTCTTTGGTCTTAATGTCCCCATTGATTGTCAACGAATATAAATAGACCCTTTTCGCGAGTTTTTTCAACTTTTGACATGGACCAGTTAGGGAAAATCCGTCGACACCGCTGGAAAGAGCGCCTTAATATTAGTAACAATGCCAAATTTGAAAGTGATACGTCTCAAGCGATCGAAGATATAGCTTCGCAAAGTTGCGAAAATTTACGACGTTTGTATGGTGGGGGAAGGGGGGGGGAGGGGGGGGCAAGTTTGTGCCCTCTACCATACAAACGTCTATAAAATTTCGCGACTTTAAGGGGCTATATTTTCGTTAGTTTTTAACAAATCACTTTCAAACTCGGCTATCGTACTAATCTTAAGGGGCTATTTTCAGCGGTGTTGACGGTTTTTCCATAACTTGTCCACGTCAAAAGTGGTAAAAAAAAAAAAAAACCGTGAAAAGGTCTATTGCACACTTCTCTATTAAACCACACAAACAAAACTAGAACATGATGTGGCGTGTTTGTAACCAACCAACAATAGCGTCTGCTTTTCTGTGTTCGGTGTTTGTATGGTGAGGGGCAAGTTCAACCCCCCACCATACAAACGTCTGTAAAATTTCGCGACTTTGAGGGGCTATATCTTTGTTAGTTTTCAACAAATCACTTTCAAACTAGGCTATCTTACTAATCTTAAGGTCGCTATTTTCAGTGGTGTTGACGGTTTTTCCATAACTTGTCCACGTCAAAAGTTGAAAAAAAAAGTGAAAAGGTCTATTGCGCACTTCTCTATTAAACCACACAAACAAAACTAGAACATGATGTGGCGTGTTTGTAACCAACCAATAATAGCGTCTGCTTTTCTGTGCCGCGCGTTAAGAGAATTGCGCAGTTAATCGCAGCTCAAATTTCCTTGTCAAAATTTGTTTTTTTGGATAGTATTTAGCTGTTCATATCTGGAGTAAATATGAATGTACGCAGACAGTCTTGAGAATGAGTGGCCCCTCATTTAGACTGTTTATCTTGTTGTGTTTAAACAGAGGAAAAGTCTACCAGTTGTTCACACTACAGTTTGCCGGATTTGCGACGCATTGCGCGAATCGCCATTGCGCGTTGCACCAGAGAAGTAAAGTTTGAAGTAGTACAACGTCACTATATCCAAATATATCTAGCTAAGTTTTTGGTATGTAATATAAAATTTACCTCTCTTTAACATATATAAAAAACTGCGGTTAAGAAGTGTTAAGCTTTTGCAAACGAAACGGCAAAAGACGATTAGGTCATATTTAGCGGAAGGAGGAGGCATTCAACACTTTCAAATTAAACTTAAATTTTGGCATTAAACGACCAACAAGTTTGACTTATAGGGATAGAGATATAAACATTTGAAACTGTTTATTAATTAATTGTTATAAACGATTTATCTATTTAACACTGTAGCCTGAAATTACAAAAAGAAAATTGAATTTCCTGTTGGCAAAAAGGAAAATTTCGTCGGCCCTCAAGCGCACGGCCTGGAGGCGCGGAAAGAGCACTCGTGCCAGTCCTACTCCGTATCACACATTACCGGGAATGAAGAGCGGGGCGCTTGTTTCATCGCCCAACCTTTATCAACCCTGTATTAGACAGTGAGAGCGCGTTCTGTCCTATCAGTTTTCGCAACGTGTGAGCTCTTTTCAAGAAGTAGCAAGAACCTTGTCCAATCCCTTGGCCTCCGTCGTTTTTGAAACAACTGGAGTAATAATTAAAGGAAACTAAATGAACTGGCACTCAAAGAAGAAGCTCCTTGCTCATTGCATGTTATTATTTTATGGAATAAGATACGTTTGTAAAAACTACGGTTGGGCCTAACCAAACATCTCGCTTCTTAGGGGTTGTGGTTTTACTTTAAATAACATAAGACTTCCTGACCATACATTAAATACTATGAAAGTCTTTTACTTTAACTTTTGATGTAAATACGTTCGTATTTTAAGTCCCTTAAAACTGGCCTTACAGACTAGAACTGCGGTGATCGAGCGACTGAGCCATGCATTGCGATTACTTAAGTCGACCTCGTAAACAGTATATTCTTACCTGCTATTCCTGGTAACACCACATCATTTCCTTTTAAAACTATGCTTAGAAACAGGATTATAAAGCTTGCTTTCCCAGAACTTGCCATAACGAATCTCTGACCGAAACCGTCACACTGGTGTCAACTTGCTGATTCGTCACCTCTATATATCTAGTTGCGTGCTTGTCAATCAATCGGTAGTTGATAAAAATGCGTAGCCTATTCGCACAGTTTACGCAATTTGAAGCGTATTGTTCACATGTCAATTTTTTCCATAATGAGTTATTGCCATAAAGGTTCGCGTGAGTATTGCTCCAGTCATTAGTACTAGAGCTCATCAAGTGCACGCCGTTTCAAACTGAAGATAATTACATACATCATATCAGTGTTATTAACTATGAGTAATTCATGGTAAGCTCTAAAAAAGTGAAAATAAACTTTCGTGAATCATTTTGGCTACGTTATTCGTTTCTTCTTTATTTGATGTAAACAATAGTTGATGTAAACAATAGTATTTGCATTGTTGAGCCAGAACTAAAAGTAAGAACTCATTTAAGTGCCGTCAACGAAGTGGTTAGTAACACTTCAAATGTCTTAAGCATTATCAAACTTTGTTTGGCATTAATCATGTCAGTGAGCACTTCTTAGCTTTATTGTCAACTCTACGGATCTAACACAACTTAGGTAACGTTTGACTGTACCCGGCATTTTACCCGGAGTAGGCGAATCTTTGTTTACACTTTTTGCCTCATTAACATATGCTTATCACCATCTCGTGACGCTAATAACATAAAAACTCTGAATATTGAAAGGGCATAACAGTTTCAGTTATCTCTGAAAATTTGGTTAAATTAATGGTTTCGGTGAAATTCTCTACTAAAAACTCGAAATTTTACAGAGAATGTATGGCTCATTAACTTTTTTGACACACAGCAATTTCGCAGTTTTTCATGGGTGATATTTCCTTTAATATTGCTTGCAAAGAACTAAAAATTGTACAAATTGCTCAACTTAATCAGCTCTTTCAACTTTTGCATTTATTTCATATATATGACCACGGCTTCTATGAGTTAAGTCGTATGATAATGAGGAAAAATGTAAACAGTGACGTCAGCAAAGATTCGCCTATATGTCGCTCTACGTACTGTAAGGTGTATTAATCTGATCTGTTGTTCATGTTAATCGTAGAAGAGGAGACTAAACATGGAATTCGTCAAAAATCAACTGAAAAAAAATAACAGTTGACGATGGAAGGAGGTGCATGACAATGTAAAATTTTTTTTGCGTTGTTTTCAGTTTGCACACAAATAGACGGATAAATCAATGGAACACTTCTATGGCTCAGTGAGCTTAATGTGCTCTTAGTCAAGCCTTAAACAGCGCACACAACAGCTGTTTATGGCTGTCACTGCCGGGATGATATGGCTGTTCGCATACGTAAGGTACTGGCCAGACCGAGGATTTGATAGTTTGTGCTTCCTTACCGGATTGGTTTTAAAATACTTTTGTTTGTCAGCCCGGGGGGGGGGGGGGACCCCTATAATGGTCTATATGGGGAGGCTCCGCCCGAAAGGAGTATCTTTTCAGGCTACAGGTATATGAAAAGGTAGGGATTTTACGCGTTGAAGTATACGAAAGGGTAGGGAAATCTGTCATTTGGGTCTGTGAAAGGGCCCAAAGGGCTAACAGATCAATTTTATTGCCTTATAAAGTCGAGAAAACGTTCTATTTTTGTCATTGATTCCTATTTAAACGACAGTGTATTTACAGCAGTTAAAAGGGATGCAAAGTTCAAAACAAGATATGTGAAAGGGGCACCATTTGTCAATAGAAGGTGTACGAAAGGGGTACCTCTTTCGTGAAAAAAGGGTAAGGGGTTGGACCTCGGAGCGAAGCGTCTCCCGATAAAATTTGGTGAGTACCTCCCCCCCCCCCCAACAAATGGCGGTCATCCAAACCAATGCACAACTAGACAGTCCAGTCAACCTAGGAATTCTTTAATTGCAACCGATTTACTGGTTTCAACGTCGAGGTTGTCCATCTAGCAACATACTCAAAACAATTCAATTACACTACGCTTGGTTTTCTGGATTTTCCCTGTAACAGAGTCGGCCAGGTGTAACGAAAAGCGCACTGAGCATTAAAACCTAGAAAACATCACAATAAAAACGTCGGAGCCCCAAGCAGAAGATCTGTTAAGTCTTTGTCAAGGTGCGAAATCATAATCCGAAAGGAGGTTGCTCGAGTCGCAAGAAAAAAGAAAGAATCCCAGTTTTTGATCACACGTGTTGTGACGAGGTTTGATGAACATAAGGACTTCACAAAACTCGGTCAAAGAAAACGGGAATAGGTTAAACAGTTGGGTTTACCTCGGTGTAAAAACCTGTGAAGTTTTTCTTTCTTTTGTAGCTATTATTTTCCCTGGGGCTCTATTATGTTGACTTCTCAGTGGCTTATTTGTATTCACCGTTTTGCGTCACTCGTGAGTTTCACAGGTTTTTACACCAAGGATGAGCCAAACAGTTTGTACCGATGCAAATTTAGTAGCTGGCTGATGGTGAACAGTTTGATTTGATTATTCAGGGTATTGTCTCCAAGTTTCATGTTTTTGTGCACAACAATAGCTAGCATTTTTGCATATTTTAAATGCATTGATAGTTACTCCTGTTCACCTGAAAACGAAACCTTGGAGACAATACCCTTCAATAATGAGGGGCTTTCACTTGTAAAGACAAAATTTCCGATGAAAAATTACCGAATTGTGGCCCTTAATTTTACTGCCTTACAATATATCAATCCTCAAAGGGTCTCCTAAAAAGACGTTTAATCTTCGGAATCTCAATTTTTTTAAAAATCTATCGAGCAGTTGGATTATTTCGTTCAAGTAGACCAATATGTTTACAAAGTCGCTAACAAGAGTGCTTCGATACATACTAATCAAATCCTCCTTTCTAGCAATCGGCTGGAGCTATCTACAAGATCTTTCGCACTCGTTTTTAAAAAGATTGAAACTACTATGAGGTGGAATTGCTTGTCAAAAACGCTTCGTTTTCTACAGATATGGGCCAAACATTAAGATTATCCATTTTTTACTGTATTTCTAACCATAAAAACTTCATCCCAAAATATCTCGATAACGCTGTTACAGATTTCGCTTAAGCTTTACCAACAATGAGGCGGTATTGGAGCAAAAAGCTCCCTTGAACGATTTTGGAAGAACAGCTCCCAGCACCGAGAAGTACTACTGCAAGTAAATTAGGTAATGGCGTCATTTCGTTGCTATGTCAACTGCTATGTCATTGCAAGCTGTGTTGGCAATTTTTTAAAATCTTTGTTTATGGCGACGTTGTTTATACTCAAACTTGGGAGATATTGGCCCTGAAAAACTGTATCGAGCCACCTTAAACTGCTAAAATACTTACTGCATTTCTGCTATTGAGCACAAAAATTAATTATTAGTCCTTTTAACTATGTTAATAGAGACTATCTAATAATTTCCCTTTAAATACCATCATAGAAAAAAATTCAAGCTTGGAAAGCGGAATGTGACGTCATACGCGTTGCGGGGTGACCTGTAAAAAGTCGTCAGGACAAAACAATGACCCAGGTGTTTCTCAAGCCCCGTGCAAACAGACGCAGCATTGTTGGATGTTACATGTTGCGTCCGTTTGCACCCTGTTGCATGTTGTTACGTAAAGTTTGAAACCGGTCAAACTTTTCAGCCAACAACTCCCAACATTTCTTTTGTTCCGTGATCGCCGAAGCGTAGCGCAACAATGTTGGATCCGTTTGCACAGCTCTTCCATCATTATTGGGGCGACGCACGCTCATTACGCATGGTTTACAAAGACTTATGGGTTGTATCCTTCCTACGAAGCACTGCAGGTCCCAACATTGTTGGGAGTTGTTGCATCCGTTTGCACGCAGCCTCACACATTTAGTCGGCGTTTTTAAAAACAAAACTACCCAAAATACATTTGTGATATTGTAGGAGTAAGAAAAAAACCCCCACAATTATCAGATCTAATTTGTCTAAATTTGTGATTTTTCTGAAATTCGGTTTCCTGAAGTGAAAATTGAAAATCTTTATTGGCAATATTTTTCATGTTGCACCTAACGTATTTTGGCAGATTTCTAGTACATTGTTAAGAAGCCATCCAAAAGTTAAATGGCGTTGAAAAAGACACTAATGTATCAGAGCATCTGAATTACAAGGCACTTTCGAGCCGCCTCTCGATCAAGACTCGAAGATAATGATAAACACAAAAAAGGAACCTTTTTTAAACACGAAAACGTACAGAGAATTTCTGAAACCTTAGGCCGACAGCCTGAAAATGAATTTTCAGGGGTCAAATCTCTTTTAATAACCATTAAAAGGCATTTATAAAGTGTAAATTGGAAAAAGCGCTCCGCAAGCTTAAGTTTCACTCAGCTCCTTGTGGTACCATTTGAGGACAAGTTAAGGGGGCTCCTACCAGTTTACTCCCTTTTTTATAACATTTTGTAGTATTCTCTCCTTTGTAACATGAAAAAGGCTGATATGGCCAGCCGAAATATTGCTGTAAAAAAGCAATACGCGCTGGAATTCCCCTCTTTTTTACGGTTTTAACTTTAAAAGGCCTTAAAATAAATATCGACCCCCAACGGACTCAACGAATTATCGAAAATGCGTTTCGAATTTCTATTGGCAAATTGTCAATGGTTATTTTAACAGTCCAATCATGGCGCGTACTCAAATCCTTGTAGACAGGTTGGGGCTTAAAACAAGGATTTCGGCGCTCTAGTTTCGTATACAGACTAAACCAGATAGGCCACTTGCACTAAGAGGTCACGTGATCAACGCTTCCTCTAAACAATGAGTTGGAATCTTGCCGATGCCAAAAATCGACAGAGCTCATAAAAATTATCTTACAGCCGAAATTTGAGATGGAATGCTTTTAAGGGAAATATTTTATGGCACTTTGATTTTTCAACAAAGTAGTATGATTTGTATTGGCCGTCATGTTGGAGAGCAAACTCTTGCCCTCCAACATGGCAGCCAAAACTACTGTTTGCTTATATCTTGGTAGACGTTTGATAGTGACGCTCAGATGTGCTGTAAACGTTACCACATCATCTTTTCAATATTTTCCTCGAAGTTTAAGTGCAAAATTTGTGTTCAGAAAGAGGTAATTCATAATTTTAAAAATCACATTTTGGTCACGTGACCATCTACGATCTTACTCATTTTAAGAAAATGGTGCGGGTTTGAAAACCAAATCACTATTATTCTGTTTAAGATATGACCCACCAATCGTTTTTTGAAGACAAAATCAAATAAATTTCATTTTCATAAAAAACGATGTCACATGAACTCTTAGTGCAAATGGCCTAGAACTAGGGTTACTCATACGTTGCAGTGGCGGATCCAGGGGAGGGGCCCGGGGGGCCCGACCCCACCCGTCTTATTTTTAGACCAAACTGAGGCCCGAAAGAAAAAATTTTTTCAACCCCCCCCCCCACTGATCTGAAGGTCTGGATCCGTTACTGCGAGCATCTACCGACCTTTGCTTACAGTCGCTTGTAGAGGAGACAAAAAAAATTACGCGCGTCCAATAGTCCAGTTTCGAATTAAAAATTACCGCTGAATATAAACATTAACGACTCATTCATACAGGGTTAGCCTCGACGTAAAGTAAAATATTCAGAAATTCTGGCAAGTATGTGTTTGAAATTTGAATACTCACAATAGACAGAGTAATAAACAGATCTTTTTCTCGTTGGAATTTGTGAATATATTACTTCAGATTGAGGTTAAGGCTGTAAAAAATGCGTCTTCACTTCTTTAATTCAGCGGTCATAGCGAACTCGAAAATGGACTATTGAAACCTTATTTTTACGTTTTCCCGTTCAGTAAAACGTTTGGGAACTTAATTGGAACGTAACTTTCTAGACTTACTTTTCAACATCAAGAGAAAAAGCGAAGTGGCATAGACCAAATTGTTTGCAGGAGACTGTCGACATGGTCGAGCGAATCGACTTAAAGGTTTCAGTTTTCACTTTCGCTCTTGTAATGACGCTACAAAAATACGGTCCAAACGACCAAATGTAGCCAAGAAGAAAAAGTGTGGGTAACTGTGGTAGTATTCTAGTTATTTTGGTTTAGTAGTTGTACTAGTACTTAGCAGACTTAGCAGAAATTCATTCAGCTTCAGTTTTGATGTTCGTGACAAATTATTTTCAAAGTAACGTAATTGCCCTGTGTTGTTGATTCCTAAACATAGCTTTTGCAATACTGTATGTGTTTGTATGGTCATGCAAATAAAGCTCGTTGTTGTTGTTGTTGCTTCCAGTATCCTCATCATGATCGATCGCAGTGCACATGTAAGTAATTCTTTTAAAACTTACGCATTGAGCGTAGAAATCATTGCTATTGTTTCGAATTGTTATTGTTGTTTGAGTTGTTTGCGCCCTGGGCGCTTATTAAATTTTTGGACCTTGAGAGTGGGCGCTTATTTGAGGTGGGCGCTTATTCAAGGCTGGGCAGTTATTGAATTTTAAGCATTTTCAGCAAGTGTTGTATGCTTATTTTGCAACAAAACAATAAATGGTAACAACAAAACTCGAAGATGTAACAAGGCAAGGTTCCTCTAAAATACTTTGAAGAAACCTCCGTCTTCGGGGAAGTCTCTTATTAGTACTTATTCAATATTGGGGGGGGGGGGGTGGGGTGGTGGTGGTCGCTTATTTGAGTTTGAGTTTGGGTGGGAGGGAGGTGGTGTGGGGTGGGCGCTTATTCGAGGCTGGGCGCTTATTAACTTTTTCTGCCTTTAGGATGGGCGCTTATTCGAGGTGGGCGCTAATTCGAGGTTGGTCGCTTATTCGAATAAATACGGTACATATCCTTTATTTAAACACGATATGGTTTAAAGCTCAAAGCTTGTGGGGTCGTGTACAGTTGCCATGTTTAGATATAACATTCACTTTTATCCGACTCTATAATTTAAAAATAAGGATTTTTACACTGTATAGAATCAGACAAACGCGAACTTGCACAAAAAAAGCTGAGCGCGGCCATAGTGTTTCGTTTCTCTCGCCAATCTCGACCCCAGAGCGGCCGACACTTTTGTACCGCGGATGGGGTAACGGACGAGTAATTCCCGTTGCTGTAAGAAGGGATCGCGGCCTCTGGGAACGAGATTGTTTTCTTTTCGTACAAAGTGGAAGGAAATGCCGCCCGCAATGGACTGCCCAAGGGAGAAAACTAGCACACGCTCACCCATTTCAGGACGTGGTTCTAAAACAGAACTAGAAAATTGGACTGCCTCGAAATAAGGCTGGGACGATTTTATCATGTTTGTCCATGAATAGCAAGGGACTGAAATCTACTCAATACCGTAAGGTAAAAAAGGCAGCAAGCAATAAGAACGGGGAACGCTTATTCCGCTATAGTTTTGCAAAACAGATTAAAAAATCGAGGTCAAAAAGAATATAAATAACAATACAAAACAAAACAACAGGTATTTAGTCGCGTATAGTATATTGCTAGGAATTAATTGTGCGGTTATAGTCTATGTTTTTTTACTGGCATCAATTATTTTAACGCAATGTTAATCAATGGCGGTTGGTCAAAAAATTCTGCTTCAGGAGCTAAACGAACAGTATTGCAATCAGTAGTAAAGAAAAGAGCGAGGGAACAGACAAAGGCAACGCTCCACTTTTGGTTTTAGGCTTCCCTCCCCTGGTTACGTGTTTCTCACATGATTTCTGCTTGCTCTCGCTGAGACACAAGGCGTAATCCATCACGTGAAATACGTACTGCTGTTCCACTACACCATGGAATAGGTAGGCCCCAGGTCCGTCCGCGAACACGCCTGCAAAAAAATAGTCCAATATGAGTACAGGACACCGCCGAAAACATATTTTAGGTTGATTTATAGACTAATAAGTAATCGTTTATTGATCAGTATGGTTTACAGGCGGGTGGAGTTGATTTTTGAATCCGCCTGATAGAAAAAAAAAAACCTTCAGGAAGCCTTATCCTGTAAAAAGGACCTGAAGTAGAAAAGCAAACGAGTGCTGTTCCTCTGTTGCCTTTATAAAGAGTAAAAATTTGGCCGAGATATTCATCTTAGATAAATTATCAAAATATCCTTACAGATTTTTTTTGCGCGAGACTAGAATGAACTATCATGAGACGTTCACATGTGTGTAGAAAAAAAAAAGCACTGCACGAAGTCATGATCAAGAGAGATTTTAGAAGCAAATATTTGGTCCAATTCTCACCAACATCTTCCGATCTATGACTCTCGCTTTCCGCAAGGAGAACTGTAGCCTGCTGAAGAAAGTCCTTGTCAGCGGTGTCTATATTGCGCAGGTCTTGACGAGATCCGTTCAGTCCACCTGGTCCGTCTGCATACCCAAGGGTGGTGTATGTTCTGTTCTCTGTGTCCACAGTTAAAGTATTGTCTACCTCTTTTAGTATACCAAACATAGGGTTCTCACGTTTGGGGTATCCACCAATGGTAAAGACGTGAGAGTGGTCGGCTGTTACTGTTATCAGTGTTTCGTCTGAAGATTCAGGTAATAGTTAATAAGATTAACAAATGCACATTTCAAAAGTGCAGTGCATTGCACAGTATTTGCATAGAAATATGGTACCTTTTTCACTCAATCACACAATGGAAAGAAACATGCATTATTACTCTCAACACCAAAGGGAGATAGACGGTATTCAGTTATGTAAAAAAAAAACCATGACAGATTTGAAAGTTGCATGATTTCTTAATTATTTCTGGAGCAGTCAGTAAGAAAATAGTTCTCTCAATATTCAGGCGTCCGGGATGAGAAGCTAGGTCGCATAATAAACTCAGGCACCGCGGTCTTGGAGATGGGGGAAGGGAGTTCAATCGAAGAGTAAGAGGCAGGGGCGGATCCAGGGGAGGGGCCGGGGGAAGCGCCCCCCCTTATTTTTAGACCAAAATAAGACCGGGCGCCCCCTTATCTCTTAGTCTGGATGACCCCCCCCCCCGCGCCCCTTACCGGAAGGTCTGGATCCGCCACTGAGAGGGGCGTTTTTGATCGTAGAAATGTGTAATGAGGAATGACATGTCACAAGTAAAACAATGGTCTTTACAGCTAACTCAGCTCCTGTATTTATGAAACTGGTCTGTCTCTTCGATCAATAACGATTTAGTGAAGAGAAACCCAGATGTTAAGGACTTTCTTTTGAGGACAATAAGGGACAGCTTTTATGCTGGTATAATGTGGGGATTAAGAGAAATGGTAAACAGAACGGTAAAATGAAGAGAAAATGGTGTCATCCCTTCCTCACAAATTCTTTTGAGCGCTATGAAACTCCTATTAACAGGCCTGATAACAGTCTTAAAAAATAAAGACTGTTTATGATCGGCTTCTTTTTGATAAATGGCGAAGTATCAAAGGCAAACTGCCAGTTATAATAAATGAGTTTGAAATCGTTATCACCTAATGGAAAACAAAAATACAGATGGCATGCACTTGATAAAAAACAATGGGCAATGATTTACCTTTGTTAACAATTTCCAAGGCCTTAGCAACCGCTTTATTCATCGCAACCGCGTCATTAAGAGCTTTGACAGCCTTGCCATCGTGATGTCCGTGATCAATGCGACCCCCTTAAAACAGAACACGAGAAACGCGTCTTTTTAAAGAAAGAGCATTTGTGGGAGACGAAACGGTCTTATTTTACCAAAAAGTAAGATCATTCAGGCTTCTAATAATACCAAATATCCTGTGGAGCAATGCTGCATCACTCTGTTACTAAAATTAACACATTTATCTCTTTTGAGTAAACGACCATATTTAGATATAGTTCGTTAAAGTTCTTTTATTATACTGAAGGTCTATAATTCATTGACTCTTGTAATGGTTATCACAAAAATGTCATAAAAACAGTTGTTGATAATAAAATGCGAAACCAACCTTCAACTAACAGGAAGAAGCCTTTAGGGTTCTTCTGAAGTATTTGAATGGCTTTCTCCGTCATTTCTGCAATGGACGGTTCACCGGCCTTGTCAGCAGCTCGCTCAACTTCATACTTCAAGTGAGAGTGTTCAAAAAGTCCTTGATAATAGGGAACAGGACAGTTAGTTGAAGCTTTCGCTTAGAACATCCTAATCACTTATTCCTTTCTCTCATTTCAAAAGAAGAAGGCGACGAATTAAATGAAAATAACTCTTCAGCAGATCGGACTCGTCCTATCTTTAAAAAGTTTAAAAGCCTAGCTAATTACAATAGCCTTCTTCGCAGTCAAAATTTAAGCACATACACATATGCCATAGATTGGTTATGATACCAATATGCGGGGTAGGTTATTTCTGCGAAGCAGACTAGATCCAGAGGATCACATACACTCAAAATTAAAAAGATCTGGTCAGAATCTGATTCAGCCCCTCCTGGAGCGATTTGAGCAAAAATAGTACCCGTTTTCAGGTCTTGGGTCCGAATCAGACCTAGGGTAATTAGCATGGACTGTACTGGCCCTGGTTTAAGGGAGCCGAATTAGTACAGTGGAACTTCCATTCAGCGGACACCCGTGGGACCAAGACAATCATCCCCTGAATAGGTGTCCCTTCAATAAAGGACAGGTAACAAATGCAAAGATTATGTGAATACAGGAGACTAGGTTGTTCCTGGAGTGTAACCAAAAGCTTGACCAGGCAAAAAGCAAGCCAAAACCTCACATCAAGATAAACAAGTTTGTAAACGCGACGATAATGGCCACGCGATTTCTTGCTCGATTTCCCACCCAGAAAAACGCGGGTTGCATAAATGCATCGCACGATTTCCCGCTAAGAAAATATAACGTAGTCCTGCCCCAGATGGGCTGACTCCTGACTGTACGGGCGAGCGTACGTACGCTGACGTCGCAACCAAAATTTATCGGATGGACAAATTACCAAATTTTCTTAGCAATGGGGCTCTGCTCTTGCGCGCTTCGCTCGAGCGCGACGGAGCTCTGTTAATATCCAATTTGGATGAATTCCGAGGACAGCCAAACTGAATTGGAAGAGGCCGTAGGCCAAGACCAATTTGGTTGTCAGAGGAATTTCTTTTTAATCCAATTATTATACAGCTGCATGCTTGTTAGTCCAGATCTATTGGCATCTCATTAATTACACACTTGAGCTCCTTTGTAGTTCGAACAAAAACACACGGCAAATTTCTAAAACAAGAAGCTTGTTCTTATTATGTGACAACTTCATTACCATTCGCAAGGAACAACGTGCTCTCCCACACTTTAGTATTTTAATATCTCTTTTCACTGCATGTTTCTCAAACATAAGTTATGTCCTTCTGTTCTAATTAGATTTTATTTACAGATGAAAAGCACTTTGATTTCTGTCATAATAAGCAAGATCAAGCCTGCCATACTACTTTCTAAAGGCCCGGTAACTGTGAGCATGTATATCTGTAGGTTAAGGATGGGGCACCAGATTGCTATTAGCACGTTGTGCATCCCTTGATTACTTCCTCCCCCCCCCTTTATTTCTCATAAAATGTTTCGTACCTATCACGTGATCGACTTCCTCCACATTAATCTTCTCAAACTCAGTTTTGTTCCAGACGTATTTCGAGTTCTGGTGTTTATTGACTCACTCTTTAATCAGGTCTCTGCCATCCAGTCTCTCTCCTTTTTTATCCGGGTATTCGGGATCTGTCTGATTCTTATGCATGAGTTTCCTGCGGCCGCCAGCGAATACAACCTCGATGCCATCTCCATAGGGATACTCAACAAGTTGTAAGGCTGTAATTACAAAATAAAGTAAACTGCTAACAGACAAATCAAAGCAGTCAATTCAAAATCAAATGAAAACAGTTAAATTAAATCAATTCCAATCAATGCGAACATTCTGTACGAATCGCAGTTTTATACAAGTACCTGGCTTCAGGCTGGGAAAATAAAAAACACAATAAAATTATAACTGGCATGGGCACACTTTTAAATCGTTACCACTCTTACACAGTCCTCTACTAACTGGTGGTACTCGATGGCCTCATGTTTATCAGTTCATTTTGTAGCTGTATGTATTAAACAGTAAAACGTTCAACAACAAATTTCTCAAAAAAAAAACTCTCTTTGATCTAATATTGCGTAGTTTACTATAATTGAAATCTGGCAGTCACACTTACAAGTACAGACAGGAAAGGGGTTGACCTTGCTCGTACTCCGTTTCACTTCAAAGGGCTAGGCCCGGTAATAGTTAGAAAATGCCTCTATTTACAATGAACATGCTTAAAACGCATTATTAGAATTATTAATAAATCTGCATAAATCACATTTCAATGCTCATACAGACCCCATCTTTAAGCACCTCGGTATACTAAAATTTAATGATATCCATTTGCTTCAACTGGGCCAATTTATGTTTTCTTGCAAAAATTCATTCTTACCTCCAAGGCAGTTTAATAACAATTTCTCCCAAAGCAATCAATTCCTTTCTTACAATACAGGGAATTCCCGGGCCTTCCGTCTACCGTATTGTCGAACAAACACTAAGAAGTTCTCGCCCTTTTTTAAGGACCTACGTTGTTTGGTTCACTTGACGACGAGGTCATCAACTCTCAATCCCTTTCCTCTTTAACGAAAATACTAAAGATTAAATTATTAAGTAAATATGAAAACCGATCATAGATCTTTCCAACTTCGTCTTTTCGCCACCTTTTCTTCAACTGATGTTAAACAGCTCTAGCCCGTAGTTCGAGGTGGCCTGACCCCTCATAAGTTCCCATAGTTTCTGTTAGGTCTCCTCGTCACTTCTTTTTTCTACTTTTTTTATATTACTTGTAATTTCTATTATTATGTGGCAAATAAAAAATGATAATAATAATAGTAAAAAAAAATAAACACTCCTACCTATGTCCTTGCACTTGGAACCATCATCGCCAACACTCTTATTAATATTGGCGTCACTTTCCCAGCCACGGTTTGCTGAGTGAGCATATGAACACGCGGGAGTTGCGTGTGTGACTCGCGTGGTGGTGACGATTCCCGTTGACATTCCAGCCTTCTCCGCAAGCGTGAGAATGGAGACAGCTTTGCTCTGTTCGGTCAATGAAGAGCATTGAAATCGCGTAGCTGTTGAATCTACAGCAATGACGCCTAAGGAAATATTTCAGAATATGGAGGTAATAAAAATTTTGGTGCGAATACGAAGATTTTAATTTTAGCCTCAAATTCTCGAACACTTGATTGAAAGGTGATACTGCGTCAAGAGGCCATGATGGGTCTCTCAATTGCATTAAATATTGCTCACTACTTGTACATGTTTCTTTTGAAGCAACTACGTCCTGCAATATCTCTTGCTACAATGAGCGTAACATTCGCGCTGCGGTTTTAACCTTGTTCACAGCAGTCTTGTGAATTAAGGAATGGGTCTCCTCAACTTAAAAATATCCAGCGTTTGAGATGCTTCGCATTTGGGTGCCAATATAAGTTTGAGGATCCCGGTTAAGTTTTAAACTTACCGTCGTTGGTTTTTATTCCTGTCAGGAATGCTGTCGCGGAGCTGGCAGAATCTGTGCCCTGTTGATCAACTGTGTACGTTTTAGCGAGAGCTGACCACGGAAACACTTCCCAGCTCAGAACATTCTCCTCTCCCGTGTTTCCCTTCTGTTGTCCGTCCAGGATTCGGGTCGCGGTGATGGTAGTGATACCCATTCCATCACCGAGGAACAAAATAGCGCTCTTAGCGGTGTTGGTCTTTGGTTTTAATTTCATGTTGTCCTCGACAAGCTTCACGCCAGCTTTATACCATTCGTTGTGGTTTTGATTCTGAAAAACGTCACCTTGGACACCTGAGAGATTAAGTTGATACCTTAATTCTTTACAGCCTGCGCACGTGCGCGTGGCAGACGTTTAAAGG
The DNA here is from genome assembly GCF_958299795.1 of Porites lutea. Lineage (NCBI taxonomy): Eukaryota > Metazoa > Cnidaria > Anthozoa > Scleractinia > Poritidae > Porites > Porites lutea. Next base: position 46,097,670 of record NC_133201.1, on the reverse strand, counting down.
GGAACGGAAATAAAAAGGGAAAATTAAAAATTATTAATTGTTGTCTTGATTCCGAAAGATGATCCCATTACAACAACAACAACAACAAACAACAAATTTCATTGAAAATTGGAAAATAACTAATTATGTTACTTTCCCACCCGCAAATAGCTAATAAACTAATCGAAGGGGGGGGGGGGGGGGGGTGGGGGGAGCTGAAGACATATTACAAAACAAGATTTATATATAGATGGACTAAATAACAGTGAAGACACTACTATACAATAAATAGACTTTAAACTAACATAAAACAAGGCAAGTACATAACGATTACTAAGAGAGGCTAACCTAAAGTATTAAATCACTTAATAAGACGGGAGACTTCGACATAATCATCTTCTGACCGCAAGAAATTTAGTAATAATTCCTTTATTTTTTTTACGAAAGGACGAACGTTTAAGTATTTTAATCGTATAAGGAATAGAGCTCCAAATTTGGGCACCGATTCTCGTGAAAAAGGCATACGTTTTATCGGTTCTAGAGAACTTAACATAAAACGAGTCGCTAGAGACAGATCTTGTTCTGTAGTTATGAATCTGACTTGTTTTAACGAACTGATTGAGTATACTAACTGGTGCTGTCTGTCTGTTGATGTCATACAAGAAATAGCTACAATCTCTGAAAAATAGGCTAGGCAGGGAAAGACAATTTGATAGGGTTATTGACACCTGGGAAGATAAAACGGACAAGAACACTGAAAAGTTAATTGTTACCTGAATTCTTCAGCATCCTTTTACCTCTCATTGTGTGCCAAACCGAAAATTTAAAATTTAGATTTCTTATTTCAATCATGTAATTTTACTTATCACAAACAAGCGGTAAAGTACTTCAAAATTAAAAAGAACTGCCCAAGATATTTCCCGTAAATGATCAAACGTACGGCGCTACCATCCCACTTGGTCTTGCCCTTGGTCTTGTGCTATGGTTCCCCAACCCAATAAGTAAATACCGTAAAATTCCGTAAAAAAACCTCCATGTATAAGCCCCTCCAAATATAAACCCCCCAAACCAGTAACGCAAAAAACCCTCCGTTAAATCGCCCCTCCGAGTATAAGCCCTCCAGGGGCTTGTACTTTGAAAATTGCCCTCAAAGACAAAGTAAACCAAAGCAAAAACGGTAAATTTACTTCCAACTATAAGGCTAGCCCAATCGATTTTAAAAAGGCAAATTTCCCTCCGTAGATAGGTCCCTCCAAAAATTAGTTCCTCAAAAAAGGCCTTCGAAAAATATAAGCCCCGGGGCTTATTTTCGGAATTTTACGGTATGCCATTCCTTCGTGTGCATGGCGAAAATTAACGCACAAAAATTACGATGAAACCGGACGGAGTGAAGTGCGTTTAAAACTATCAATCAATAAAGAAATTTCAAGTCACGTATTACGGCAAACGGTAAAAGGCAACGTGAATTTGTACTTTATGACCAAGTTTCTACCCCCAAACTAGTTTTTTCACGTTAGCTTTGCCTATAAAAATTATCGGACTGTTTTTAGCTGGACGCTAAACTTGAATCTGAAGTTTGTCGTAAACGTCACTGTAAATCTCTATAATCATTCAACCAGTCATGATTGAGTATGATTTGGAAGCCCAAGAAATTGACTTTGAAATAGAAGGCGCAATATTTCAAGGAAGCTTAATGACTCTACTCTAACAAGACGCTCCTTTCGCACTGCATCTGATATCAACGGTTTCAGAAGCGCGAAAACTGATATTGAAGCTCGAAGACCACTTAACAAAGTATATTACTTTCTCAGAGGTTTTGTTTTCTAACTAGCCTTATAATAATAATAATAATAATAATAATAATAATAATAATAATAATAAATATGAAACTTATATTGCGCATATTCAGTAGAAATACTTTCATTATGCGCATTACAACAGGGATAAGATAAAAATAAGTCGATTCAAAACTACATTGAAAATAATAATCATAGTTAAAAATCAAACAAATAAAAAAAAATAAGTCAATTAAAAATGTATCTCAAAAAAGTACGTTTTAAGAGCTCTTTTAAAAGGTCTAAGGCTTTGAATGTTGATCTCCGGAAGACTGTTCCACAGTTTCGGAGCCGCCGACTGAAATGCTGGGTCACAATTGCAGGTAGGCACCGCGTTGGCTGGTACCAACTACATATGAAGAAAGGCGTAAAAAGTCATTAATGATATTATCTTTATGCAAATACTTACATTAAATTATCAGTTACTGAGCATTTCTTTAAGGTTCGTTCGATTGATCGTATCCTGGAATCAGGGAACACGCAATGTTTTTTTGCAAATCTCTTTTATCGGGATATCTTATTTCAAGCAGATTTCTAGTTCTTGCAAAGCAATGAACGCCAAAATTAAGGATTTCAAGAGTCATTTCGGAATACGATTAATCGTACACGCCCTTGACAAGTCGTCCTCGCATATATACAGTCTCTCACCTGCTATCCCTGTTAAAACCATAAAAACTACTGTAAGAAACACGATTAGAAACCTTACTGTTACGTAACGTTTCATAACGAATCTCCTGGTGAGAGCACAATTCGCTTGCTGCATGATTTGACGTTTACGATAATATGCAGTTGTTCACTTTTCCAACAATCATTAATTAGAGCGATTTTCGTATGACCTTGAAATGAAAACGCGCGAACAAAACAGAAACAACAAAAGAACGGAAATAGAGCGATTTTATTGGTTTACCGAACGGATACAAACGCACCTGGCTTTTGGTTGGTTAAGCGAACGCTCGGCTGAAAAAACTTCATGCCCGAAGAACTTTCTAGAAATTGCTTTGACGTCATACTACAACACGATTGGTCAATCGAACAATGCTTTCTCCATATTAGGGTTTTTTTGGCGGGAAAACGAAGAGTCCATGTTTTTTTCTTTTCAACCATTGGCTGATAAAACAAATAACGAACACTTACCGAAACCATGTTTCAAGGACATACGAAAATCGCTCTATAAATGCAAAGCCTTTTTGCATATTTGTGACAATATAAAGCGTGTATATGCTTTATTTAAACAATTATTTTTTGAAATCGAGGTGAATATAATGTCTGAACTACTAAAGCCACTATTAACCAAAATCAGAGGAGGTGAATATTGTTGATTAGTATATACACACTCAGTGATCTTGGTAATTCAAGCAATCTGATTGGTTAGCTATCTCGGACTATGACGTTATATTCACCGCGCTAGGCGGTGAATATAAGGCCGAGCAAAATCGCTGTCGTGAACTGGGTGTTTTGCCAAAGTTTCAAAGTAAAACCTTTTTGAAAATACACGAATATCCAAGTGCTGATGACTTTGAAGGCAAGAAAAGACTTCATGGTGTTTAAACAGCGTGATTTATTGTGAAGTGGTTTACTTTAGCTGACTTTTTGTACGGTCGAAGCTATGTTTACCACTACAGAGGAAAACGAGGTCGCTTTGTCACTGTTTTGTGATTGCGGGATTTTCTCGCAAGACCAATTTTGCCTATAAATAGAAGTTAATTTATGGAGAAGAGAGGAAGGCAAATATTTTCGAAAATTGTACGTGCCAGCAAGTTAACAAGGCAAAGAACTTAAGAAAACTTTCTCATTCACGGTGAGTTGACAGAAACAAATAAAGCTCTAGATACTTTTCTTCTCAGAATTGGGTAGTAATTTAAATTTTCGGCGTTTTCTTTTAAACCGTTGATGCTGAAGCTTACAAAACTCGATACAAAAGGATTAAAACTATCATTTGCCATGTTTGAAGATACTGTAAAGATCTAACTTTTGCGCTTCCACTGTTTACGGCTTCGTGCTCACGCATGAATTTTCACCCGTCAATCAAACTAATCGTTTTTTAATGGTTTCCTTTCTGATTCTGTTGAGATCACTTCGTGTGAATATACTAAAACAATTATTCACCTTCGGCTCAGTTAATATTGTTGAATAATCCCCTCGACTTCGTCTCGGGGATTATTCAACAATATTAACTTCGCCTTCGGCGAATAATTGATAAATAGTCCGAGATAGCGAACCAATCAGATTGCTTAATTCACCAAGATCACTGAGTGTGTATACTTAGTAGAATTATAGTAAGTTGTAGTGAGATATTAAAAATAGAATGTGAGTGCTTCAAATAGATAGCCTAGCAGTTATCAATCACTCAGTTACGACTCATGAAGTTTGAGAAGTATCAGAACTGTCAATTACAGACGTTCGGAAATTTTCGTGAATTATTTTTTGTTAAATAATTCGTTTCTTCTCCATTTGCCGCAAACAATGGTTGAGAAATATTTGCATCGGTGATCCAGATCAGAGGTATAAGCCTCATTCGAGTGCCGTCCGCCAATCCGAACGAAGCTTGTTCACGTGAGGTTTAATAGCACTTAAAATGTCCAGTGGAGTTCTGATGTATCATCAAACTTCCGTATTAGTTAAAGCATCTCAGGGGACTTAATAAATGCCATGATCAGAGATCTAACCTAAGTTACCGTGACTGTACCCGAAATTATTTGGTGACATCGCTTTTGCTTTACGCTCACTTAACTCTTCGTCGGTTTCCGCTGAATTATGTCGCCTTTAAATGAATCAACTACACAATTTCAAAAGAACCTTTTGTATTGGCCTTGGAGACTTCAGCCAATATGAACGCCTCACGGGGATATTATTAAGTCAGAAGGCTATTTTAGATTGAGAAAGGTGTAGTAATGTTTTGTTCGTCAATCATGCTAGAGGCGACTGGTTTTGATAGCTGGCGAAAGAGCGAAAATGAAAAAAAAAATCAAAAACAAAAACAAACAAAAAATCAGGTCTTGCAGGGTGAAGACTAAAAAAGCTAGCAAAAACAGGTAACAAGGAGTTTGACGGGCTTCATTACCGTTGCACTTTATATATAACATTTGCATGCTTCTGAGAATATTCAATGACGAGGCACTCTCTAACCTAGGCAAAGTGATTACAAGTTCAAGCAAGAGATAAACACATAAAGATGACGTAGTGTATTAAATCGGTTGTTAACGTTATTTACTTTTACCGGAAGTACTGATACATATAACACATCCCACAATACCCTGCCTGTTCTGTTGTTGGCGTTGTGATGCCTTGAGAAGCGTGTTGATTGTGTTTGGCTTCTGTTGAAATCCTGTAGCATCGTAGCGATTAAGCATTAAAATGCGGCAAGAGAATGGGATGACAGACGACACCCTCGTAAACGTTTTAAGTGAGATTTGCATTTGTTTGAAGAGACTGTGTGGTGCGATACCTGAGGGATCAAATGAGAGGGAAGGTTCGGCTAGTGCTGTCACTAACAGTAAAATTTCGACACCAGTGGCTGTAGAGGTCGGTGGTTTGCAGCTTTTCTAGTACAAGGCGATCCACAATAAGTTTTTCTTTCACATTACAAACCAGTTTTGTGCTGAAAAAACCGCATTTTTCACCAATTCCTCTTCTTGGACTGGTTTTCGACTAATTAGCATGGCTAAAAGAATGGCTAAAAATGAATTTTTCATCAACCAAAGGCATATTTTCCGTATAATCGCGTAATTAAACAGCTTTTTTTGTTTTCCACGCATGCGCACAAGCCAAAATTTTGACTTTATTTGCGAATCTATTTTGATCTTTCCCCATCACTCTCTTTTTTCCTTTGCCTTTCTTCCATATTAGCAATTTTCCCCCACTTTATCGTCTTTTTTTTGTATAGAATTGTGGCTAGCCAAATTTTTAGGAAAGGAAAAAATTTTATCTTCAAAGAGTAGCAGATAAACCGCCACATTGGCAGTGGATTTTTCCTCAAAATGTTACCGTGTCTGTGAGTGTAACGTTGTTAGGATTAGTCAGAATATCCTAAACGAGATATCGCTGGAAAACTTTTGTGACGTTGCTGCTTACGAATTTATTAACTTACATAAACTGAAAGCAAAATGGGTCTAGGAAGGAAAACATGCATGATCATGCATGGTTCCATACGGAGTGATAACGACAAAAGTAGTCGTCGAAGGTTTAAGGCCATCGAAATCACAATGCTAGAAGAACGTGTTTAGCGCTATTGTAGATTCGTTTTCTACGGCAAGTAAATCATACCTTTACCTAGAGGCAATAAGGCACAAATAAAAGCAGCTAACTTGCTTCGGCGGGGGGGGGGGGGGGGGGGGGGGGAGGGATGCACTCAAGGGAAGTCTTGAAAGAGCTGTGTCTCCGAGACCGTCAAACCTCGACACTGTTTAAGATGCTGACATTGATTTGTTTTGTTTTACATAAAGAATCAAATAGTTTTTCAAACCAACATCGCGGAAATAGATTCTTTGGAAAAAAATATTGGTATTGCAAATGTAAACTGCTCATCGCTAGCCTTCACAGTCTTTTTAAGGCTTCCAGCCCTAAAAGACACTGTTCACGAATATTTAAGCTACTACGCAAAGGACCCATCCATTCAACTGACAATGTTGTGGTAGAGACCACATACCAAGACATAAGGGACAACTACAACGGTATTAAAGGCATAGTGGCCAAAGATAGAAACAGATGCAAAAAAAAAAATAAGCAAAAGCTAGCTGTCATGGCTGTCAAGCTGTCAGCTAATATTCCGTTCTAGAACCTTAAAGGCACGCGCCCATCCACCAAGTGGACCGTGGCAAGACTGTGCTGCAGACATATTGGCTCCTTTGCCCTCTGGGAGAATTTACTTGACTATTATAGCAGATATTGTGAAGTAGTTATCCTAAGGTGAAGTACAAACACAAAGGTCATAGACCGCTTGAACTCAATATTTGCTCGGCATGGAGTTCCCACACACTTAAAATGGACACTGGCCTTCAGTTCGTTTCAGACTAGTTTAAATCCTCCTTGTGGAAAGCGGGATATAACGCTGAACAACTCCCCTTTTGTGGCTCCAGGTGAAGGGGGAGGTAGAACGTCAAAACTGCACTTTGTTGAAAACGATCCAGACAGCCCAAATCAGAGAAAAAAGAGATTGGTGGCAAGAGCTCAACAAAGTTTTAACTGCAAACAGGTCAACCCATGGAATTACAACGAGTGTAACACGTGCGCCATTCTGCTTGATGTTCGGGAGAGAAATGCGGTCGAAGTTGCTAGAGTTATAAATACGTGAGGCACCTATCACCATTGAGAAAATCTGTGACTGGAACTAGGCAAGACAGCTGACACAGAAAGATTACGTAAACGCAAAGAGAGATAAAGTCAAACTGTCAAGTGGACATAAGTTGGAAATGAAGTATTGAGAAACAACAACAAAATAAACTGTCTCCATACTACGTCCCTGTCCTTAAGAGAACTTATGATCCGACGACGGCGACGGCGACGAGAAGGACAAAAAAGCAATAGGTTTTTATAACGAAAACAACAATTCTGCACGTGCATCACGCTTTTTTGTACGTTTCTTTGCCGTCTGTACCACTACGACGAGAAAATGCCTCATTTCACTTTTTACAGAAGAAGTACACAAGCGACGACAAAATTTCCTCTCGCTTTCTGAACTTGGAAATGGTTCTTAGGAATTCAACTTAAGGAGGATTCACCTACATTTGACAAAGTTAGTGACCTGGAGTAATCGCGATGAAGATTGAAAGAACTCGAATTCACTTTTTCAGCAGCGTTTTCGCCGCCGTCGCCGTCCTCGATCTTAAGGTTGATTTCCACTGACGAGTTTTTGGCTACGCACGTTAACGCACGTAAATTTTAATCACGTAAATAAAGTAGAGGCAAGATAAAAAGTGCTGACCTTAAACGAGAAGTTGAGCTTGGTGTTATAGTGTATTATTACATTTGTTATAGTGTCAGTAATTCATACTGAACCCGCAGTATGTATGCGGTTACTGTAAAACCCGTGTGCTCTTTGATTAATACAATTGTACACAATGCGAAGGCGAGAGTGTCACAGCGTCCGCTGCTAACCTGAAACATCTGGCTTCAACTTTCCAGTTCGGCACTCACCTGAATGAAGCCTTACGCGATCGTTTCGTCTGTGGTCTTCGCAGTAAGGAGACACAAAAGAAACTGCTAACCGAGGAACACACTTTCGATGCAGCACTGAAGGTCGCCCTCGGCGCCGAAGCTGCTGAGAAAAGGATGTTGCTGCGTCCTCGCAAGAAAGTTCAGCTTCTGTAAACAACGTCGACTCTGGTAATCGTCGAAGTTTTCACGCGCACGTAAATTTTAATCATGCCCACGTAAATAAAATAGAGGCAAGGTAAAAAGGGCTGAGCTTAAAAGAGAAGTTGAGCGAGGTGTTATAGTGTATCATTACATTTGTTATAGTGTCAGTAATTCATACTGAGTCCGCAGTATGTATGCGGTTACTGTAAAACCCATGTGCTCTTTGATTAATACAGTTCTTTAGTTCATCCGCCATCTTGCGTGCACTTGTCTGTTTGCCTGAGAACATAACATTTCTGTTAATCGTCGAAGTTTTCAGCCTACCCAAGGTCGTAAGGGTAATGGCAAGCGAGGCAAGTTCAATTCCTCTGGTAGCAACATTAAAGACCCCTCGGAGTGTTTGAGCTGCAGAAAAACAGGGAACCCACGTTCTCAGTGTAAATACAGAAATTACACATGTTTTTCTTGCGGTAAAGTTGGTCACATCACGGAGGCATGCGAAGGGAAACCTCAGAAAGTGCACCAGCTAGAAGGATCAGAACCCCCTCAAACTAGTCCTCCCGATGATTCGGTTGATCCTTTCTCTCTCTCGCTGTACAATCTGAGCTCAGGTCATGATCAGCAAGGTATTGAGATACCCGTTGAACTGAACGGAACCTCTCTTCTAATGGAATTAGACACTGGTGCTGGCGTCTCAGTCATTCCAGAAGAAACTTACAAGAAAAACTTCAGTGCACACCCCTCATGCCGTCCAATACTCGCCTACGTGCATGCACAGGACACCCACTCAAGGTACACGCGCAACTTATTACACACCTAAAGTACCAAGACCAGAGCGCCGATGTCCCACTTCTTGTTGTTGAAGGCTCAGGCCCTTCCCTTTTTGAAAGAGACTGGCTGTCCCGAATAAGACTCGACTGGACGAAGTTCTGCAATATTCGCGCATCGGAGATAGTCCTCCCACGGGGCGTGGCTTCCCAGTTGCGCACAACTATCCAAAATCACCCTAAAGTCTTCAAACCGGGCCTCGGAATTGTCAAAGGAATCACAGCCAAACTAGAGATGAAACCTGACGCACGTCCAAAGTTTTGCAAGGCTCGTCCTGTCTCCTATGCTCTTCAGGAAGCTGTTGAAGCTGAATACAACCGTCTCGAGTCAGAAGGAATTGTCGAACGGGTGGAATTCATCAGTGAATGGGCTACCCCAATGGTTCATGTCCCCAAGGCAGATGGAACTGCACGTTCTTGTGGTGATTATTCCGTTACTGTCAACCCTCAGCTCCACTTCCCTCAGTATCTAATTCCCCTCCCTGAGGATGTCTTCTTGAAACTGCGGGGTGGACAACGTTTCACTAAGCTCGGCTTAATGAGTGCAGCTCCCTTTGGTTCCTGAAAGCCAGCAGTTCGTTACTATCAATACGCACAGAGGTCTTTACCGCTACAAAAGGCTACCCTTCGGAATTGCGTCTTCACCCGCTCTGTTCCAGCGCACTATGGACATCATCCTTCAGGGTTTTGATCATGTGGCGAGTATACAAGATGACATTCTTATTACTGGCAAGGAAGACGATGAACACATTAAGAACTTAGACAGCGTCCTCAGCCGTCTAGACCATTATGGCTTGCGACTTCAGCTAAGCATATGCAAATTCATGCAGAAATCAGTTACATACATGGGCTGTGTCATCTCTGCCAGCGGAATTTCTCCTACAGAGGGAAAGGTAGAAGCCATCAACCCTGAGAACCCCACCTAGCTGAGAGCCTTCCTTAGAATGATCAATTATCACGGCAAGTTTATCCGAAACCTGAGCTCTATCCTCCAACCACTCAATCAGCTTCTCCAAGGTAACCAAGAATTCAAGTGGTCCCCCCGGTGCGAGGAGGCATTCAAAAAGGCTAAGGACTTACTCTCATCTTCAAATGTGTTGGTTCTTTATGACCCAAGCCTTCCTGTTATTCTTGAGAGCGATGCAAGCCAGTATGGCATCGGAGCAGTCATATTTCACCGCTTCCCTATTGGTGATGAGCGACCTATCGCATATGCCTCCAGGTCCTTGAACTCTTCTGAGAAAAACTACAGTCGGGTCGAGAAGGAAGGTCTTGCCATTATTTTTGAGGTCACCAAACTTTACACGTATCTCTTCCGACGCAAGTTCACTCTGCGAACTGATCACAAACCTCTGTTGAAAATATTTGCTCCGGATTCTGCGACTCCAGTTTTGGCTGCTGCTAGACTGCAACGCCGGTCCTTTCTTCTCTCTTCCTACCACCACGAAATTGAGTTTAAGTCATCTGCTGAAGTAGCCAGTGCTGACGCCTTGTCAAGGCTCTCACTTCAGTACAGGAAAGATGCAAGTGTGGAAGAGGAAATCTTCCATGTGGCCTCTCAGCAGTTAAAACGACACCCAGTTTCTGCCGCAGAAATCGCCAAGGACACATGTAGGAACTCTTTGTTAGCGAAAGCACTGTTGCTTACGCAGAATGGTTGGCCTATTTATCGCTGCGCCGATCCTGGCCTCAAGCCATACTTCACACGCAGACAAGAACTCTGTGGAGAAGGCTGCCTTATGTGGGGCCTGTGAACTGTCATACCTCCTTCTTTAAGACAATGCAAACCATCCTGACAGAATTACATGAAGGCCATCCTGGGATTGCACGCATGAAATCAATAGCCCGCAGTAATGTTTGGTGGCCGGAAATAGATCAGGAGATTGAAAGGGTTACCCGTGAATGTCAATGGTGCAACAAAACCCGCAGGGCTTCCATGGTCTTGGCCGACAGCTCCCCAGCAACGTGTTCACGTAGATTTTGCTACCCATCAGGCAAAACATTACCTCATCGTGGTCGACGCCCACTCTAAGTGGCCTAAAGTGATTGGTCCCATGAAAACAACAACAGCCGACTCAACCATTAATGCCATGCGTATTATTTTTGCCAGATACGGTCTACCAACCCAAGTAGTCAGCGACAATGGCCCACCCTTCCAGTCTGCAAAGTATGAAGAGCTCCTGCGGCAAAATGGCATTCAGAGAATTTTAGTTTCCGCTTACCATCCCTCTTCAAATGGGTTGGCTGAGCGGTTTGTGCAGACTTTCAAGTATGCAATGGATTCATCAGCTGACGATCCAGCAAGCTCCAACCAGCGGCGGATTCAGAATTTCCTCTTATCTTACAGAATACACCACACGCTACAACCGTCTCATCCTCCGCCAAGCTATTCTTACAGCGAGAACTTCGTACTTTATTGTCTCTGGTTACACCTGATATTGGCTCTCGCGTGGCCAGCCAGCAAGACAAAATGAAGTGCAATCATGACAAGTTTGCAAAATACAGGGAGATAGCTGTAGGCGACCATGCTCTCGCACGTGACCACCTATCGGGACAGAAGTGGCAAGCTGGTACTGTCATACAGCAAACATCATCTGCTTCCTTTCAAGTCCAGTTGAAAGATGGAAGGAATTGGAGGAGACATGTTGAAGATGTACTTCAAAACATCCCTAGTTCTGCTGTGACTCAATCCAGCTCTGTCGAAGTTACATCTGATCAATCTACTGAGGGCGTTATTTCTCCCAGGACCGAAAGCAGTACACCCCCACCTGAAGAATCAGAGTCAGTGGAGTCGCCAAGCACACCTACTCCTCCCACCCCTGCTCCCCGTTGGTCCAAACGTGCCATTAAACCACCCCAGAGACTGATCGAAGAAATGAACTAAAATCAGTAAGTCTCGCCTTAATGACACTGAACAGTGCTTCTAATAGTTTTGTTTCATTTCTTGAACTTTTGATCATTTAGAGAGTTTCAAAAGTTGCCTTGTACTTTAATTTCTTGTCAGGCACAACATTTCTGCGGGGAGGTGTTATAGTGTATCATTACATTTGTTATAGTGTCAGTAATTCATACTGAGCCCGCAGTATGTATGCGTTTTCTGTAAAACCCATGCGCTCTTTGATTAATACAGTTCTTTAGTTCATCCGCCATCTTGCGTGCAGTTATCTATTTGCCCGAGAACATAACACGAGGTTCAACTTTTAAGCTTACGAGCGACCTTTCGTGCATTTAATCTATTTTATTGCGAACGTCGAATTTTACGTACGTACGCACGTAAAATTACTCGACACTGGAAATCAACCCTTAAGGTCCCTATAGAGAGAAATAGGGGAGAAGTCACATTAAGGAAGAAAGATAATGTGAAAATAAAATGGAATGTGTCATTTGTTAAGAAGTACTAGGAGAGACCCTCAGAGGATGCAAACATTAACATGGATATTCAAGTTGGGTTTCAGGGGCAGGGCGTAGACCAGGAGGAAGGAAGCATAGAGGAACAGAAATTCAGGAACCCTGCTTCTTCCGTAGCGCTACTTCAGCAAATTCCTAGCCCAATTCCAGTCCGGCAGACAGTTACCCAAGTTCAGTTATGCTAAGACCAAGCCCGAGAGCAACTCAACGATTGGACTTCCTAAACGATTGTTGATTATGGTTGTCAAAGATATGACTGAACTTTGTTTCTGGTGGAGCCTCTTAAAGCTGGACTAAACTTGATTATCATCATCATCATCATCATCATCATCATCATCATCATCATCATCATCATCATCATCATCCTTATCATCATCATCAACATCATCACCATCATCATCATCATCTCGATTAGGATGGTAAAAGCCGGTGAGGCAACCCACCAACCACTTACAAAAAATGAAAGTAAAAATTATATGCAACAATAAATAGAAAAAAATTAAGACACTGAACTAATGTAGTTCTGAAATTCTTCAATGGACGAAATACGAGGCATATCAGGAGGAGCTGATTCCAGTCTCTAGTAGTCTTTATCCAGCATTTAGGTTTCATTCTCGTTTTACATCGGACATTTCGTAATGCTCTTATTTACTGGAAATCATATAAGAAATCCCACAATACCATGAGTGCTCGGTTGCTGCTGGTGTTGTGATGCCTTGAGACTTTAGAAATTTGTTGAATGTAGGTTTGTTTTTGTTTTTGGAATCCTGTAGCATCTAGGCACTGAAATACAGAACCTAGAGAGATTTCTTTCTTGACAGATCTTAACAGATGTGTCTTCAAGACTCATCTCAAACGCCCTTGAGGTTTCGAGAACGGATCAAAATTTTCCGAGGTCTAACAGCCTGTTGTCATCCTTACAAAACCTAATCGACTTCAACTTACTGAGAATGACCTCTTTAGGCTAAAGCTAAGAACTTGAAAATGAATTTTCAGATTCAAGTTGAATCCGTATATCAGCACAGTTGAAGAACTTCTCAAAGACAGCACGCAAGTTTGAAAAAAACAAAGCGGAAAGTGGGCAGAGGTAGGAGCCACCATTTTGTGTTGAAACGTGTTCCAAGAATTAATCAAAACGGGAAAGGGTTGACTCAAGAGTACAGCACATGTGGCTGCTTCGAGCAATATGCTCCCGTCAGAAGGAATTCTCACGTTGAAAAAATGATGAATTGATGCAGGTGTAGAAGGCTTTTATAAAGTGTAATTTACAAAAGATCTGTTTTCAGCACAAAGGTACCAATTAAGACCCGCAGACCAAAGTCATATTCAGCCTCTATTTTTTGGAGCCATTTGAACACCATTTTGACCTAAACAGCCCTGACTGTATTGTCCCTGATTGAGGTAGCCAAATTAAACCCAAAATAAAATATAACTGTATTTGACTGATGGCGATAACTGTGGGAATGTGACGTCAGCTGTCTATAGCAGGGGTGGTGAGATGGACGAGACAGTGGACTCTGTTGAAATGACCAAAGAGAGCTGGGCCGTAGGGCATCATGCGACTAATTTGAGGCAGGCCGGTCCCGAACTCGCGTTATAGGTAATTATACAGTAAGAATATTTCTTAAATTATGACAACGATAAATTAAATTATTTGTATGTTGGTGTCCGATAATTTTTGTCATGCAAAATGAACAAAAAGGAAAAAAGCAATTCTAAATTGTAAGTTAACAGAAAGTAAACAAATGAAAATTCATGTTGAAAATGCTATTCATTTTAATTATTTTGTTGCAAACCAGGTTTGAAACTTGGGCTCTAACTGAACACTAACTTCCTGTATCAAAATTAAAGCACACAAAAACGAAAAAAAAAACGAAAGAAATGAATTTTAAGATCATTCAGATCTGTCGATTCCTCGACATTTTGCTGTAAAAGGGATGCCAATATGTTGACAATTTATGCTTCGAGCGCTACAAAAACAGCATAAGAGATCGCAATCAGGAGTAAAGAATAGAGCGAGTGGACAGACAAAGACAACGCTCCACTTTTGCTCGTAGGCTTCCCTCCTCTGTTCACGTGCTTTTCACATGATTTCTGCTTGCTCTCACTGAGACACAAGGCGTAATCCATCACGTGAAATACGTACTGCTGTTCCACTACACCATGGAATAGGTAAGCCCCAGGACCGTCCGCGAATACCCCTGCGAAAAAGGAGAAAAAAACAAAATGATGGTAATCACCCTCTTGCGACCCAATCTCACAACATATATCTGACTGGATTTATGAAAACATGGCTTCACTAAGTGTCTAAAGGTCCTATGCTAAGTGTGTCCTTGGTACCAAGACTTTGACTCTCCTCACCCAGGACAATGGGTGACTGTCTGCACCTCCCACTGAGCTCTGTAATTATCATGATAATCATTCTCGGCAGAGGCCTGATTCAGCTGGCTAGGGCAAATTAAGACCACGGTACTCGCCAGTCAAAGCCTCCACTGAACACTGCTGATTACTGAAGGGGTTGTGTGAAAACAGCCCCTCCCTAACCCACTAGTTTTGACCCCAAGGCCTGATCCACCCACCCACTGTTAGAGCATTTCCTGGGCTATCCAGCTGTACCGACCAAGACGCCAAGCCCCCTACTTTTTTGGACGCCGAGCTGGCCTGTGAAGACACTCTATGAGAGGTCCTCTCCCGATTTATCTTGGCAGGCAAAAAATAACCTTGTAGAAGTAGAATTAAAACAAGACAATAACATGATCTGTTACAGCCTTAAGTCTTAATTGGAGCAGAGAATAATCGGACAGTGAGGGAAACGCCCAGTCTAGCCCTTAAGATGAGTGCGGACCACTCGGGAATTAGACTTCCTTAAAATTGCAGACGCTGGAAATAACTGAAGTGAAAAGCACATATCTCACCCAAACCCCTCAGATTCCCTACAATAACGAGTCTTACCACGAGACTAGAATGAGTGATGCTGCCGCTAATGTGTTGATAAAGACACTACTCATTATGCTCTCTTGACTGCTTCGAAAAAATCATCAATATCCATAAAATAGCGAGTTTTAGTACGCGACTAGAATAAGCGATGCTGCCGCTAATGTGTTGATAAAGACACTGCTCTAAGCTTAGCTCTAAGATTGGGTCACTTCTCACCAACATCTTCTGATCCATGACTCTCGTATTCGGTAAGAACTGTAGCCTGCTGAAGAAAGTCCTTGTCAGAGGTGTTAACGTTGCGCAGGTCTTGACGAGATCCGCTCAGTCCACCTGGTCCGTCTGCGTACCCAAGGGTGGTGTATGTTCTGTTCTCTGTATCCACAGCTAACTTATTGTCTACCTCTTTTATTATACCAAACACAGGGTTCCCACGTTTGGGATATCCTCCGATGGTAAAGACGTGAGAGTGGTCGGCTGTTACTATTATCAGTGTTTCGTCTGAAAATCCAGGTAATAGCCAATATGATTAGCAAATGTGCATTTTAACAGTAGTGAACAAATTCTGAGATTGATGGAACTGGAGTTAAATGACACCATGCCCTAAAAGAGTAAAAACCTCCTAAATTCCGGCACCAAAGGGATAGACGGCATTATAAACAACCATGCGAGGATTGTTTAATAACTCTTGGAATAGCCCGTAATACAAAACGTTCTCGCTTTATCTAAGTATGCGCGATGTTCAGTTTACATACAAAGGGTTGTACTTGTCCCTAGCGCTAGATCAAGATCCCAGCACGAGGAAGATACCAGCATCATAAAATCCTTTGCCAGGAAGATCCTAATACTAAGGACAAATTAGACAGCGATGGCGGCGGGTCGTTCAGTGGGTAAATTACGGCAATATACTAGGCCGACATTTTCGTTTGGAGTTACAAGCTGTAAAGGACTGCCAGCTGCTGCTGAAAAGTTGTTGTTCACCCAAGTAAAGAGAGCAGAAGGGCCAAGATTGCATGTTTTTATTATTGCCTTCAATAACTTCTCTTCTTGGCAACAACACGTACCGAAATTTCTGCATGTAAACCCGACGAAAAGCTATTCCTTCTCATACAGCTTTAAGATCTTCCTCCCTCCATGTGACCAGTCTCTTAGTCTGCACGGGAAAGTTTGAGTAAGGGGCTTAAGGATTCGAAGTATGGAAAGCAAATCAGAGGTGTAAGAGGCCGTTCGTGATTGTCTGCTTCAGTCTAAAGGAATGAAACGTCACCGCTAAATTGGAGCAGTGGAAAATTTCACCGAAATAGTGAATTTGCCCTGTTCCAGACTTCATCGATCTTGTTCCAACTCTAGTTGAATTCTAAAGCACTGTATTCCATTATTACTCATACAGAAACCAAAGTTCAGATGCATTATATTTAATCAAGAACACTTATTATAATGAGAATTGTTTACCTTTGTTTACTATTTCCAAGGTCCTAGCAACCGCTTTATTCATAGCAACCGCGTCATTAAGAGCTTTAACAGCCTTGCCATCGTGATGTCCGTGATCAATGCGGCCCCCTTAAAACAAAACACAAGAAACATCCGAGCGTTCTTGAGAAATAGATGTTGTAGTGGAATATAGATCATTTAGGCTACAAGCGATGCTAAAAATCCTGTACAGCAATGTAAAATACTTTTTCCCCCTGAAAAAAGATTCTGTAAAATTAAGGCATGGAACAAAAATAAGGCTCACTAATATTGATATCTCTTGACTTGTCAACTAACCTTCAACTAACAGGAAGAAACCCTTGGGGTTCTTCTGCAGTATTTTAATGGCTTTCTCAGTCATTTCTGCAATGGACGGTTCACCGGCCTTGTCAGAAGCTCGCTCAACTTCGTATTTCATGTGAGAGGGTTCAAATAGGCCTTGAAAACAATGAAACAAGGTAGTAAGTAGAAGCCCTCACAAAAAGACTTCGTTATATTCACCTAGAATTTTTCCTTTACTTAAAAGTGACCTTATTTTGATCAAGCAGAATTCCTGCGAACTTCTTGACCTTCGCCGCCATCTTGAAAATTCTGCATCCACAATGCATTGCAATCGTAGTGCGCACACGACCTGATTTTGATTCAGGGAATCCTCTCATTGTTTTGCAAATTTAATTCATGTAATCACAACTATAACAAAATTCTCAAATCTGATTGGCTATCATCTGCCCTGATTTCAGCCTTTTATACTACCACATGAGAAATATCTCCAATTTGATTGGCTTAGACATGGTATTGCAGCTCAATTTGAAATACCTACATGTGAAAATTACAAAACTTTTGTGGTTAGTATTATAAATAAATAATAGCATGATTTGTACGTGATATTTGCATAAATACCATTCGTGATATTTCAAAATTGTCTCAAATTTCACTCGTCTAACGGCTCATGAAACAATTTTGAAATATTACTCGTAGTATTTATGGCAAATATCACTACAATTCATGCTATTACCTATACTAATCATACTTATGATTAAACGAATCAGACTCACGCTACGCGGTGGTCTAATTTAATTTGTTAATCACTTGTCCACTCCACTCAGTCCTGTTGCCATTAATGATTATGTATCACATATGAAAAGCACAGAAGACATTTTTTATCAAAAGGCGATTATGCTGAGCGTCGCTTCAACGACTGTGCTAATCCTTCCACCCACGGGCCCATGAAAGTTTTAGCTCAGTTCCTTCGTTTCCTTATTTTATCCTTTTTTATTCAGAGCGAAGCGCCCCGCCATTCGAGGTTTATAAATTTGTCACGCGCCAGCGCGCGCCTCGAGCGTTGATCGCACAGCGAGGCAGAAACACGAGTGGCGAATATTTCTATAGATCTCTTAGGTGTCTGCAGCTGACGTCATCCAATTGTGACGATTGGTGATTGTGTGATTTCCACATGGTGTTGACACGCAGAACTCAGTTATGTGGTCGCGTGTGGATGAGCTGTTGCACCAAAATATTCTGTGCCAGCCACAAAAACGTTTCGTCGGTGTTTAGCTTAGCTTATTGTGCCTTGGAAGGCCAAATCTCGACTCAGGTTTTTGCAGAAAAGAAGGTGATAATTTGTGTACTATGTTTCGATCAGTTTGACGTCTACTCCCTGCGAAATCTTGTCGTTTTCGGACCGCGAAAAAAGTAGTAATTTGCTGACTATTTAAGTTGTTATATGAGCCTTAACCAGACACTTTTTGGATGCAGTTCACTCAACTTAAAAATTTCAAGACTGAAATAATACCGGTTTGAAACCTCACGGAGTTAGATTACTGTACAAATGTTCTAAAATTTGCGTCAATTTAAATTTGGTCTCGTTGAAATGTTTCTAGGCACCACTAACTTACTGCCCGGCGTCAGATAATTGACAATTCATGAATGAGGCTGAGTATCTTATGAAAAATTATGGAGATCGAGGCGGGCGTTATCCGGCCGAGGCGGATAACACCCTCCGAGATCTCCATAATTCTTCATATGATACGAAAGCCGAATTCAATAATTGTTTTATTATTTATTCAAAATAATTCCTAATATTCTCCAAATAGCAGATGTCGCCCTTCGAGTTGTCTTCTTGCTGTTCTTGTCATGTTTTTAGCTATTATTTCGCCTAGTTCTTACTCTTGAAACGCATGAAATGTCCGCCATTTTTGTTTTCACATCCAAAACAACTCAACCTTGTCCCCAGGTCATCTCGGTTAACGGTGCATTAACCTGCAAGAAACCTGCACTTTTGACGTCATCTGTTCATTAAACGCAAAATTCTTCCAAAGTTGGTCATCATTAGCTGGTTATGGTGAATTATTCGTGTGCTTTTAGCCAATCAGAATCGGGGAAATATTTTGAATAAATAATAAAAGATTTCAATCGACCTTTGAATGATTTTTATCGTTTTAAATTGCCAAGTAGTAGAATGAGTTGATTTTTTTTGTTAACCCGGTTTTCAAAACTCCAGGTATATATAAAAGGACTCTCATACCAATCACATGATCAACTTTGTCCACATCAATTCTATCAAACTCGGTTTTGTTCCAGACGTATTTGGAGTTCTGGAATTTATTGACCCACTCTGAAATGAGGTCTCTGCCGTCCAGTCTCTCTCCTTTTTTATCCGAGTATTCAGGATCTGTCTGATTCTTATGCATGAGTTCCCTGCGGCCTCCACCAAATACAACCTCCATGCCATTTCCGTAGGGAAACTCCAGAAGTTGCAAGGCTGTAAATAAAAATATAAAAATAGTAATATATACGAGAGGTTAAAAACTGCAAGTGAAATGCTGCGAGTAGATACAGAATAATAAATACTACATCATAAGATATAAATGCATTATCAATTGGCATACCAACGTTAAATCTCAAACAGTGAACGCACTCCGGGATAATACAGACTATCAGTTTTTTTGAGATTGCACCAGAAAAATCATTTTTTTGTGTGTGCCCTAACTGATTTGTTGTTAGCTTCACTTTCAATAACCAAACGTACTACACTGGGCCGACGATTCGGGTTTGAATTCTTAAACTTCCTATTGTAAGTCCTGGTCCTGGCAAAAGGACGACAATGTACCGAAGGCAAGGTAATTCAACGTTTATTTAACATTGATTTATATAAATAATTCTCGATATATCGCTATAGGTGAAGCAAACGGTAAATCCAGTACATTTACTATAAAAAATAAACAATCGGTCACACACAGATTGTGTGGGCTCCCTGTGGCTAAACAATGAAGTAAAAACTCATGCGCGCACTTTTTTGCGCTAATTCTTTACTTGATTTCTAGAGGTCTACAAAAACTTCTTAGAGCAAACAGCAGTGGAATAGCATAACTCATATACATGCATAATTATATGGTTGTTATTTAACGAGTGAAAACAAACGTGATTACAGTAAAATACAACTTTATTAAGCAAACCTATGTCCTTGCACTTGGACCCATCATCCGTTACAGTCTTGTTTATATCACCGTCACTTTCCCAGTTGCGGTTTGCTGAGTGAGCATACGCACACGCGGGAGTCGCGTGTGTAATTCGCGCGGTGGTCACGATTCCCGTTGACATTCCAGCCTTCTCAGCAAGCGTGAGAATGGAGGCGGCTTTGCTCTGTTCAGTCACCGAAGAGCACTGAAATCGTGTAACACTTGAACTTACACCGATGACGCCTGAGAAAATATAAGGAAAAATAGGAAGAAGAGCAGCGGTAAGGACAAAATGAACGTCATACACGGCCAAAGCAAGATCTCACTTCTCTTAGCTATGCTCGTGGGAGTTACGTGCTATTATAAACTCGCTACACGAAGGCCTTCGGCCTTTGCAAGGAATAAGACCTCTGGCAGCGATTTTGATTCCTTAATACATGTATTATAATATAAGGGAGCTTTTCACTTACAAATACCAATATATCGACGTAGCTATACATTGCATTATCTCGCACTCGGCGCAAGATTCGCGTTGCTGAGTGGACTTTGTTCCCAGGCGTTTTGGACTGTGCGGTCATAAAATGATGAGATGCAAAATACGCAAATATTTTTAAGTTCCGCAATACCAAGCGAGCAAAAAAAAAAAAGCGTCTGAAAGACCATTTATTTGGGCGCCAATGTAACAAATGAGTGCCCGGTTAAGGTTTAAACTTACCGCTATCGGTTTTTATTCCGGTCAGGAATGCCGTCGCGGTGCTCGCGGAATCTGTTCCTTGTTCATTAACTGAGTACGTTTTAGCGAGAGCTGACCACGGAAACACTTCCCAGCTGAGAACATTCTCCTCTCCCGTTTGTCCCTTCTGTTGTCCGTCCAGGAATCGTGTCGCGGTGATGGTAGTGATACCCATTCCATCACCAAGGAACAAAATAGCGCTCTTGGCGGTGTTGTTGTTTGCTTTTAATTTAAGGTTGTCCTCGACAAGCTTCACGCCAGCTGTGTACCATGCATTGTTGTCTTGATTACGAAAGATGTCACCATTGACACCTTGAAAGATGAAACCATAGAAGGGATAATTAAATAATTTTACTTGTCAAATAACTTGAGTCGTACTTCTTAATGAAAAAGTACTGCCATGAAAAAAGATTCCCTGATTCACGTGACCCTCGGTATCGTGCATCGCCCAGAATGAAATGACATATCCGGGATTTAGCGCGCTCCGAGCGCCAGATTTGAAGAAGTAGTTAGCCAATAGCCTGTTCCAGGCGTTCAGATAACAGAGCGCGGAGTTCAGATGATGGGGAGCCCGTTAAACAGGCTAATTAGCCAACCGAAGTCAATAGAAAAGAAAATGCTGGGGCGCATCCAGGTTTTTATCAGAGGGGGTTCAATGAAAAGGTACCCTACCCCCTTCAGGGGGGTCTGGTGGCATCCTCCCCCAGAAAATTTTGAAATTGTAAGTCCTCGGAAATGCGATTTCCCCCATTCTGAGGCTTAGCCTGGTTATGAATTTATTGCATTTAAGATTGACTGTATTTTCGTTATATTTTTACAAGTTGTTGACTTAAGCTGTTTTAACTTAGGCGGCTCGATCGACCTCCCCGAACTCTCCCTAGATCCACCCCAGAAACGGCCCACACTGTCCCAGAATTCAGACTTTCTTACATATTTAACGTTTTCGCTCAAAACACATAAAACTCACTAGTGCAGTCAGTACTGAATATGGCTTTTGTGGAAGAGACATTAATTAAAAGTGTTCCGCAGCCTTGAGCTCAAAAAAAGAGAAAATTCCCCAGTTCTATTGCACCTAAAATGTACGGCAAAAAAAATATTCTCACTAAATGAAACTAGCAATGTGAATTGATTGTCGTTAACCTGGACACTAACTGCTACCGCATCTTTTCCTCAGCGCGGCCCAATCACGTGATGTAAGCGATGAATCCACAGAATTCATCTTTTTGAAACTTAAGAGATAAAAAAAAGTCATCAAAGCTTACTTATGTTTCTCCATCTTGTTTTGGAACAAAAACACAAATGTCCAATATACACAAGCAGATACGATTCGTCAAACCGATGGTCCATTGGTACCAATGGTACGATTAGTGCCAATAGAAAAGGATGTCATTCCAGTGGTTCTATTGGTGAATATGCATCTCATCAAGGGGACTTAGATTATTTTCGCCTGGCTTGCTAGAGGGCAATTCCTATGGTCCATTGGTACCAATGGTACGATTGGTACCAAAAGAAAATGATGTAATTCCAATGGTTCTATTGGTTACTATGCATCTCATTAAGGGCACTTAGATTATTTTCCCATGTGTAATTATGAATATTCCTCGTTCTGATGTGAAGTATATATGAAATAACTCATTTTTGAACTGCGGTTGTAGATGAAAGTGAAGAATGATTATCGCAGTAAACCAACCACGCAAAACAATTTCGCTCTCACAAAGTAGAAACACCCTAATAGTTAAAGAGCGAGGTTGAACCAGGGCTAATAGTAATTTCTAACAGTTTAATACAGCGAAGTCGAAATACAAACATGTCAAAAGAATTCTTCGTTCTATAAGCCATCTTTGAAAGCAAGTTCGCTTTTACTTACCCAGCCAGGCTACATGGAAAATAATCTAAGTCCCCTTAATGCGATACACTGATTCACCAATAGAACCATTGGAATGACATCCTTTTCTATTGGTACCAATCAAACCATTGGTACCAATGGACCATAGGAATTGCCCTGTAACCAGCCAGGGCACATGAGAAAATAATCTAAGCCCCCTTAATGAGATGCATATTCACCAATAGAACCACTGGAATGACATCATTTTCTATTGGTACCAATCGTACCATTGGTATCAAAGGACACCCCTCTTATCCCACTAACACCAATGGAGTCTATCTATGAGTATTGGACAACAACAAAAATGGCGTGATTGAATTGGCCAGGCACACTAAATTGGTGCGACTGCCTATGCGGCATTCCGTTTTCAAATGATAACAGACCCGAACACAGTGTTGAGGAAGACGCAGGGGGGGGGGCACGACTCCAATAGCTCCCGGTACTTGTTTCGTGTACCTATGATCCACCGCTTTATGACATCACATCCGGTTGGAGAGTTGCTGCTCTGTTTTCGCGCGAAGCACCAAGATGGACGCCCGATGCTATTTGGTGTTCTCGTTATTTTAACCCACAGGCTAACGGAATTATGTATCTTGAATGCCGAGAATGTTGAGAAGGTATCTAGCCGGCCATTGAAGCAAATGTCATGACCAAACAAAGAAGATTTAGTATTGTTTTAACGATAAATATCATGCAGCTGCGGGGAATATCATTTTTCTTTTTTGTAGTTCAATAAAGACACCTTAGTTCAAGAACAGCAACAAAGTTCAATAACAACTTCTTGTTTGCATTCGTTCGTCAAGGTCAAAGCAATAGGTTGAATGGCCAAAAAATAACTTTGCGTGTGATCACGCTTTTAAGTACATTTCTTCGCAGTTACTGCAAGAATAGGACATGGAAATGTGTAGTTTCACGTTGTCATGGGGCGAGAACGTAAACAAGAGAAGATGAAATATGTTCTTTCTCCTTCTGAATTATCGAACTTAAATCCAGAAGAGTTCGTTTGCATTCGGCATTTTGGTAGACTAGTTGGAATAATCGCGATGTAGAGTTGGAAAAACGGGAAATAACTTTTTAAGGTATGTTACACTATGTTCCATGTCTGATACGTGTGGTACCCAGGTAACTTGAGTTGGTCGTTTGGATATGATTTATCAATTTCGGTTTCAGAAATAAAATAATGTGCGATTTTAGGTGATCATCGATGCCTTATGGCTCATCAAATTTGTTTTGCGGGCCTCATTCCGTTGTTTTTTCTCTCCTAAATGAGATAACACAGCTCTGTACATTCTTCATGGTTATCGGGATCGGAAGAATCTAAAGGATTGCGCGATGAAACGAGCGCGTCCGAGCAAAAAGGTGTGATGCAGTGTGCTGAAATCAAATCATGGGCCACACATCAGAGAGAAGGGAAACAAGGGAATCTCACGAAAATGAGTTATGATCTTTGTCACATTGATCGACCGCGTACTGCAGGTCTTCATCAGTTTTCCAACTCTTCAATAACCGAAGAAAATAAGGACGAGCTTAGACTAATAGTCGACATAGACATAATCTTAGTTTATTTTACTACGAAGAGCACTGGAGTCGCTACTCGTTAAAACGCTCTCGTGAAAAAAAAACCGGAATAATTATTATTAAGAACTTAATCTTCTGGCCACTCAAACTAACAGCAAAAGCGGTAAAAATTTGTCTCAATTTTATTAATAGCATAGTCCGAGTTGTAAAAATTGTGGCTGAAGAGCGGACATTGAAGTTTGTTTATCCTTCTGAAAACAATTTACAGAAAAAGCGAAAAATTGTGCACATTAGTTTACTGATTAATTGACAAATTGCGCATGAGCAAAAGCGTGACATAAGCTTCCTTGTAATAAAAAAAAAAAAATACATCAAGACTTCCAAAGTTCGCAAAATATATTTATCATAAGATGACAGCCATCTTCTCCTACCAACAACGGATTTCGGTAGCAAAATGTGAACTGTAACTAACTGAATCCAAATCATCCTCCTGGACTTCTTACGAACATTTGTATAACTTAACTCATTTTGGCCTTAATGTCTCCATCGATTGTCAACGAATAACAAATAGACCCTTTTCACGGTTTTTTCAACTTTTGACATGGACCAGTTAAGGAAAATCCGTCGACATCACTGGAAAGAGCGCCTTAATATTAGTAGCAATGCCAAATTTGAAAGTGATACGTCTCAAGCGATCGAAGATATAACTTCGCAAAGTCGGCGAAAATTTACGACGTTTGTATGAGGGAGCGGGGGGGGGGGGGGCAGGTTTGTGCCCTCTACCCATACAAACGTCTGTAAAATCTCGCGTCTTTGAGGGGCTATATCTTCGTTAGTTTTCAACAAATCATTTTCAAACTTGGAAATTTTACTATTAAGGCGCTTTTTTCAGTGGTGTCGACGGTTTTTCCGTAACTTGTCCATGTAAAAAGTTGAAAAAAACAGTGAATAGAATAATGTGGCGTGTTTGTAACCAACCAATAATAGCGTCTGCTTTTCCTTGTTCGACGTTTGTATGATGGTGAGGGGCAAGTTCAACCCTCTAACATACAAACGTCTGTAAACTTTCGCGACTTTGAGGGGCTATATCTTCGTTAGTTTTCAACAAATCACTTTCAAACTTGGCGGTTTTACTAATCTTAAGGCGCTCTTTTCAGTGGTGTCGACGGTTTTTCCATAACTTGTCCATGTAAAAAGTTGAAAAAACCATGAAAAGGTCCATTGCACACTTCTCTATCAAACTACACAAACAAAACTAGAAAAATGTGGCGTGTTTGTAACCAACCAATAATAGCGTCTGTATTTCTAGATCTGTGTTGGACGTTTGTATGGTGAGGGGCAAGTTCAACCCTCCACCATACACACGACTGTAAAATTTCGCGACTTTGAGAAGCTACTTCTTTGTTAGTTTTCAACAAATCCCTTTCAAACTAGGCTATCGTACTAATCTTACGGCGCTATTTTTGGTGGTGTTGACGGTTTTTCCATAACTTGTCCACGTCAAAAGTTGAAAAAAACAGTGAAAAGTATATTGCACACTTCTCTATCAAACCACACAAACAAAACTAGAAGAATGTGGTGTGTTTGTAACCAACCAATAATAGCGTCTGCTTTTCTGTGTCGCGCGTTAAGAGAATTTCGCAATTAATCGCAGCTCAAATTTCTTTGTCAAACTTTGTTTTTTGGACAGTATTTAGCTGTTCATAAATGGAGTAAATATGAATGCACGTGGAAAGTCTTGAGAATGAGTAGCCCCTCGTTTAGACTGTTTATCTTGTCGTGTTTAAACAGAGGAAAACTCTACCAGTTGTTTACACTACAGTTTGCCGGATTTGCGGCGCATTGCGCGAATCGCCATTGCGCGTTGCACCAGAGAAGCAAAGTTTGAAGTAGTACAACGTCACTATATCCAAATATGTCTAGCTAATTTTTTGGTATGTGATATAAAATTTACCCGTCTTTAACATATATAAAAATTGTGGTTAAGAAGTGTTAAGCGTTTGCAAACGAAACGGCAAAAGACGATTAGGTCATATTTAGCGGACGGAGGAGGCATTCAACACTTTCAAATTAAACTCAAATTTTTGCATTATACGACCAACAAGTTTGACTTATAGGGATACAGATATAAACATATGAAACTGTTTATTAATTAATTGTTATGAAACGATTTATCTATTTAACACTGTAGAACCAAATTAAGAGAAGAAAATAGAATTTCCTGTTGGCAAAAAGAAAAATTTCGCCGGCCCTCAAAAACAGCCTGGAGGCGCGAAAAGAGCACTCGTGCCAGTCCTACTCATACATTTCCGGGAATGAAGAGCGAGGCGCTCGTTTCATCACTCAACCTTTATCAGCCCTGTATTAGACCGCGAGAGCGCGTTCTGTTCTATCAGTTTTCGCAACTCGTGAGCTCTTTTCAAGAAGGAGCAAGAACCTTGTCCAATCTGGAGTAATAATTCAAAGAAACTGAATGAATCACTCAAAGAAGAAGCTCCTTGCTCATTGCATATTATTATTTTAAGGAATCGGATACAGTGTAAAAACTACGGTTGGGCCTAACCGAACATCTCGCTTCTTAGGGGTTGTGGTTTCACTTTACATAAAATAAGACTTTCTGACCACATATTGAAGGCTATGAAAGTCTTTTACTTTAACTTTTAATGTAAATACTTTCGTATTTTAAGTCCTTTAAACCTGGCTATACAGCCCAGAACAGTGTATCGAGTGACTGAGCCATGCAGAGCGATTACTTAAGTCGACCTCGTAAACAGTATATTCTTACCTGCTAATCCTGGTAAAACCACACCATTTCCTTTTAAAAATATTGTTAGAAACAAGATTATAAAACTTGCTTTCACAGAACTTGCCATAACGAATCTCTGGCCAAAACTGTCACACTGCTGTCAACTTGCTGATTCGTTGCCTTTATATATCTAGTTACGTGCTTTTTTCAGTTGATAAAAACGCTTAGCCTATTTGCACAGATTACGCATTGAAGCGTATTGTTCACATGTTAATTTTTTTGTATAATGAGTTATTGCCATAAAGGTTCGCGTGAGTATTGCTCCAATCATTAGTACCGGAGCTCATCAACCGCACGCCGTTTCAAACTGAAGATAATTACATCATATCAGTGTTATTAACTATGAATAAGTCATGGTAAGTTCTACAAAAGTAAAAGTAAACTTTCGTGAATCATTTTTGTAATTCGTTCTTTTTTTATTTGATGTAGATAATAGTTGAAGAAAACAATAGTATTCGCACCGTTGAGTCACAACAAAAGTAAGAACTCATTTTTAAGTACCGTCAACCAAGTGGTTAGTAACACTTCAAATGTCTTAAGCATTATCAAACTTTGTTTCGCATTATTAATCATGTCAGGGAGCACTTCTTAGCTTTATTGACAAGTCTACGGATCTAACACAACTTAAGAAACGTTTGACTATGCCCGGCATCTTACCCGGAATATGTTGCTCAACATACTGTACACAATTTCAATAGAACCCTCTCGTATTGGCCTCGGAAACTGCAGCCGATAAATATTCTCTTTACACCCCAAGGGAAACATATAAATTAAAAATGGACGCAATGTTAGATTGAAACTAAAACGTGTGATGAGTCTGATCTATTGTTCATGTTAATCATGCATAGAAGAGGAGACTGAACAAGGAAGTCGGCAAAAATCAACTGAAAAAAATAACAGTTTACGATGGAAGGGGGTCCATGACAATGCACAATCTTTTGCGTTGTTTTCAGTTTGCACACAAATAGACTGAATAAATCAATGGAACACTTCTATGGGTCAGTGAACTTAAACTATGGGTGAGCTTAAAATACTCTTAGTCAAGTCTTAATCAGCGAACACTGAAAACACACAACAACTGCCCGGGGGAGGGGGGGGGGGTTCCCCCTATAATGGCCTATACGGGGAGGCTCTGCCCGAAAGGGGTACATTTATTAGGCTTCAGGTATATGAAAGGGTAGAGATTTTGCTCGTTGAAGTATACGAAAGGGTGGGCAAATCTGTCATTTGGGTCTGTGAAAGGGCCCAATGGGCTAACAGATGAATTTTATGGCTTTATAAAGTCGAGAAAATGTTCTATTTTGTGATTGATTCCTATTTAAACGACAGTGTATTTACAGCAGTTAAAAGGGATGCAAAGTTCAAAACAAGGTATGTGAAAGGGGTACCATTTGTCAATAGAAGGTGTACGAAAAGGGTACCTCTTTCGTGAAAAAAAGGGTAAGGTAAGCCTCTCCCGATAAAAATTTGCCGAGTACCTTTCCCCCACCTCGAGCAACTGGCGGTCCTCCAAACCAATGCACAACTATACAGTCAAGTCAACCTAGGAATTCTTTAATTGCAACCGATTTACTGGTTTCAACGTCGAGGTGGCCCATTTAGCAACATACTCAAAACAATTCAATCACACTACGCTTGGTTTTCTGGATTTTCCCTGCAACAGAGTCGGCCAGGTGTAACGAAAAGCGCACCGAGCATTAAAACCTAGAAAACATCAAAATAAAAAAGTCGGAGTCCTTAGCAGAAAATATGTTAAGTCATTGTCAAGGTACGAAATCATAATCCGAAAGGAGGTTGCGCAGGTCGCAAGAAAAAAAAAAAGAATCCCAGTTTTTGATCACACCTGTTGTGACGAAGTTTGATGAATATAAGTACTTCACAAAACTCGATCAAAGGTCACGGGAATGGGTTTAACAGTTGGGTTTACCTCGGTGTAAAAACCTGTGAAGTTTTTCTTTCTTTTGTAGCTATTATTTTCCTTGGCTCTATTGTGTTGACTTCTCAGTGGCTTATTTGTATTCACTGTTTTACGTCACTCGTGAGTTAACAGGTTCTAACACCGAGGATGAGCCAAACAGTTTGTACGGATGCAAATTTAGTAGCTGGCCGATGGTGAACAGTTTGATTTGATTATTCAGGGTATTGTCTCCAAGTTTCATGTTTTTGTGCACAACAATAGCTCGCATTTTTGCATATTTTAAATGCATTGATAGTTACTCCTGTTCACGTGAAAACGAAACCTTGGAAAGAAAAAATTTCCGATAAAAAATTATCGAATTGTAGCCCTTAATTTTACTGCCTTACAATATATCAATAATCTTAAGACTCAAAGGTCTCCTAAAAAGACGTTTAATCGTCGAAATCTCAATATTTAAAAAATCTATCGAGCAGTTGAATTAATTTGTTAAAGTAGACCAATATGTTTACAAAGTGGCTAACAAGAGTGCCTCGATACATACTAATCAAATCCTCCTTCTAGCAATCGGCTGGAGCTATCTACAAGATCTTTCACACTCGTTTTTAAAAAGATTGAAAATACTACGAGGTGGAATTGCTTGTCAAAAACGCTTCGTTTTCTACAGATAACGGCCAAACAACAAGATTATCCATCTTTTTATATTCTAACCATAAAAACTTCATCTCAATAACGCTGTTACAGATTTCGCTTAAGCTTTACCAACAACGAGGCGATATTGCAGGAAAAAGCTCCCTTGAACGATTTTGGAAGAACAGCTCCCAGCACGGAGAAGTACTGCTGCAAGTAAAATAGGTATTATAACATAGCGCGCGTGCTTGCAGTATATAAGTCCTATTGAGCCGCTATGAACAAAATCTTTATTTACGCACGCCCGTGCGTAAATAAGATGACGTGAGCATTTTTTTTTTTACCTGGCTGCAAAGGTGTCGTCTTTTAAGCTGCAGTGCACTTTTCCTGCTCTTTAAAATGTGGAAGAAACCAGCGAAGAACTGCCCAATTTTTCTATCGGCATTGACCTTTTAGGTCCTGATCCAACAAGCAGCAAAAATAAAGCCGAATTAAAAAAAACTCGCAAGTTGCGCGTTTCGCAAATTTGTCGAAGACCAGCTGCAGCAATTTTGGCTGAAAGACATTCACTGGGAACAGAACAGACACCAACTGGTCATCAACAACATTTAAAGCAAAATCTCCGTTTTTGTTTTTAAATTTGTTATGCACTTTGTTATCTCCGGACAATCCGACTTAAGCAGAAAAATTTATCTCGCAATAACAACACAAATTACACAAGAAGACATAAATTTATTACTCACAAAAACAACTGCTGCCAGGTCTTCTCAAGAAGCCGTAATGACCAGCCAATGTTCGTAAATGAATATAAGTTTAAAGAAGGATGACAGTCGTCTTCGCTAAAAACATGTTTTCTGGATTTCGCCGAGCAAAACGTAAACATCTTTTCAGCAAATCCAAACCATACTCCACGACTTTTTACGAACATGTTAGTATTTTAACTTTAGATGAACTTTAAGACTCTTTTACCTTTGTTTCTGCTTAGTTTCCATTGATCGTTAACGAATAAAGAAGCAAATTTTCTTTCTCACTTTTACAGAAAGAATATTTCATTCAAACTAGACGATTGTGGTGTGTTCGTAATCAGCCAATAGAACCGTTTGTTATTGTGTCGCGCGTTACGAGAATTTTGCAGTTAATCAAAAAGCAAGCATTTTTGTCAGCTATGTTATAAAAGAATTTGCTTATGCTTTTAGCTGTGCGTATATCCAGTTATGGATGCACTTGGGAAGTTTGGAGAGCACTCAAGAAGCTAGAGTTGCACTCGGCTATCGCCTCTTGCAACTCTTACGCATCTTTCGTGCTCTCCAAACTTCTCGCGTGCATCCATAACTCGATATACGCACGCTAAACATGAACAAATTCTTAAATGGCGTCATTTCGTTGCTATGTCAACTCCTATGTCATTGAAACAATGATCATAACAAATTTTCATCTTTATCTAATACAACTGTGGTGGCAATATTTCAAAATCTTTGTTTATGGCGACGTAGTTTATACTCAAACTTGGCAGATATTGACCCTGAAAAACTGTATCGAGCCACCTAGCTGCTAAAATACTTACTGCATTTCTCCTATTGAGCACAAAAATTAATTATTCATATTTTTAACTATGTTAATGGAGACTGTCTAATAATTTCCCTTCTTATGCTACTACATGAGTAATTTCTGCAATTTGATTGGCTTAGAACAGTGGCATTTCAGCTTAATTTGAAATACCCACATGTGAAAATTATAAACCTTTTGCAGGTAGTAGTATAAACAAATAATAGCATGATTTGTACCTGATATTTGGCATAAATATCTCTAGTGATATTTCAATATTGTCTCAAATTTCACTCGCCTAACGGCTCGTGAAATCACGTATAACAATTTCGAAATATCACTCGTGGTATTTATGCCAAACCTCACTACAAATCATGCTATTACCTATACAAATACCGTCATAGAAAAAAACTCAAGCTTGGAAAGCAGAATGTGACGTCATACGCGTGGCGGGGTGACCTGTGAAAAGCCGTCAGGACAACACAATGACCCAGGTGTTTCTCACACATTTAGTCGGCGTTTTTTAAAACAAAACTACCCAAAATACATTTGTGATATTGTAGGAGTAAGAAAAAAAAACGCAATTACCAGATCTTTTGTCTAAATTTGTGATTTTTCTGAAATTCGGTTTCCTGTAGTAAAAACTTGAAAATCTTTATTGGCAAAATTTTTCATGTTCCACCTAACGGATTTTGGCAGATTTCTAGCATATTGTTAAGAAGCCATCCAAAAATTAAATGGCGTTGAAAAAAAATACTAATACATCAGAGAATCAATATTACAAGGCACTAGACAAGGCACAAGACACAAGACTCGAAGACAAAGATAAACACAAAAAAAGGAACCTTTTTTAAATACGAAAACGTACAGAAAACTTCTGAAACCTTAGGCGGACATTTTCAGGGGTCAAATCTCTTTTAAGAATCATTAAAAAGGCATTTCTAAAGTGTAAATTGGAAAAAGAGCTCCGCAAGCTTAAGTTTCACTCAGCCCCTTGTGGCACCATTTGAGGACAAGTTAAGGGGGCTCCTACCAGTTTCCCCCCTTTTTATAACATTCTGTAGTACTCTCTTCTTTGTAACATGAAGAAGGCTGGTATGGCCAGCCGAGATATTGCTATAAAAAAGCAATACTCGTTTCTCGTTTTTTACCCTCTCTTTTGACGGTTTTAACTTTCAAAAGGCCATAAAATAAATATCGGCCCCCAACGGACTCAACGAATTATCGAAAATGCGTTTCGAATTTCCATTGGCAATAGACAATGGTTATTTTAACAGTCCAATCATTGCGCGTACTCAAATCCACGTACACAGTTGGGGGCTTAGAACAAGGATTTCGGCGCTCTAGTTTCGTATACAGACTTAACCGGAGTTTGGAACTATCCAAGGGTTACTCACGCAGTGGCGGATCCAGGGGAAGGGTCCGGGGGCCCGCTTCCCTCCCCCCTTATTGTTAGAGCAAACTGAGGCCCGAAGAGCCGAAAAAAGTTTTTTTTGGAGACCGCCCCTCCCCCCCCTTATATGAAGGTCTGGATCCGCCACTGCGTTGTCTTGTCTACCCAGAATGTCACGTGTACACATTCGGGCATCTACCGACCTTTGCTTACAGTCGCTTGTAGAGGAGACAAAAAAAAATTACACGCGTCCAATTGAAACGTTGTTTTTACGTTTTCCCGTTCAGTAAAACGTTTGGGAACTTAGAACATAACTTTCTAGACTTACTTTTCAACATCAAGAGGTTTCAGTTTTCACTTTCGCTCTTGTAATAATGCTAGAAAAACACGATCCAAACGACCAAATGTAGCCAAGAAGAAAAAGTGTGGGTAACTGTGGAAGTATTCTAGTTATTTTGTTTTAGTAGTTGTACTAGTACTTAGCAGACTTAATTAGAAATCCATTCAGCTTCCAGTATCCTCATCATGATCGTAATTCTTTTAAAATTTACGCATTGAGCGTAGAAATCATTGCTACTGTTATTGTTGTTTAGTAGTTATATGTACAGTTGCATTGGCATGTTTAGATATAACATTCACTTTTATCCGACTCTATAATTTAAAAATAATGATTTTTACAGTGTATGGAATCAGACAAACGCGAACTTGCACGAAAAAGCTGCGCGCGGCCATAGTGTTTCGTTTATCTCGCCAATCTCGACCCCTGAGCGGCCGTCACTTTTGTACAGCGGATGGGGTAACGGACGAGTAATAGTCCCGTTGCTGTACAAAGGAATCGCGGCCTCTGGGAACGAGATTATTATCTCGCGCGTACAAAGTGGAAGGGAATGCCGCCCGCAATGGACTGCCCAAGGGAGAAAACTAGTACATGCTCACCCATTTCAGGACGTGGTTTTAAAAGAGAACTAAAAAATTGATTTGCATTGCTTGATTTTATCATGTTTGTCCATGAATAGCAAGGGACTGAAATCTGTTCAATACCATAAGGTAAAAAATGCAGCAAACAATAAGAACAGGGAACGTTTATTCCGCTATAGTTTTCCAAAACAGATTAAAAACTCGAGGTCAAAAAAAGGTTATAATAATAAAAAAATATGAACATTCTCCTCTCCCGTGTTTCCCTTCTGTTGTTGGTCGAGGATTCGTGTCGCGGTGATGGTAGTGAAACCCATTCCATCACCGAGGAACAAAATGGCGCTCTTGGCGGTGTTGGTGTTTGGTTTTAACTTAAGGTTGTCCTCAACAAGCTTTACGCCAGCTGTGTACCATGCATTGTTGTCTTGATTACGAAAGATGTCACCATTGACACCTGGAAAGATGGACACGGACACTGATAAGTTGTTCTCTGATCACGTGCTTTGAGTTCTTTTACCTTATAACTTCCAAAAGAGTTGTAAAGCAAATTAAAAAAAAATCCAAATTTCATGTTATAGATAATAATTTTATTTGTCAAAAAATCTTTTGAGTATTTCCCCGCATTAACTGAAAAGTACTACGAAAGAGATTTCGTTTATCGATATGGCTACACTCAGACCCGGACACACCCGCTGTCTTTTAGAGTATCAGTTCCTCTGGCCAGCGCATAAACAGCAAAAAATATGGAAAATTTACTAGATTCACTTGACAATGTGATATCGACCGTCGTTATCTGTGGGTTGTTTGTAGTGTATACATCCGACGGTGGAAGTACACTTATTATGGATCAGGAACGCGTTAATAAAACAAGGATAAATCAGTTGATAAAAAGCGTACCTTCCTCGCACCCCTCCCCCTAGCCTCCGGGATTCTGAGACTGTTGCGGAAAAAAATAACAAATTATAACAAAATACCCCTGTTCTTCTCTTTGAGCAGCTAGATTGAAATATAGTAATGTTACTCACTTACGTGAAGAACTGTACGCGTCCCTATCAAGTATCAATTAAACTGCCGCGGATTACGAGAGGTATGTTTCTTTCAAGCCGGACAACTTGCCTTAAAACTACAATCTTGGACAGAATAAAATGGAACAGCAAACCCCCATCCCCCCCTAAATCAAGGATGAAGGCGTACAAAAGCCAAAACGTGCCATTTTCTCATCCTTGAGATCACGTGACGCAAGCTGGCCATTTTCGAGTTGCCTCTAGCCTCTATTTCAAAGCGAGGCTAAGTGCGAAGCTATTGATATGGAGATAATATGTTTTATTCTCATCAAATAAAACTCATTTTCACAAAAAGGTTTTGCACAGCCTCGCTTTGAAAGTGAGAGTATTTGGACCTACGGCGTATTGAAAAAATTCTTCTTTTCGAAACATTGACTGAGAAAACGATGTTAACGAAGTTTCATTTTGTTTTCTCCGTCTTGTGTCAAGATGGGGAATTGGCGCTCTTACACGAGATAGGCTAGGCTGGAGCTAGGCTTAATAAATCGCCCTGTGTTTATGCTGCGTCCCGCTTACACTCGGCAAGGACAAGCGAGAACGCAAGAAAAGGAGAAATTTACTTACTTCTCCTATCATTGTGCTTGTTGTTTTTGCTATCGGTTTAACACCTCCCCTTCCTCCACCCCCAGAGCAACTTAAGCCGCATTGAAATGAAGGGAAGAGTTGGCAGTAATACGGAACAAAGTCTGATAAGACCACATGTAAACATTGCCTTCGGATTGGCTGTCGTTAGTCGAATGATGGCTCTCCAAATAGAATATAGAGTTTATATCGTCACGTCATCGTGATAGGTGACAAAAAGCACAAAGTAAGTGATATTTAAATGATATCATTTCACTATGATACTGTACTTAAAACTTTTGGATATCCGTAACTGAAAATCGGGTTTAAATGAAGCGGATCTCTAAATAAGTCTATTTGTGTTCAAAACTCTATTTATGTAACCTTGGATTTAATTCCTTTCAAGAGTCAGTTTTTTTTTCTCTCAAACGAGAAATCTTTCTATGCTGAAATGGGTTATATGGTCTGGAGGGGTTACGTGGGTTAATTTTTGCTGGGTATGTGCCGCTGGCCTCTCAGAGCCCCTACCCCATTGTAGTCTATTCTGTGGCCAATTATAGACCCCATCTTAGTCACTTTCGGGTAAATATGTAATTTTCGCGATCCCAACCTAGTCACTTTCTATTTATGTATCTACCTTATAGGTCATCCTAAAATGAATTAACCCATTTTTTAAATAAATTGAATGAAGAACACTTTACTTTTCACCTACAGAAGAAATATTCTGGTAAGTTTGCCAACCGTAAAGATGAGGAACTTTCTTACCCCAAAAATCCGAAAATGTGCGACCCCACTCCAGCGGCACATTCCCATAAGTGAACCCCCCCCCGGGGGGAGGGGGGGTTATGGATGGATGAACGTGCTCTGTCATTTCTTGGCATTGTTTATGGAGTTAACAACGCTTTGAAAGGGTTGGCAGTTTGGCATCGAAAAAGGCGTAGAACACGGTTTTGTCGCAAAGAGATCTATTTTAATTATCGACCCGTGAAGGGTTTCAGAGTATGACGTTAAAATATAGCATACATTGTGTTTCATCATTATTCCTGAAGTGCCTCATATTGACCTTTACGGAAATTCAAGCCTCGGATAAATGTATTTTCCTCGAGCAAGTTTAGAGAAAGAACTGTTATGCTTTTGCCGTTTTACATGCTTCCTAAAGTGAGTGAGAAACATTGCGACTCGCGGGCTGCTTTCAGCTGCAGCATTTGGTCGGAAGAAAATGTTAGGATGGATTTTCACTTTCGGTCGCGTAGTTGGGCCAGGAGAGCGAGGTTCAATTTTTTTACGTTTACGCGCGACCTTCTATACATTGCCTGTATTTTAGTTTACGACAACGCGTGTAAAATTTACGTGCACACGCACAGTAAAAATTATACGACAGTGGTAATCATCTTTCGAGGGACGGCTACATGAACAATCGAAAATCAAAACTTTCCAGCTAGAGATGAAAATCAATTCATAATTAAGAGCAAATACAAGATGGGCTCAGACTGGTGGTTTACGGAGACTGAAAAAGTCCCCAATTTTCCTAACGAGCCACTGGAGGTAGCGAGAGATTTACTGCCCCTCCCTCAGGAATTACATGTGTCTCGTCTTCTCCATCCTCGTACTGCAAGCTGCGTGTTTCAATGCACGCTCACGTATTTAATTTGTTTACTACACTATCATATAACAGTTTGCATTGTTACAAAAAGAGAACTGTTACCTCCAGTAGTTACGTAATAGCATAGTCCAGGTACCTAGTTAGACTCTGAGTAAGTAACGTTAGTATTATACAAGGGGTGGATTCATTTGCAGTCTACGCTAACGTCAGAGTCTATGGTAAAAAAGAACTCGAATAGCCGTCGCATTTGCCCATTAGAATTTTTAATTGTTTTGATTCTTACAACAAAACATTAATATTCAGAGAGGGAAACAAATAAATCCACTCCAAATCTTCTACACAGATATTTGAACCATATTTTTCTTACCTTTTGACGCACAAAGTAAGGTAAATATGGAGCAAATCCAGAGAAGATGACCTGCGACCGCCATTTTTCAGTTCACGGTTTCGCTTCTCCGGCCGATGGCATGACTTGGAAGAGAGATGGCAAGATTTTGAAAATAGATTAGTTTACATATTTTGTTTGAAGCATGTTTATCTAAGGTTAGACACGTGACAGAAAAACATGTTCTAATTGGGTGCAAAAAGGACATTATTTGTAGTATGAAGAGCGTCAGACGATTTGTTACGTTCATGAAAGGCGACTGTTTCACTTAGTCAGAGGCACCCAACAACAGTTTCGTCCTAAATGCATTGAAAACACTTTTTAGGCTATCCAGAGTACTTTTAGATCTGCATTCTAAGCGGCACTATAAAATTTGTATCTGTTCGGTCATCCTAGGGGAACTTGAGTATTGTCGAATTTACAATTCGAAATTTTAGGTTTCCTTTTTCTGCGAAAAATGGCATTCTGAAATGCGAAAAACTGAAATGTTTAGCCTTCCTCAAGCTATAGAAAATTATAGCAATTTTTGCTTCTCCGAACAGATATACTATAGAAAAGCCCCTATTTGGTGACCTGACCCAAGACCTGATTGTGTTTGCTTGCCAAATTATTCATTATCATTCTTGTCGAATGAAGCCAATAGCCGCACGAAGTGGAGAAGAGTTATGTTTAACGATTATTTCAGTTAATTTGCTTTGCGACTGCACAAATAAACGTGACGAACTGCTGCGTCATGCAACGCAATAGAAAAGTTCATAAGTGAATTTGCTTGTGTCGATCGTTTTCTTATTCAGTGTCAAGTTTTTGTAAACTCGAAAGTAGGGAGGCTTATAAGTATCATTTTTTGAAGCTTGTGACACATAACATACTGTACTACTATTCTCGTTGAGACATTTTTATTTTCATTTCGAGTTACCACAGTAACAACTGACCTTTTCAAGCAATATCAAAATGTTAAAGACGCTTTCGTCGTGATTGATCAAGCTTTCCTTATTTGTGGCTTACGCAGCCGCGTACGCTTAAACTGATGCTGAAAGGAAGGGTTTATTACGAGAAAATAACTTTGTAACTCTATAATAAGACCGAATGTGAAACGTTTTGGACAAAATGTTCAGGGCAGAGGCTTCAACTTCATTAAAATTCATTTCCTTGTTTCCATTTCTATCGCCATCTCTTCGTGATCTTCTTTGCGAAAGCAGACTCAAATACAGATTCCTTTTACTATGAGGGACGGTGTTTTCAGTCTCGTTGTTGTTTCTTATAATTAAAGTTTTTTTATAATTAGGATCTCTTCGATCTTACAGGAAGCTTTTTCTAGTGCTTAAAGCAAGTTCCTGCTGCAAGCTTCGTGTTATTTTGTCCAATGGTCCTCGCTTATCTACATAAATTTGAAAATAAAACGCTGAAATTACATAATTATCGTGACGTCAGCTTTTTTCAAAAGTTTGATCCCGTTTGCAAAATCTTTTCCCCAGATGTTTTATAGTTTAGGCACCTTGAGGAGCGATTACGTAAAGTTCCGTTTCCGTTTTTGTATTTTAATTGATCAATCTTGCAAACACGTCAAGTTTCATCACCATCTTCACCAGTAATGTCATTCATTTTCTGCATGCAAGGAGTTTTGATTGTAGTTTGTGAATGAAAAACGGACAAAAAATATGAAGAGAAGATGAAAACATAATATCATATTTGCCACTCCTTGCACCCCATTCAGTACCTCCACCTCTCACTCGATCCCCCTTGCCTTATCACCCCTCCCTGTCGAATGCACTACAGTAACTGGCCTAATTTCAAATTATTACTGGTTTAACTGAAGATAACTTTAATCGTTATTTGGTCCAATCCTCCCTTTTTTTCTGCTCCTCTCTTGACAACGCTGAATCAAAGTTTGCTGACTCCTCCGGAAGCCAACTTCTGATTCAGTAATTCAAACGGTCTTAAAAGATCTTTCAGTGGTAAAATTCACATATCCTAAGGGCTAGACTGGGCGTTTCCTTCTCTGTCTTTCTCCTTATGACGCTTGTACATGGAAGGGATTACTTGGTTTAAATCGTAGCGTGTGAAAGCGAAAGGATAACAAGGTTTAAGGAGAAACGTGATCTTTGCTTATTCCGTGCCATGAAAGACGCTAGTGTAGATTTTATTCTCCTCAAGCTCAAGTTAAAAAATAAAATGTTGTTATCACCAGCCAAAATCTTCAAACAAAGAATAAAGGAAATACAGAAAAAAAAAGAAAGAAATAGAAACTGAAACTGAAACTGAAGAGATACATGTTTCTATCGTTTAGACCCGTCTTCATTGATGTGATAAAGATAGATGTGATTCGATCATTAATTTTGTTTTCTAATTAATGTGAATCACTGCAGACTAGATGTAATCTTATCAAAGTTGTTCTCCGAGATTATTTGAGTCCGGAGCTACAGAAACAGCAGCGCAATCAATAGCAAAGAATAGAGCGAAGGGACAGACAAAGGCAACGCTCCACTTTTGCTCTTAGGCTTCCCTTCTCTATTCACGTGCTTCTCACATGATTTCTGCTTGCTCTCGCTGAGACATAAGGCGTAATCCATCACGTGAAATACGTACTGCTGTTCCACTACACCATGGAATAGGTAGGCCCCAGGTCCGTCCGCGAACACGCCTGCAAATAGGAAAACAGCGGAATGTCATTTCGGAGGGGTGGAAGAAAGCACATGTCACGACAAAAAAGCCTCTAAGTTCACTGCAAAATATTGAGGATTGAGGATTGAGCCGCAGGAAGTATTCTTTTGCATATGCTTTGGAAAGAAAAGGAAAAAATACTGCAAAACGAAAAGCGAACGCTGTTCAATTCATTTATCATCATTCATATCCGAGCTTAGAGTCATCATAACTTTGCGAAGGAAGATACTCCAATTGGAGAGGGAAAAAATTACGAAAATCAAATCTAAACATAATCTGCGTAACAGTAAACAAGTATTACGTATTATGACACTTATTGGTAGCCAAGGGAAGCTCTAAGGTGATGGTCTCCTGCATAATCTCAGCCCAACTTCTTACCAACATCTTCTGATCCATGACTTTCATAGTTGACAAGAACTGTAGCCTGCTGAAGAAAGTCTTTGTCAGCAGTGTCCACATTGCGCAGGTCTGGACGGGATCCTTTCAGCCCACCTGGCCCGTTAGCATAACCAAGGGTAGTGTATGTTCTGTTCTTTGTGTCCAAAGCTAAGCTATCGTCTACTTGTTTTATTATACCAAACACAGGGTTCCCACGTTTTGGGTATCCGCCGATGGTAAAGACGTGAGAGTGGTCAGCAGTTACGGTTACAAGGGTTTCGTCTGAAATTCAAGTTAAAGTTTACATGGTTAGCAACTCTGCCTTTCAACAGTGCTGCGTAAAATAGACTACGAGTAGTCCCCCATTTTTCCTCAGGGATAGTAGAGCGAGCGAGACGCAAGCACGCGTGAAAATCACCCCACGCGAGAAAAGGCGACACGCGGCGGGGAAATTTTCACGCGAGCTTGCGTTTCGCTCGCTCTACTATCCCTGAGGAAAAATGGGGAAATACTCGTAGTCTAGTTTAAAAAGACTATGAAAAATGTGTACCGGATTTCAAACATTTAATTAAAAAGTCAAACGTCCCTACTTCCGGGAAACAAAAGGGACAGATACATGAGAGAATGTTAGACTACAGTTGTAAGGACTGAATTTAAAACCAGAGTCTTCTAGAACCGTGCGTAATAAGAGAACAACCCACGGGAAAACAATATACCATATAGCTTGCTTTATAATGAATTAGATTATTTAACAATTATTCCACCAGTGCACGTTGGATATGAGTTCGCTATAATAATCTCATATCCAACAAGCGCGAGTGGAATAATTGTCTTAATTACTAAAAACGCCCACAAAATATCGAGAATTCGTCAAGTATTTATTTGTAAAAACAACTGATTTTTCAGCTTGTTTTTAATTTTGAACAGACGCAAGTACTGTTACCATATTTGGAGAGCATGGTATAATGGCCCATATACCATGATGGCTAAGCCAGTCAGAGCTCTAGAATTGCATTATCCAATGATTCAGTTTTTAATAAAAGTCTTTAATATAGCAGTTTAATGTAAGAAATCCCGTTTTTGTGTTACTACAGCAAGAAGCCCCGATATTGACTTGGAAATAAAGGCCAGGAAGTACTGGTTGGCTACCGGTTGGTACAGTAAATGGACCGCTATTGAGAGTCTAGGTGAGTGAGAGAAAACCGGGAAAATTTCCATGAAACCTGTTTATATGACTGGTTAACATGTGAAGATTTGTCACAGTCATCGCTTGTGTTGAAAATCAAAATGCAGATGCTTTCAATCAATAGCGCGATATAGTGGGGGATTTTACCTTTGAAAAAGAGGTAAATGGCAATTAAAGGGATGATTTTACCTTTGTTCACCATTTGCAATGCCTTAGTAACTGCTTTATTCATGGCAACTGCCTCGTTGAGAGCTTTTACAGCCTTGCCATCGTGATGTCCGTGATCAATACGACCCCCTGGCAAAAAAAAAAACAAGAACAAAAAAAACAGGAAGCATTCATATCTAGAGTGATTCCTTGCCCAAGAAAGTTGTTACTAGAAATAGACGTTTAAATAAGTAACGGAGCTAGTCTGCGCAAGAAAATATAAAAATATAAGACTGCTCAATCTGAGAAACACGGGACGGACAGTTTACTCGCGCGTCTGTACCAAAAGTCTTCTCATTGAAGGGGTAAATTGACATAAAAAGAGTTCAATTTTGTCATTTATTTTCTTTTTTATGATAAATTTTGTCATTACATTTTGTCATTTCGCGTTGTTAAATATTCACTTCCTTTTTATTGCATCTAGTTGACAGATAAAAGACCTAAAAAAGGGTGTGAGGAATTTTCCGATTTCCCTTTGTAACTCATTTAATGTCAGTTTCTTTGCGTAAATCGCCCTCGAGATTCGACTTTTTAGTTTGAAATGCAATAATTCCGCTAATACGAGACATGTTCAAAATAAACAGCTTCCTATTAAAATCTCCCCTCGATCACACTCATACATCTTTAGAGACCGTGCTCTCGAACTATTCCACCCCAGGACTTACGTAACAACTTCGACAGTCGAACCTCGTTTTGAAATGAGACCACCATTGGGCCATTAAATTCTGGTCGTAATAACGAGGCGTTCGCATTAACGGGGTCTTCAAAATAATTAAAAAAATTAGTGATTTTTACACTTGGGTCGAAAGAATTTGGTCGTAATAACGAGGTAATCGTATAAACGGGGTGGTCATAAGGAGGAGTTTCATTGTACTTAAAAAAAGGCAGGAAGTGGTTCCTCAATAGTCATGAGAAAAAAGCGACTTTCTTGGATTCCGCGAAATTCTTTTCTTAAACCACAACAACAACAGCGACAAGTTTAGTTTGATAAGTTCTGATCATTGAGACCAAGGGCGAAAATAACGCAGGGAATTTCCCACTTGCTAACTAACCTTCAACTAACAGGAAGAAACCTTTGGGGTTCTTCTGCAGTATTTGAATGGCTTTCTCGGTCATTTCTTCAATGGACGGTTCACCGGCCTTGTCAGCAGCTCGCTCCACTTCATATTGCATGTTAGAGTACTCAAAAAGTCCTTAAAAATACGAAACAGGACAATGGGTGGCTGGCTACACTCATGAAAGGAATCCTTTTTAGTAACTATTCCTTATATCACCACTTTAAGATGTCTCTTGTCCTCCTAGGAGTTGGAGAGAAGGGCAATAACTCTTTCTTTAGCTAAAGGTAGTTTAGAAACCTTGAATTTATAATGCGAGACAATACAGGGTATAATGAATGAAAGTGAGTGATTCTAGTCGGTGGTGAGATGGGAAATAACCCAATCCGTTGTGAAATCTCTTTTAAAGTTGATAGAGGCACGGTGAAGACTTAATTCAAACCAGTCATCCGTTGATTTTCCCTTAATTAATCACAGCTGTGCTCATCAACAATTGAATTGAAACCAGCCAAGGGGTTCAAAGGATCGCTGGCTAGTCTAGATTCTAATGCGAGGTGTACTGAACTAAATAAGTCAGAAAAACAAATTCGTTTGAAGTTAAGGGCCATTTTCAAAAGCAAAACTCGCAAAACGACTACGTCAAAAGCGGTGGAGAACCACTACATACACACATCGATCGTTTATTGCGACGGTGTTGTTTCGTATGGCCCGAAATTATCGGAATCGTTGAAGTTGCCTGATGATCGAAGTCTGTGTGGTCCTATAATTTCGGACCATACGAAACAGCACTGTCGCAATAAAAGGTCGATGATTACTCCTGAAGCCTGAACTTCTGATAAGTTTTAAATAGTCAATGCTCTTCAATTAAATGAATTGAGCGCTCTACGAAATACATTCTACCCAGAATACAAGTATTTACATACACACACACACACACTCTACTCCATAGATCCCCCTTAGGGGCTCTTCCGCCATAAAAGTTCTATCTAGAGGCTACCAGTATGTCTTGCTGGCCCTGTTAGGATCTAGCGAATCCCCAGCCCAGAGACGTGTACAGAAACTTAACATCGGTCACAATCATTTCGTGCGACTTTCTTCTATACCCAATTATTTGATTTAAAGAAAAGCTAAAACTTTCAGTATAACTATATTGCCGACTGAATAATTATACGTACCAATTACGTGATCGACTTTCTCCCCATCAATTTGATCAAACTCGGTTTTGTTCCAAACGTACTTTGAATTGGGGTGTCTACCAACCCACTCTTGAATCAGGTCTCTGCCATCTAGTCTCTCTCCTTTCTTATCCGGGTATTCTGGATCTGTCTGATTCTTATGCATAAGTTTTCTGCGGCCTCCAGCGAAGACAACCTCCATTCCATCTCCATGGGGATACTCAACAAGTTGTAAGGCTGTATTATACGTAAAGTTTTGTGAGCAATTGTCAGACAAGATAGGTTGTCCAAATCGAATTTACAAGAATAGACTTTCTATTTGGTCTTGGTCCACACGACTACAACGTGAAAGTGTCAAATTTCACGTTTTGTCGAGGACGGAAACACAAGACAACAACTTCCTTTTTCTTTTCTTGAACTTTGATAAAGTCCTTTAGAATTCAACTCCAAAGAAATGTGCCAACATTAAACAAGAGGGAATAAGCGCGATAAAGTTTAAGGCACCGCCCATTCACTTTTTAAA
Source organism: Porites lutea (assembly GCF_958299795.1). Classification (NCBI taxonomy): domain Eukaryota; kingdom Metazoa; phylum Cnidaria; class Anthozoa; order Scleractinia; family Poritidae; genus Porites; species Porites lutea. The sequence continues at coordinate 46,053,327 of NC_133201.1, read as the reverse complement.
GTGACGTTTTCGTAGCCGTCGCCGTCGCCGTCGTTGTTGCTTAAGCTCCCTATGGACACCGCAGGGTGGGACTGGCATTGCATGAGTGTTCATCAAAAGAGGTGTCCGCCCCACAAAAGCTTCGAAATGTAGCTGAAAAAACGGTGAGGACCAATGCTAGTTGTCCATCGGTTTTAGGAAAGGAAGCGTCCATGTTTTAAAAATAGGTTGCAAGACTATTTGCAACAACCACGTACGGATGCGAGTCGTGGATAATCAAACAGTATGATGCGAAGTACATACAGCCTTCGAGTATAAATGCTACAGAAAAATTTTGGCGTGCCCTAAACTCAGAAAGGACAATTGCTTCCATTAGAAATGAGCTTTAAGTCCCAGAAGGATGGTTGTCGAACACCGTCATTGGGCGAAAACTAAAGTTCTTTGGACACATTAAAGGTCAAATGAACCAAAAAATTGACATATTTTCTTTTGTCGCTTTACCTTCACCAAACACTAAAAAGAACCATCCTAAGTGAGATTTGGGTAAAGATTTTTATTCCGAAGCCTTTATAGAAAGATAAAAGATCAAAATCCGAGCATTTCCGAAAACTTCACGAAAACGTTTCTGAAATGGCCGCGTGATAGACTGGAGACTACGTGACGTCAATGTTGGTCTTTCAGGGTGGAAAAACGTTATGCGCAAGCTTCTGCGCATCCCTTATCGCCTGCGTTTGTTTGTCTCGTTCTGTGAGAGTTCTGACTGAGACTGAATGAAATATTAACACGAGGTAAAGGCTTTCTTTTTGTTTTTGTTGTTGTTGTTTTTTCGTCACTTGAAAGTTACTTTGGATTTAGAACAACCAATGTTAGAGTAAAAACAGATCATTCCGTCAGTGTGAGGGGAAATAAAACGTTTTGAACATTTCCAAACAGGTCTGTATTTACCTTATATATCCAGGAACTTCCTTATATGAACACATTTTGTGAATGCATCTTGAAAAAAATCGGACTTACGCACGCACATTTCCAGTACAACTCAAGGAAATTAGTAAATGTCGTTAAAGTCCGTTTTACTATGATGTATTCTTCGAGAAAATTAAATAGTAAGAAGCCACAGCTTGCAACTTTTGAAGACAAATTGCCTGTTCTTTCCAGGTTTATGGCCGCACAAACCACTTCTGCGCCAAGTCGACTCGAGAAACTCTGTTTGGAATTTCTCGCTTTTTTTCACCTGACCAACATTGACGTCACAAGCTGTTTTTTCCGACAATTTTTCCGACCGCTCTACGAAGATAAGGGCCAAAAAATAGCAATTTTTAATTGCAAATATCTCGGAGATACTTGCTTCAATTGAGCTGAAACTTCATAGTATGTTTATTTGGCTCATATTAAACACATTTCACTAAAATTGAACTAAAATAAAAAAGGTCGAAATTTTGGTTCATTTGACCTTTAAGAGACACAAAACTTTAGAAAAGGCTGTACTGAAAGGACAAGATCAGGAGGTAGCCTGAGAAGGAGATGAAAAGATTGCATAAACGAGGCGCTTAGATACCGACACCACGAATGAGGCTGGGAGATTCGCATAGATCGCGTTCTCTACTGAACTGTCGTGAATACCGCCAAATCCTGATGAGGATTTGAGACTATTCAGTAGCCTGCGTAGCAAGCGTTTTTTTTCCCGCCTTACGAGTTCTTTAAGAAAGTTGGAGCAAGTGCGAGAAAAGGGAAGAAGAAGGAAGGGGAAGGGACAGCGAAAAAGGAAAACTTCGATTGATCTCAAGTTAATATAAATCTGACAGTCTCTCCGCTTATAAGGACAGAGACAAGAAACTAGAACTTTTCTAGAATACAGTTACCCATTTAAACTCCTAGATTGTCTACTAACAAGAATGAACCCATGACCTTCCAGACACTAGTCGGATGCTCTAACCACTGGGCTACTAAAACCTCTAGTGATGAGCAGGTCATTTGTGGCCTATTGTGGGCTGACTTAGGAAGATTCAGTCGCAAAATTGCGTTTTCAATCATCACCGTGAAAAGGTTGAATGTTTTTACGGTAGTGCACTGACTTAAAACTAAGTTGATAAACCAATTTCTGCTGCTTTACTTCCCCGATGAACCCTTCATTTGAACCTTCTCGTGATCTTTAAAAGTACTCCGCTTCCGGTTAGCGGGGTAAGCAAAGAAACTTACAAGAGGAGGCCTCCATTTATAAAGGAAAACGAAATTATTAAACAATACCTATGTCCTTGCACTTGGACCCATCATCCTTTGCTCTTTCCTTTATATCAGCGTCACTTTCCCAGTTGCGGTCTGCTGCGTGAGCATATGAACACGCGGGAGTTGCGTGTGTAACTCGCGTGGTGGTCACGATTCCCGTTGACATTCCAGCCTTCTCAGCAAGCGTGAGAATGGAGACAGCTTTTCTCTGTTCGGTTGATGAAGAGCTGTAAAATCTTGTAATACCGGAGTCCACACCGACAACACCTGACAAAAATTTAGTGAGGGAACAAGGATAACACGAAAATTGTAAGTGCAACATCAAAAATAATACGGTGCAACAACGTGGCTAAACGAAAATTACGCACATTATTTGCTCAGTTGTTACAATGCCAAAGTTGTGTGGCAGTTTTGACGAGGTCTTTTAAGAATTTGAAATTTAATCAGCCAGAGAATGAAGAACACACCTCATCGACCACTAAAAAATGTTGGCTGCCGAGCAAGTAATTAAAAACTTTCAGAGGTATATAGCATAATAAACCTGTCACTCCCAATAGTGGCAAATGTCAGGGGCCCATAATCAGGGGCGAACAACATTTCACGGCGTTTTCACTGATCAGTTTATTTAAAACAATTTTGGCGCGTCTTTTTTTGGGTCCCATAAACCAGTAAGCAAAACCTAAAGATCCGAAAACGGTATTTTTGTCCTTTTATTGACATGTGATACTTCTAATCGCTAATTTTTTTTCTTTTCTTCTCATTTTGTGGCTCGCTTTCACAATCCAAAATATTTCTACTTACATCGATTTATAAGAAGGCCTGGAGCAGTTTCTTAGGCCTAGGTCGAACGTCCAATTTCTGTCAAATTTGATGATCCTAATACTAATAAACAAAATCTATCGTTCTTAGTCATTAGCATTAGGCTTGTCCCATGTCATTGAAGTTCCGCATCGAGCCTTTATAGGAGCCTTCTTTTTGGCGGCGATACAAGTTTAGTCATCTTTTGGAGGTGGCTAAGGTTAGACTTACCGTTATCAGTTTTTATTCCGGTCAGGAATGCTGTCGCGGAGCTCGCAGAATCTGTTCCCTGTTGATCAACTGTGTACGTTTTAGCGAGAGCTGACCACGGAAACACTTCCCAGCTCAAAATATTCTCCTCTCCCGTGTTTCCCTTCTGTTGTCCGTCCAGGAATCGTGTTGCGGTGATGGTAGTAATACCCATTCCATCACCGAGGAACAAAATAGCGCTCTTGGCGGTGTTGGTGTTTGGTTTTAATTTTACGTTGTCCTGGACCAGCTTTACGCCAGCTTTATACCATTCATTATTGTCTTGATTCCGGAAAACGTCACCTTGGACACCTGGGAGATTAAGTTGATACCTTAGTCAGAGCTTAGTTCTTTCTAGTCTACGCGCGTGCGCGTGGAAGACGTTTAAAGGGGAAGGGAAATAAAAAGGGGAAATTAAGCGCGCGAGTACATAAAGGGCGGGCGAAAGAGGATATCACGAAACGCAGACCTCAGACGCCCGAAAAACGTAGGCTGTATATGGCAGACCTCCTTTTAACCCACAGAGATTTGCAGACAAACCGTGTTAAGGTAACTCAGGCTTTGTCTTACTATACCGGATACCCTTTTTGCCGACATGAAAAGCTATCCGTTACCGTATGATCGACAACGGCACAGGAATGAAACAAGTCGTTATCGTACGGGAGCGGTTGGCAGAGATAGTTTGTCGCTTTAAATCCCAGTTTACTTCTGAATACTTACTGGCATTTCAGTGGGGTTCCAGTCCTCGCTCCCACTTCTACCTGTTCACGATGCTACGAAGAGTGGCAGAAACCTACCTGTTACGTGACGATCCACTTTGAAAACAGACGAGGTGAAGCTTCGCTCCGTAATATAAATTGCACGGAAATTACCATCGTGAACAGTAGCCCCATCAGCTATTGTTTTCTTGTCGGCACATGAGCTTTCCGATATTTTGTGATCATAGCCTCAGAGTTCAGACCCATGCCATGGGTATCTCGAATCTCAGACAACCTACAAACTCTCTTTAATCTCCCTCTCCCTTCTCCTTCAAACCCCTCTCAACTTCACTCAGGCTAACTCTCTAACTCTCAGAGAATCCAGCTTTTTTTCAATGGTCAGTGAGGGACTTGAACCTGAGACCACCGGATTGCGACTCCGTGGACGCCCGCTAACCAAACGGCCACACTGGAAAGGAAAGCCACCTTCCAGGAAAAGAAATGGTCTTTCAACGCCTCGTAAAAACGCAGCTAACGGATAAAACATATATTACATTTTTATAGAGTTCAACAAGAACAAACGGTGAGTTATTAGAACAGTCTGAGACCACAGGCAGTCCAAGCGCACTATGTGTGGGTCCGGGCTTCAGAGGTCATTTGGTCGGAATATACTAGAATTATTAGTGTATTATCTGATGCCAAATAAATGCAAAAATCTTCAAGATATGAAGTCTTCTTGTTTGTCTATCTGTACTAGTAGCCCTTAAGATAACGAAGGTCGATATTTCTTGCGTTATTACATGTGATTCGGGCCCTTATTGTTCGAATTTTATCACATGTATTCGAATCTACGACGCCAAGAAAAAAAAAATGATCACGCGAAATATTGATTCAAAAAGCTCCCTTACCTTTAGTTCATAGCCACTCTGTGTCCTACGGCCGGTTCAATGTAATAATGCAAGAAATATCGACCTTCGTTATCTTAAGGGCTACTAGTACAGATAGACAAATAAGAAGACTTCATATCTTGAAGATTTTTGCATTTATTTGGCTTTAGGTAATACGCTAATAATTCTAGTATATTCCGACCAAATGACCTCTGAAGCCCGAACCCACACATAGTGCGCTTGGGCTGCCTGTGCTGAGACATGTCTGCGACGCAGGCAACGTTATAGTCAATCCAGTCGTGAAAATGCGACCCCATCCAGCGGCACATCCCCATTAGCCTCTGTACGAAACAATTTTTGGCTATTGTAGCCTGCGAACAAGCTCTTCACGGCGCTCTGACGGCGGGACGGAACGCCAGGGAGACCGGGAGAGCTTGCTTGGCAAAGGCTAATTTTGGGCAATCGTCCCGCACCGGCCGGCTATACAAGTTACAAGCGAAGCGCAGTGAGCGATTTCCAAGCGAAATTCTAAAGAGCCGGCCAGGCCGGAGGGCCAGAAAGATGGATCAATAGTAATAAAAATGACATGAATTTCTCCCAGTTTGCGCCACTATGAAATGACCAGAGGGATGGGATCATCTTGCTGTAGTGAGTAGACGCCCCCTTAATATTGTCACCGGCGAATTCGAATATTTCCGGCATTTTGCCTGTCTGTCTTGGAGTGGCTACACACAAATATGACTTACCTGTTACATGTAAAGTGTAAAGCAAGACATTCAAGCAAACCCCTAGACGAAAACCAGCGGCCATCATTCTTATTTCACGTTGTAAAGATACGAAAAAATAGGCCTATAGATTGTAGATTAGTAATAGTTTGGTGGTAATTGGTCACCAATTTGCATAAATATTTAGGAAACACCTATTTTTGGGAAGACTCTCGCTGTGCCCTTTATCTCTGTAGGTTACGGTACACTTATCCTTGGGTCCGGTGACGGAATGTTTTTTTTCTTTCCTACTTACGGTTAGTTCCTGAAATTCCCATGTGCACGGTTATTTCATCCTAGGTGTATTTCGAGAACGGACCTGTGGAGTCTTGGTAAGGAAAATACTCTGTGGTTCGGTGCAATAATAAAATGTTTCAATACTCGTGAAAAAGAAAAACCTTGTTACTTATTATCCATGCCCTCTCCCAGGAGCTAGAGATTTCAGGTGACGGGGGTGATCGAAGGATTTTGTGGGGTTTGAAATTTTCGATATCTGGATTTTTGGAGGGTAGGAAAATTTGGGGTATTGGGCGAAACCGCGTGCCCTTCGCGCGGGACGGACAAAGTATTGTATCATGCAAGGGAAAAATAAAAATAGTGCAGACAAATACTTTCTCAGTAGTATTATTCATGTTAATGACGAAATACAAATCAGGGCGCTTGAGGCTGACTAATCCTTGGCCTCCAATTTAATGTCCTTAGCAGGTCAACTTCCGGTTGAAGGCCCCAGTTGAATTGCCACTAAGGGACGGACCATTAAAAATGTGTGTGGGGAGGGGAATTTTCAGCTTGCACGCATTTTTTTTTTCTCACTGCTTGTGCAGGAATTTTTTTTCAGGTTAACCCCTCGGCACGAATTTTTTTTTTTCAGACAAATATTGCTTTTTTTTGAACAGTGAAATCTTAATTCATTATCTATGTTTTTGTGCTTTATAAATTATCCTACACTCACAACAGATCAAAGTTAATGCAAAATCTTTTCGAAAATGTACACACAGTGAGAGAGAAGGAAGCCACTCGGAGTGGACGGCTTCCATGTGCATTTTTTCAGTCCCTGCCCTCTGGAATTCCTCTCCCACAGCCCATCAAAATGATGCCATACTCCATTCATCAAAACAGCCCCTCTGTAGTGCCCTCCAGTCCAAAATGTCAATCCAAAAATAAGGTACCTGTTTAGTAAAAGTGAAATATTAAAATGTTTGTTAAAAGTTATTTAATCTTTATGGTGCTCTGTAATAACTTAAATGAACTTAGGCTACATTTTACTAAAAAAAATGAAATAAATGTAAGACTCACCTTTTGTGTGAGAGTTCCACATAGTCTGGTAGCTGGCTGCATTCTGTCAAAATGCCCTGACGGGCGAAGATGTCCACTGACATTATAAGGAATGGTGGGATACATTTTGCACCTCCCTGAAATGTCGTTCTGGTGTTTGTGCGCATACTAGCAACTGACGAGGAACGCTATAGTTCCGAAACTGCAGTCTTGCTTAAGAATTCATAGTAGTTGCATAGACGACTGTTAAACAAAAAGTTTAGTAAATACCTACGAAGGAACAACAGGGCATCGCGCTCTAGTTCAAAGACTCACTATGTTAAGAAAAACTAATCGACTGTGCGAGCGCTAAGAGAATTATCTTGACTGACGCACGGCATATTTCTCCAAACTTGGTGTAGCTTTAGTTTAAGCTACAGTGTACAACTCAAATCTGAAGATCGCAATATCCGTGGAAATTCAAAATCCTGCAAACCACACTATAGAGCTGGGCCCAGAGTCATACTGACATGGCAGGAAATAATCACATTCACGGACAAAGAAACTTGCATGCATGCATGTAGTTATTCAGAGACAGTCATTTCGGAGAAAAGCCAAAAAACTAAATCTTTATTCAGCCGTAATAAACAGAGGTCAAAGGATGTAAAACACTTTACAATTGCATCTGAGATCAAATCCTATCACGGACACCTACAGAAGCATAAACCACAGGAAATGATTACTCAGTATGCATGTAACAAACCCGCTTCATGACCTCTAAGATTTACTCAGTCAACGTTTAGAATGCTACAAGTCATGCTCTGTGTAGTGCTAGTAACCTTCGCGCAACAGAGAAAAAGAAAGAGAACCACTGTTCAAGTAGACTCTCAAGGTCATGTTTCACATTATCACGACTGCTGTCACGAGCTTATGAGTTGCGTTTGGCCTGTCAACTCTTATTTCTTACAATAATTTTATAGAATATTTACAAAGATACCAAATTCTAATATTTATATTTTTATTATAAATTTTATATGTTGAAAGGTTTAATATTGAAACTGTTTATGGATCATTAAATGTATTTATGATATTTATTATAATACAGGATACACTTTATGTTGCAGGTAGACTGACTGCCAATGAAAACCATACTTTGTGGTTCTTAATTTTTGTTAAAAGTACCGGTGGCAGGGTTGCTGTTTATATTGTCAATTGCGGTACATTTTCACATCTTCTTAAACAGGCTTACACTTTTTGCAAATAAGCTCCCAATTAAGTGAACTTCTCTTTTATTCTAGACCAGGCAAAATATACAGCAATATATACTACTATAGGGTTCGAAACTAACTATTGTTCTCGAATAGAAGGTTCTCTGCTTTGTTAATAAAAAGTGACTGCGAAAGAAAGAAAAAGGACACTTAGTGGAATCTTACATGAGCCGCTATACCGTTAGCCACACCACTTGCCTTTCAATAGAGTGATGGAATGGTGGACTGACGGAATGACGGAACGGAACGGCGGAATACACGGAATATTCTATGAGACGGAATATATGGAATATACAGAATATTCTGTATTTGATTGGAACTGACAACGAACCAGAGGCAAAGCTAAATGCTCGGTGGTTTTGAAATATTGAAAATTCAATTTTCGTACTGCCGGACACTATAGTCCTTATGACGGTTTTGAAAGCCATCTTGACGGGTGAAGGGTCTTGTTTGGGAATCTAAGGTCGGCGGATTTTGATAAAACGGCAGTTTTTAAAAACTTAAACTTAAACTTAAGCTCCACAGCGAAAGATTTTACTAACAATTAATAGGGGCCGCATCTGTGCCTAAATTTGTCCGGTCGCTTTCTTTAGATTTTCCAGACATTTGTCTGCAATTTTTGCTGGGAAATTTTCGTCGGCAAGAAGGAAAAAAATTTATACAGAACACTCTATATTTTCACGCAGCTGCTTACCCGTCATTAAGATGGCCTCCAAAACCGTGATTACCGTATCTATTCGTTTTAGCCCCCTCCTTCCAATAAGCCCCCCCTTTCGAATAAGCGCCCCCTTCAAATGTGTTTTATAACATAGCGCGCGTGCTTGTCCTATATAAGTCCTATTGAGCCGCTATGAACAAAATCTTTATTTACGCACGCCCGTGCGTAAATAAGATGACGTGAACATTTTTTTTTTATCTGGCTGCAAAGTTGTCGTCTTTTAAGCTGCAGTGCACTTTTCCTTCTCTTTAAAATATGGAATAAACCAGCGAAGAACTGCCCAATTTTTCTATCGGCATTGACCTTTTAGGCCCTGATCCAACAAGCAGCAAAAATAAAGCCGAATTAAAAAAAACTCGCAAGTTGCGCGTTTCGCAAATTTGTCGAAGACCAGCTGTAGCAAATTTTGGCTGAAAAACATTCACTAGGAACAGAACAGACACCAAGTGGTCATCAACAACATTTAAAGGCAAAATCTCAGTTTTTATTGTTGTTTTTAAATTTGTTAATTCGACTTAAGCAGGAAAATTTATCTCGCAATAACAACACAAATTACACAAGAAAACATAAATTTATTACTCACAAAAACAACTGCTGCCAGGTCTTCTCAAGAAGCCGTAATGACCAGCCAATGTTCATAAATGCATTTAAGTTTAAAGAAGAATGACAGTCGTCTTTGCTAAAAACATGTTTTCTAGATTTCGCCGAGCAAAACGTAAACATCTTTTCAGCAAATCCAAACTATACTCCACGACTTCTTACGAACATGTTAGTATTGTAACTTTAGGTGAACTTTAAGACTCTTTTACCTTTGTTTCTGCTTAGTTTCCTTTCATCGTTAACGAATAAAGAAGCAAATTTTCTTTCTCACTTTTACAGAAAGAACATTTTCATTCAAACTAGACGATTGTGGCGTGTTCGTAATCAGCCAATAGAACCGTTTGTATTTTGTCGCGCGTTACGAGAATTTTGCAGTTAATCAAAAAGCAAGCATTTTTGTCAGCTATGTTATAATAGAATTTGCTCATGCTTTTAACTGTGCGTATATCGAGTTATGGATGCACTTGGGAAGTTTGGAGAGCACTCAAGAAGCTAGAGTTGCACTCGGCTATCGCCTCGTGCAACTCTTACGCATCTTTCGTGCTCTCCAAACTTCCCGCGTGCATCCATAACTCGATATACGCACGCTAAGCATGAACAAATTCTTAATTTGTTAATAAGCCCCCCCAATTCTAATATTACATAAGAGTACGGGTACGTATCAACCGAGGTTCATATTCATATTCATACATGTAAACCTTTCTGATACGATTTTTCTCTTATTCTGCGTTTTAGAATATTCCGTATATATTCCGTGTTTTGTTTAAGAATATTCGGTAAATTCCGTGTTTTAGTATATTCCATATTTTAGGATATTCCGTGTATTCCACCATTCCGTTCTATCATTCCGTCAGTCCGCTATTCCTCCCCATAGGGTCTTCCTTTCAAAATGGCCGCCGAACAATCACGAACACAGCCACGCTTTCTTCTAAGGCGTGTTTAGTGGTAAATCACCTTGAAATAGCATTGACATTGGAAGAATGTTTAATTCAAGGTAAAAATCATTGTTTGCTTTATTTGAATTGAGCGCCTTTTTATGAATTATGCGATTTTTCTTGATATCTTCAACTTATCGCATGTCGCTTCTACAAAAGTAACGAAGGCGAGTCTGTGGATGGACACTTAAAATAAATGTGGTAAGAGGTCTGTGAAAAAGCAAAGCTATTTTTTGAAAAATTATCGATTGAAGCGATTGAGACATCGATGAAATCTACAGTAACCCCCGAGGATGTATTTTTAGGTTCAGGGCGGCCCCTTCCGTCTGAATTTCCAGAGCTATTAAGCCCCCTCCCGTGTGATTTTCCAGCATGATGCCTTCCGGCGTGGGGGTGTGGATTTTTTCTGGAGTAACCTATTGTACTGTACTGCAATTACCTGCTGAACATAGTTTCTTAGTCCCAAAACTTGCCTCTTCCCCCCGCCCCCTTCCTGCATTTAGCCTTCGGGTTTGATATAAACCTTTAATTGATTTTGAGGAAATAGAGTTTTCATTTTGCCCAATCTCCCAAAGTACAGCCTGTTTCAGTTTAGTAGATACAGGTCGATGAAATTTGCCGTGTGCTGTCTCTCCTAAGCCACATGTGTAATTGTTTACCACTGATATTATTGTTTTTTTTTTTAAGAGGCGGGGGGAAGGGGGTGCTGTGCAACGATGAATACCTATAGGTGATTCATTTTAGAGGTTAAGCTAAGCGGGTGGGTTTGTAGGTGGTCTCTTCATTTATTTGAATAATAATAAAAAAATAAAATTGCTCAACTCATGTCTATTTAATAGACAATATGAAATTTATGTAATGCATTTCTCCTTTGCCGCAGAGCTCTATATGCAATTATGGGGCTATTCCCATCAGTTTTATCATTATAAAGGAAATGCATGTAATCACTTAAATATTTCTTTATCATAATGATATTGTGGCTAATATGGTAAGTGTATTCAATAAAAGTAATATGTTTTATTACGGCACACTTGCGCATGATTGCTGAAATAAGAAAAAGGTAATGAAGTAGAGTGTAATGAGTAAACTAATGTTTGTTTTTGTTATACTCATTCATTCCCAAGGCAAGCGTTAGCACCAGAGTGTCTGTTAATAAGGGCCAGCCTTGATCTACACATAAATATATACATATAGCCAACTAATGATCTATGAAATAAATCCGAGACACAGGTTTTACAACCACTGTTATATGGGAGGATAGACAGATAGATGAAAAGTGAAGTGAAAAGAATTTTGAGTTATAAACTTTTTAACTTAAACGCCAAATTGGGTTCTCTTTCGATTCCTGCCTTTGCGTGACAAACCATGAAATATTAGCGTCTTTTGGGTAACTTAGCAATACGGTCGAACCTCTCGGTACAGACACCTCTCTAATTCCGACAGTTTCCAATGTCCCGACAAAATTCTCATATATTTTCTTTAAAAAAAAACTCTTTAATACGGACTCTCTCTAATAAGGAGAACGGACACTAAATCTCGGCCCCAGAGAGTAAATTCATACAAATGTATAAACTTAACCTCGTTATTACGGACACTGCGGCGATAAGGTGAATTCCGAATCCCGATCACGTGAATCTCTACAGGGTGAATCCCGTCTAGTCTGGCTGATGAGCCATGCAAGGTGAGATAAAGCCCATGCAGTCGCTGTATACCAAACAACGATTTACGAAAGGTTTACAGAGGCACGTAACCGATTTTTTGAGGGCTTCAATAACTACAGATAGTATAAAGGTCTTTTCTATTACATTTTGTACTCTGGTTACTGTTTACTGCACTTGCAAAATAGAGAAAGACGCTTTCAGAATTGTGCTTTACGTTACAACTTTTTACATGCAGCATTGCGCTGTAGCTCCCGATAGTTTCGTTTTAAAACAGTGACTAATTTGTCTGTAGCTGAGATGTACAATGTTGTATGTTACTATAAGACAATGTTTTTGTTCTTTGAATTAATAACTTGAAACGCAGTTTAAAGACGAGTGTTAGCCTGGCTTTAGCTCAATACTGAACACTTAAAACTGTAAGTGGAGTCATAAAAGTGACGTCATCGTAGTGACCTCTCTTATTACGAGACCTTTCTTATACGGACACTTATCATAATAATGGTAATCTGACTGTTTATGACATTTGACGTGACAGTGACAAGTGGGTGTTATATTTCTGTTGCATTCGCTTTTATCCGAAAAAGCGCAAGCAGTTACCGGTGTGAAATCCATCCCCCGGTAAAGCAGAACTAAACAAACGCTTTTGGACGTGAATTATCAATATATAGCTGCTTGAAAGTAACAAAATAATTTGGGTTTCATCGATGGATGAAGACCGTTTACGTCGAAGTATATACCGCGAAATCTACGGCAACAGGGACCGTTCGTTTAGACGGTGTGGTGCAAGCTTCATTTCAGCTGAGGAAGAAGGAAGTGTACTAGTAAGCAATCCAGACCCAGCATACCCAGATCTTCCTTCGTTTCCCTTTGAGACAATCCGTATATCTTGCAAGTCAGATGCGTATCAAGGAACTGGTTATTCGTATGCTGGTGTCATCATTTACTCGTGTGACGGCAAATCAGAGTGGCAAACCGCCAATGGCACCCGTTGTAAGAGTGGATATCTAGTTATTATGGATACCGGGACTGAGAAAGTAAAGAAATATCAAGGAAAGAGCCCAGGGCTTGTACATGGTGCTGTTTATAGAAGCGCCTTTGGCGAAGAATGCACAGAAAGGGATGTCAACGCCGAAGGTTTCTCTGTGATGAACGGAGATTTCAGGATGAATTCGGGAGTGTTTAATCCGGCACAAGATGGCTACCACGACAACAAAAGATCCATGCATCAACTTTCGGCACGATGCATAAAGAAGGTTGTTGATAAGTGGATGGAAGCGGCTGATAACTTCTGTGAAGGCAGAAATTATATGGTCAAGGACTTGCAGTAGGATTCGTGGTTCAGTGTTTTGTTTTCAAAGAAAGCAATCAGTAATTTTCAGATTAAATTCTGAAACGGGCGCCTATAAACTGAAGTTATGATAATTCTCGTTGTCTTACGAATAACCAGCAATTACTGATATCGTTCACTATTAGTTTTAAATCTGGCACAAGGTCAGGTAAATTTCACTGTTGTGTTCTTGTTTCGCACTCAGATACCCGATTTAATATGTCAGTTCATGTTTCCCATGGAACCGAATATAAGTTAGATCATCTACAATTTTAGTCATAGAATTGAGCATCAAATAGTGACATATCTGCCCAGCGGGGAGACTCCAGATTTGTAGTCACAAGGATGATCGAAGGATTTTTTTTGGTTTGAAATTTTCGATTTCGGGATTTTTTTGGTAGGAAAATTTTGGAAAGTATTTTTTTGGATTGCTTGATTTAAGTGGGGATTTTTTGGGGTATGTATTCAAAACTAATGTTTCTATTTTTCGTGTCTATCAGTTAATGCTTTATGGAAAATTTTATGGCTAGGAAATTGGGCATGGAATTTTTTGGGAGTTAAATTTTGGTCCAGGGTTTTTGCCCCCATTCAATCATCCCTGTCACTTGAAATCCGGAGTCCCCCCCCCCCCCGGGCATATCTATATGTAGCTGATCCAATAAAGGTTGCTTTGGGCATTGGAAATTGCGCATTGTGAAGCTATTGTTTGGTGGCCGCTCAAGTAAATCATTGCATTGCTCCATAGGTATTCTCAAACGCCATGCCAAATGACCAATTACGAAGCAACCTATTTTCATTTAGCTGTATATTAATTGGTCACAGTTCATGTTCCAGGTTGTCTCTAGATACTGATTAGTGAATAATGATCAGTGGCAGATCCAGGGGAGGGGCCCGGGGGACCCGGGCCTCCGCCTTATTGTTATACCAAACTGAGGCCTGAAGGGCCAAAAAAACTTTTTTGGAGACAGCTTCCACGCCCCCCCCCGCCCCCACCCTTATCTCAGGGTCTGGATGACCGGGTCTCTCCCTTACCTGAACGTCTCGATCCGCCACCGATGATTGCTCTACCCGTCTGGGATAGCCCTGTTATTTGCTGGTAGAGCGGTTTGTAAATTTCCAACTTTTATGCTGAAATAAACTTGAAACTTGAACTTGATTGAGTTTTTTAAAACTCATGTTTAAAAACATGATTCAGTGTCTGAGGACCCTTTGAGCTGTGAAAACTGTGTGAAGGGCAGCGTTTTGCCTTTTTTGCTACTGCGTTTCATACCATTACGGATTTCAAAGAAAAAGCAAAATGCTAAATCGTTTGAATTTGCTTCCTGCAATATCTGAAAGAGATGGTAAAAGTTGATAACCTGAGCAGTATTTAGTGCTTGTATGTAAATGTAATACTTAAGGAAATATCAAACATTAAACTTGCACAATTTCTGGCCTGGTGACGAAGTGTTAATGCGACCATACATTTAAGAGTTTGTAACATCGCTTACTACAAAGGTCAGATCAGAGTATCCGCAGAAAACCGGACTGAATATATCCTGCTCTGCAGGCCACTCGGGCCGAAGTACCGAACATTGGCCACGCTTGTAAATATTATAACCATCAGTTTGTCTCTGAGGCCAGTTGAGACGTTACTTTTCAGTTTGACACTGAAAATACTTGTTTCAGTCACTTTGGACCACAATAACTAACCAACCAGCTAGCTACTAATTGTACAAGTTACCCTTGTAAAATTGTTTTTCAGATTACGACTGTGACGCAGGTTATAGAGGGGAGGCTAATATTTTTAAATATTAGCCTCTATTGCTTAAAAGCAATAGAGAACGTTTTCCGTGTTTGCATAGCCTGATATAAACACGAGAGGGGTTGGGAGAATTCGAGACAGTTATGCAAACCCGATCAATAGGCCACCTCCCCCACCCTACACCCGCTAAGTTGTGCATCCAGTGACGTAGCTATGTATTCTGAGTCTTTGATGTAATGTGTCTAAATTTAGAAACTGCAAGGTCATGCAACGATAGCATATAATCGGGAGAGCGATTTTTGTCGTATCATTCCAGAAAATTCAACGTAAGAGTGAAGATATCAAGAGTTTTCCTTCAAGGAAGATCTTTTAAAGAGCCTCAAGACATCATAATGGTAGTCTGCAGCAAAGAGATGCCCCGAGTCTGCCGAAACTGTGAGATGACATTGGAAACAGCTTTCTTTCGATGTGCTGACTGTGGAGATGTCGTTTCGTGTAAAAATTGCGACCCAAGAAGCTCCTATGACGAAGAGGATCCTTCATCAGAGCCTTTAGGTCGTTCTTTTTGTCCAAGAGGTGGTTTTCGTCACCGAGGAAGAGGTTTTCACGATAATTCATCCCATCATTTTGGCGGTACATTCGCTCCTCGAGGGCGACAGTTTTGTCCACGACCTGAGTCACCTCATGATCGACGAAACTTTATGATGACAGGGCCGTTCCCTCGACCGAACCGTGGCTTTGGATTTGGTCCACGAGGATTTCACGGTTTCCCTCCAAGTTGCCCGTTTCCGGAAGAGTTTCCACCTATGATGCGCGGTCGTGGTGGTTTTGGTGCCTTCGCGGGCGCCCCTCGAGGCCGCGCGGGATTTTCTCCAAGATGCCCTTTCATGGAAGGAGCTCGTGGACGCGGAGGAGGTAGATCCCGGGGGGGCATGCAACAACATTGTGGAGCTAGAGGTATGGGCTATGGGGAGTGCAATCATGTTGTGCTTGAGTTGGTAAGGGTAAACACCAATGGGCCTAGTTTTAAACCATGCCAGAGGGCAGATGGTTTGCAAGAAAAAAACACCCAGGTTCATGAGGGAGAGCAGTGCTCAGGGGAAGGCGGCTGTGGTGATGAAGAAAATATTCCTGCTAACTCCAATGCCATGCCATGTAATATCAATCCTGAGGGGTAAACCAGCTTTTGTAGCGGAAAGCAAGCAGAAAGAAAAAAAGGAAAACAATTATCAAGCAAAGAAAAAAAAAGGAAAATTAACTTATCATAGTGCAAACTAGTTCATGAGTTCATGTTACTTAATGAAATAATTACAGTATCAGTATTTGTTTACATGAGGACATGTTTCAATATATCATGAAGCTTGAAATGTGTAAAATTTGAAGAGCTGACCCACTCATTATTTTCACTTCAACTAGAAATACTTTCTTGAAAGCTGAATTAATAAAATACCTGTATTAAAAACTCAGTTGAGTATGAGTCTTCCCAATGGTTGATGTATGTTACCACATTTCTAGTCTATTTATGCCTTGACCCAGCCATAGGTCAGAAGTTTGATGTTATTAATGTTAGATACTGTTCATGCGATCATGAGACCATAATTATGTTATAAAATTAATCGCATTGCACATTTATTTTCTTATGATTGTGTTCGTTACCCTCTGACACTGGCCTCAGTGTGAAGCAGAAAGTTAATTATTTTGAATCTCGAATGAGCTACTGTACCCTGCAAACAGAGGTTTCTGGCATTGCCTTTAGCATTTGTAAAGTCGTTCACATGCATAAACAAATCAACTATGCACTGTACTTGACTTACAGCAACACAAATGGCTTTGTAAATACTAAAAGCCATACCTGAAAGAAACCTCTCCTCATAAGATAGAGCTACTTTATTTGGCACTTGCTGTTGCTAATAATGTGTGTGGAATAATATTTAAAAAATTATTGAATCGGGCTGAGTAGGATATGAAGAATTCTGCAGATCGAGGAGGGTACTATCAGCCTTGGTGGATAACACCCTCCGAGATTATGCGTGTGAGTTTGGCCAATTAGAAATGGAGAAATCTTTTGATTGAATAACAATAAATATTATTCAGACATCATTGATTTGTAAAATATTAGGTTTGTCTCTTATTTGTAAGCTTACACTGTATTATAGAGTTGAGAAAAGTCTTTGGTTTTGTTCTTTCTTTTTTCAGCTAATCAACTTTCTGTAAACTTCAACAAAACCCACTATATGACTATCTCCTCCCACCCCAAGAATGCGAATAAGCTTATTAAATACCTAGGCATCCACATAGCCTGTGTACAGACCCCCCCCCCCCCCTCCCCTCAGGAAAACTCGGAGAAGGGGTGTTTGTGATTCGCTGTCGCTAATGTGTATGGAAATAATTTTGCATATTAAAACAAAATGGTTTCCACCGACCAAAATTTCCGTGGTTTATGTTTCATGTCATTCCAGTTCTCAAATTGTCGCTGCATTCAACCTATAGAAAATCATAAGTTCATGTTGACAAGTCAGTCTCAACTCAGAAGCTCATGATAAAAGTGTAAATTGTGACCTAAGAGGTTTTCCTTTTTTTATCTAGCACATAGATTATGCATTATTAGTGCATGGAGTACCATAATCTTTGACTGAACATATCTTATCTTTGCCTTTGATTCTTGAGGTCACGAAGCTGGAACCGTATGTCTCATGCATATATTGAGCTATTATTTCCTGTGGTTTTACGTTTTGGTAGGTGTTTGAGACAGGATTTCATTTTGATTTCTGATGCTGTTTATATTAGAACCAGCTTTTCTCTGACCTCTTTAAAGCCTAAACCTTTTTAGTATGGCTAAAGACCCTTTCAATAAAGATCTCAGTTTCTTTTCTTTGAATGCCCTGGATCTGAAAAGATCTGAAAAGCTACAGCGTGAATTTGTCTGTGAATGTCATGGTGAGATTCTCTGATTGCCTGCTATGTTTTCACAACAGGCCCTAAAGCCAATCAAAATCCCTCACTTACATTATGTAGTGATCTACGAGTAACAGCCAATCAAATCATTTTCCACACATTCATCATTCTGGCTTTCATGTGAAACTGCGCCGGGTCTGTCCTTTGCATGACTTTTTTGTTTCTTTGGGTTTCATTATGCATTTTTTTTGGACCTTTCCCCTTGCTTGAATTTGTTTTTGTTTTTTCCCCACCCCCCCCCCCCACCCCATCACTTTTGTAATGGTGTATTCCAAAGGGTTGATCCCCATAATAATTATGTTCTCTTGAAGGAAATCTGAACAGTGCTTTTGCAACTCATCAAGCTATCATCAAGGGTGTTGCCTTGTATTAATTTTGTTTGCTGATCATGTACGTGGCAAAAATAACCTTATAAACTTGATATCTCAGCATTTGAAGTCAGATAAGAAAAGGTTGAAGTGGTCACCATCACTTGTGTTTGATTTTCCTTACGGTTTTTGTACCAAAGGAAAAATATGACAGTTGCCTCTTGCTTCTAACAAGAAATGTAAGACACAGGGAAACATGCATGTATTGTACTGCAATTATCTGCTGAACATTGTTTCTTCATCATAGACCTTGTTTCTCCCCCAACCCCCCCTTTCCTGTACCCCCTCTGCATTTAGCCTTGGGGTTTGATATAAACATTTAGTTACATTTGTACGTCATGTGAGCTTGTGGTAGAATTGAGAAAGTAGAGCTTTCGTTTTGCCCAGTCTCCCAAAGTACAGCCTGTGCTACCACTGACATTATTTTGGGGGTTGTGGGGTGTGGGGGGGGGGGGGGGGGGAGTGGATGTTATGCAATAATACCCCTAGATGTGTCATTTTAGTCTCCCTCATCTTCATGTACTTGAATCAGTCTATTTGTGTATTTAATGGACAATATGAAATTACATCCATTTTCCTTAGCTTGAGCACACCTTCACCACCGAGCACTAAATACAACTATGGGGCAATTTTTTCGGTTTTATCAATATGCTGGTAAAGGAAATAAATTTAATGACAATCCTTGATATCCATACAGGATACTCTCGTACATATACCTCAGTCCTTAAAAGAAAGACCCTGTTGAATTATTGTTTCTTTTCTTTTTTTTTATCATCCGTGATAATACTGCAGCTAGCAGTTATTAATCATATATTGGTAAGTGCAGATGTATTCAATAAAAGGTATGTTAATTTGAATAATACCGCACTTGTACATGATAGCCGAACTAAGAAAGGGTAATAAAGTGGAGTGTAATATGTTGACTAATGTTTGTTGATTTTATAATGCTCATTCATCTGTCACTTACTCCATAAAGGCAAACGTTAGCACCAGAGTGTCATTGTATACAAACCAACCTTGATATAGACATCAATATATGCATAAAGCAAACTTATCTTTCTGCCTCACCGTGTGATCCACGCACGTTCCATGTTTGGTGCAAATTTAGACAAAAATTCAATTAATATATAAACAAATACATACATACTCACACATACATACATTCCTAAACGGACCATAAAATGGACAAATGGTGAAAATCATTTATGAAATGCATCTCTTATGGCTTGAGCACTTCTCACAAAAGTTTAAGACAACGGGAAACCCGGAGGCAGTCTCCTTTTCTCCTCTCTGTCGTGCGCGCGTCCTCGAAATTTCTCTCTTTGCCTTTCCTTTTCCTAAAATAACCGCTACAAAAAAAAAAAAAATGCAAAAGTAGGCAAAAGAGAAAAGAAAAGTCAAGGTCAAACTGAAGGTTGTCGAAACACGTTAAGAAACCTGTGTGCGAGTTTTGCTGACATGTATCCAACCTAAACCGGCGTGAGCGGTTATCCTTCTTTCCTCAGACCGAGGAAGAGGGGCTAGCGTAAAAGTAACCTTTCTTGCGGTCAATTTCCAACCTTCCCCAGAATGTTCCCATTTGAGGCTGGCGCGAGGTGTAATCGCGTCAGTGGCACCCTTTCTGCAAAAGCCACAGGACACCCAATGTATAGAAAATAAGATATGGACCCCGGGGCCGAGGGTGGTATGCCTTATATAAGCCATTTAGGTATGTGCCCTGTTTCGGTTCGAAAACGCGGGTTTACGCTCTGCTCATTTTGGTCTGGAATCGGGTATGGTTTTAGAGGGAACTAAATACGGGAGCGTATGAACGTATTTGTCGTTTCAATTCCAAATCATAGTAAGAAAGCGGTATGCACAAAAACCTTTATTTGGCGTTTTTTAATCTAAGTAATGATGACTTAATTTTTTTTGAGACCAAGTCTGAAAACAGGTGTTAAAATGCCATTTTTGTGTCTGAAAAACTGGGTCGTGATTTGGAGAACCGAGCAGCACATCCCCCGCCATCAAGAATTCCGTGGAGTACCCCCCCGCCCCTATCCCGGGAGAAAGACTGATTATTCTTGGAGTAATTCCTGTGCCTAGCAACAGTGTCCAAAATCTTACTTTTTCTGAGTGGCTAAATTTCGGTTCTAACGCCTATCACAGTGTGACTACTAAGATTGTCCGATCACAACTTCTTTTGAAAACAAAAAATTATCAAGTTTTTTTTTTTTTTGCAAACGGACCGACCATTCATAAATTTGAGGATTTCCCAGAGTTCAGGTAAGTACAAACGGTTTTAAAGTTTTCAACGGTTGCTTATTTGAATCTTGAATTTTATTGGTCTGTTTGCAAAAAAAAAAAACTTGAGAAATGGCTTTTGCTTTCTAAAAACGTTGTGATTGGACAATTTTCTTCCAAGTGTCCCGGTTTGAGTAGCCGTATCCGGGTCAGTCACCAAGAAAATGGGACAAGTTTTCTTATGCTCGCCGGTTGCTACAATACGCGCAAACACAACAAAATTCCCTGTTTTTGCACCTAAAAGCTATGTTTTTGCTTTTTCAAGTTCTTTTGTCTCTGGTACCATGCAAAAAGGGTGAAATGGTACGTACCATTTTTCGTTTTGTTTTCTGTAAACTCCTCGGTGTTTTATTCAAAACAAATAGAAAATATACTTGCAACATTTCAAGATCTTTTAAATAAATCCCAGAGCGCAGGTTTTGCAGGCACTAGAATATACAGATGGATGAAAAAATGAAGTGAAAAGAATTAGGAGTTTTAAACCCTTAAAAAAGATCTTATGTTAATTCAAATTGGGCAGATTCTTTTTCCTTAGCGTGCCAAACCATTAATAGAACCTCCTAAGTAACTTCAACAACATCGACATTGACATTTGACATTGAATGATATCATTACTGTTAAATTCCGAAAATAAGCGGCCCCGGGCTTATATATATATTTTTTAAGGGCCTTTTTGAGAGGCTTATAATCGGAGGGGCCTATATACGGAGGGAATTTCTGTTTCAAAATCGCCTAGGCTTACTTTAGCGGAGTGAAACGTGCCTCTCAGAATCCATTGGGCTAGTTTATAGCTGGACGATTTTGAATTTATGTCAGAAATTTGCAGCAAAAATTTCCTGTTACTCGCCTTGAGGACGTAGAGCTTTCTAAACCTTAGCCATGCAAGTACTTTGTCTATATGGACCGAGGAAATCCAAGCCAAGACTAAAGAGTGAAACGTACGCAAACAGCAATATACTGTGACACCTTTTGACTGCAATCATTTAAGTGGCACAGTAATATTATAGTTCTTTGGCAAATGCAAAAATTTATGTGTTACTGTATAGTTTTTGCTTTGTTTTATTTTGAATTTGAGGGAAATTTCGAGTACATGCCCTCGGGGGCTTGTATTTGGAGGGGCGAATTATCGGAGGGTTTTTTGCGTTACGAGTTTAGGGGGGCTTATATTTGGAGGGGCCTATTTTCGGAATTTTACAAGCGCGCGAAACAGAGTCCCATACGAAGATAATTTGGTAAACTATACACCGTATTCACAAATGGCGGACACGCGGGAAAAAACTGGTGCCTAGTCATGAAAGCGAGGCGTTGGAGGATAAACAAAAATTTCAAATGAAGACTTTCAGTGAACTTCCAGAGTGTTTAGCACGGATTCCACCTAAAATAACTTTGTACGGACTTCTTTTTAAATACAGTTACGTGGGATGTCTTCTGCTTTTAATGTTTAGTAATGACTTGCTGTTTGCAATCAAAAGGGACGCGTATATCTGCAAGGAAACAGGATGATTTTGTAGGTTTTCGAGTCGGTTTCCGAAGCATCAGAAGCTTGACAGGTGGACGATGACTGGAGAAAAGCGGCAAACATGTTGGCCCAAACTTCACATTGAAACCGAGTACGAAAGCCAGCTCACTGTAATTCGGTGAAACAGAAATATAAACAAATCTTGGTGGCAAGAAAAAAGAAATAAGCGACAGATACATGGCCTACTTGTTAACGCAAGAGACGTCTGCCGTTGAACAAAACAGTTCAAGTCGAGATGGAAAAAAGGAAGACAGGAAAGAAGAGGTGACTGAGGTTTCGATGAAGTTATGTTTGATTTTTGTTTGCCAGGACGTTATTCTCTGGTCTTTATCAACGAAGGACATCAATTATAACTATTTTTTTTATTATAAATGCAGGAGCGATCGAGTGGAGTACGCTCAAAATTTCAACTTGTTACTCGGCAGACTCGGTAAGCCAGACACATCATTTCAGCGAGTAATTTCGTATTTCTTATCGTTGGCTGTTAAGAGTTTTAACTTTATGTTCCATTATATTTTAAAGTTGAAGAATACATAAATAAATAAAATGATGGTCTTCTTAAACGGATCCAGACTCGAATTTAATTATTCGAAACAGAAGCTTGCCATGTTCAGTCCTGACACAAACATTGCCTTAAAAGTTTAACCTAGTAAAATGTAAGCTTTATACCACTTTTTTTTACCAAGAGCTCTCTGAGATAATGCCCTAAAGGAGACCAGGCAAATAGCAAGCCATAAGATTCACACACTACAGCTTCTAATTTTGATAAAATTATTTTTAATTATTTCGCAATGACAACGAAATCATGAGATTTTTGCTAAGCTCTGCCAACGTACCTCTAACAATTCGCTCCAAAGCGACGGAATTAATATGATCCAAAGGAAGTTGTAAATACAGACATACATATATACATAGATATGTATAAGATGTCACTAACATGAATGAATGAGCCTCGTGAATGAATCTTTCACCCGCTCTCAGCTTGACCTGTTTTCAGTGGCCATATATCCGTCGCTTATTCCTCTTTTTCTCGCCACCAATATCTGTTTTTATTTCTGTTTTACAGAATTGTAGTGATCTGGCTTTCGTATTCGGTTACAGTGTGAAGCTGGGCCAACATGTTTGCCGCTTTTCTCAAGCCATCGCCCACTTGTCGTGTCCTGCTTCTGATGCTTCGGAAACCTACAAAATCATCCTGTTTCCTTGCAGATATACTCGTCCCTTTTGATTGCAAACAGCAAATCATTACTAGACATTAAAAGCAGAAGACATCCCACGTAACTGTATTTAAAAAGAAGTCCGTACAAAGTTATTTTAGGTGGAATCCGTGCTAAACACTCTGGAAGTTCACTGAAAGTCTTCATTTGAAATTTTTGTTTATCCTCCAACGCCTCGCTTTCATGACTAGGCACCAGTTTTTTCCCGCGTGTCCGCCATTTGTGAATACGGTGTATCCATTCTAGAAATTTTGGTTGTGACGTCAGCGTACTCCGTCCGCCTGTAACTCTTTGGGGGTGAGGGAAGGGAATCAGGTGTCAGGCCGTCCGGGGGGAGGAGTATGTTATATTTTCTTGGCAGGAAACCTTGCGATGCATTTGTGCAACGCGCGTTTTTTGGGCGGGAAAATGCGCAAGAAACCGTTTTGCCATTGTAGTCGCGTTCCGTCGTGTTAAAAATTTGTTTACTTTAGGAACTTGTTTTCAACTATTTCATAGTATAAGGATTTTGTGACCCGGCGTAGTGCTAGTAAACTGTTTCGAAAAATTGTTATGGCAGCAAACAATAGCGGATTGAGTTCAACCTATTTGCTTATAAGTGAAAAGCGACGGTGAAGAGGAAGAAGAGAAAGGCAGACAGCGCGAATTATCAGGCGAAGAGCTAGAGAAGAGGATCACCAATTAAGAGAAGTGTCACTGTCTATGCAGTATCTTGAGACCCTAGAGCCAGTGTTGAAACCCGTTACACAATTTACTCTCCAATTCTCTTCCCCCTCCATCCCTGAAATTTTATGTGCCTCCCCCCGAGCTTCGCGAGTTTCTTTCTAGTTACGGTTTAACCGTCTCATTTTTCACTGGATCTACAAAATCAAATACAGCCGCTATCAAGATTCGTTTGTTGTTCTTGGCTGGCCTGTTTATTGGTTTTTTGGTTGAGAAATGCGCCACTTGTCAAAAAGTTAGCTTCAACGGAAATCATCGTTTGCAAAAATAAGCTACTCTTAGTACTTCGCCCTACTGGATGCTTACGGGTTGAAAAATCTTCTGCGATTCTGACCTTACTTCATGGCTTTCATGCGAGCTGCATCTCGACCGGTGAGCTTGAGTAATTATATTGCATTTGACGTTTTTTTTTTCTGGTTTCATGTTCGTAAAGTAGAGCATTGTTTTTGCGTCACTTTACGCACATTTGTAAGATTTGAGACAATGATTTGACCAAGTAAAGAATTTAAAAAGTCAGGCATGTTTAGAAATTTTCTGACTGCGGCTAGAAGGAAAACGTTCTGAAGAATATTTGTATAGGTAATAGCATGATTTGTAGTGATATTCGGCAAAAATACCATGAGTGATATTTCGAAATTGTTATACGTAATTCCACGAGCCCTTAGGCGAGTGAAATTTGAGACAATTTTGAAATATCACGAGTGGTATTTATGCCAAATATCACGTACAAATCATGCTATTATTTGTTTATACTGCTACCCACCATGGTTTTGGTTTTTTCCAGGTAGATATTTCAAATTAAGCAAAAATACCACTGCTGTAAGCCAATCAAATTGCAGAAATTTCTCATGTAGTAAGTGTAATTATAGAATATTTCGACCTATTGGTGGTAAGAAGAAGCTTTGAGAGTTATCCTTGCCTCGAGTTCATCTTGAAAAACAGAAAACTCGGCGAAAATCTGTGAAAGGTTTGAACCCAGGAGTCATTTCAAAAGTAGGTTGAGTTTGATCGTCCAGGTGAGCGTAGTCCTGAATAAGACTGTTGTTGTTGACAGTGACTGACGTTTCGACAACCTGTGCGGTAGTCATTTCAGAGTCAAAGTGAATTGTATCACGTCAGTTGATGGTATCAGGGGCACCCAACGAGGATATAGTTCAAAACCACTTAACATAGCATTGTTGAACGTATTGTAGTATTTAAACGGTAGATATAGGCATATTTTTATCCCCTAAAAACTTTTCATCTGTTCGGATTTCCTAGCTGAAAGTCTAGTGATCCGAAAATTATAGGGATAAAAACTTACCTTCCCGAAAATTTCAGCCAGGAAAAGGCTCCCAAAAATTCTAGGTGGCCTCTTTTAGGGTCAAAATCCGTTAAAAATGGGTAATTATACCATTTTGTAGATGTTCGAAAATCCTAGGAGAGGCAGGCAAGCAAGAAATTTTACGACAAATGTTCCGAAATTTTAGATCTCAAATCGTCTTCCGAACAGATATTTTTCCGAAAATTGTCGTTGGGTGCCCCTGATGGTATCATACTCTGGTTATTGATCTGCATGGTTTTATTCATTACTCAGGATTTTTAGAGACGCACTTCACTCTCAATACATGTCTTCGTGAATAAACATTCTTGTCCTTTAAAATGTTTCATTGAATTATATCATTGTCTTGATTGTCTGTCCAGATCTCTTTCTTATCGCTTTCCGGTTGCAGTTTTCAGTCGTAGATGAACATTGCAGGCAGGAGTACTCAAAATGCCGCTTGTATCAAATGAATATGGAGTTTAATAGGAATTGAGTAAAATGCAATCGAAAATGATTCTGAGACCTCCTCCTCATTACTACTGTCCGTTCAAATACTCAACAGCTCGCACTTCAAGTTTGGACTCAGCTTAGCGAAATTCAGTGGCTAAGCGAACAGGTGATTTTGGAAATTATTAAAAAAAAAAACAAGATTTTTTCGGAAGTGTTTGCTCATAGCCGATTATTTAATACCCTGCATAACAGCAGAATGACCTGACTGAACAGTCCCGCCGAGTAATGGTGAATTCTCTCTACATAAACGTTTTATTAGCCTGAATTTCATCCGATTACTTCGAGTCGTTATTACTCCCTCATATTAAACGTCACTACTCCTTGACCTTTGCTTTAATTCATGCAAATTTTCATGTGGCACACCGAGAAATATCGTTTGGAAATCAGGTCTGTCATGATACAGAACTGCTTTATTGTTTTCGATCGTAATTCATGTTTAACGTTCAAACTATCAATTACATGCAGTACAACTCTGAACAGGTTGTACTAAATTCTATAATCAAACTCGGTCGCAATCACGCAATGAAATAATTAAACACACACACGCAGCTGCACACGGAACACTTACTCAGCAGTTCAAAACTTTAATTGAAAAGAAGCTATTTGGTCCTTAACGAAGAAAAAACAAGGAGACAAGAAAGAAAAGCTAACAGAATCATTACACTTGATGGTAAAAATAGCAAGAAGGTCGAATTATAACATTGATCTCAGAAAACTTCGCGTAAACAAAATCACCGGCCGCCGAAACCACAAAGCGGCTCTAAATGAAATACCTACCGACTCTCCGCAATGATTCTTCATTCGCAGTTCAATTTAGCATTTCAGTATCGAAGACAAGGGCAATTTTGCTGTTTAAGATAAAGATTAAGCTTATCGAAATGTCTGAACTAACCGAGCGGGATGCCACTGATGCGATCCGCTGAATATCAAGCGACAATCCCGCTAAAATTTTTCATAATTAACATTATACCGGTTTCCAGGTAGTGAGTGACGTCACTGGACGGCATTTCAGACGTTGTTGAGAGGAGAAAACGAATGTTGTTGTCATTTTTATAATTTTTTTTTTTTGTGGGAGGGAAGTGCGTTCTTCGATCGTCCTGAGTAATTATTGAATGAGTGTAATTTGTCTCGTAAAACTGCGCATTATAACCAAAATAGGGCAAAAAATGACTGAAATTCTGTCCGAGGTCTAAACGATAAACAAATTAAACAACGCCCAATCTAATGTGGTCCAAGGCGATTGCTATTTATTGGTGTAGTCGATTTTAGATGTTGTTTCCTTCTTGCACTGTTTGCAAATTATTTTCTAGGAAGATTAAATAACTGGAGCGACGTTTTAAGCCCTCGCTAAATCTATACATTATTAATAATGATCGAATGTCACATGTCTTTCCTATTTTATTGTGATTCGCTTTTCTCGGAAAAAAGCGGAGCGGAACAAAGGCTTGTGGCGTGAATCATCAATATTGCTGCTTGGAAGTAAAGAAATATAGTTTGGGTTTCCTCGATGGCCAAGCGACCGTACAGCAGTGCAAGCTTTATTTCAGCTGAGGAAGAAGACAGTGTATTCAGGCTAGTAAGCAATCCGAGCCCAGCATGCCCTGATCTTCCTTCGTTTCCCTTTGAGACAATCCATATATCTGGCAAGTCAGATGCGTATCAAGGAACTGCTTATCGCTACGCTGGTGTCATCATTTACTCTTGCGATGGGAAATCGGAGTGGCAAACCGCCAATGGCACCCGCTGTAAGAGTGGATATCTTGTCATTATGGATACCTCAACCGAAAAAGTTAAAAAATATCAAAGATACAGCCCAGGGCTTGTACATGGTGCAGTTTACAGAAGTGCTTTTGGCGAAGAATGCACAGAAAGGGATGTCAACGCCGAAGGTTTCTCAGTGATGAACGGAGATTTCAGGATGAATTCGGGCGTTTTCAATCCGGCACAAGATGGCTACCACGACAACAAAAGATCCATGCATCAACTTTCCGCACGGTGCATAAAGAAGGTTGTTGATAAGTGGATGGAAGCGGCTGATAACTTCTGTAAAGGCAGAAATTATATGGTCAAAGACTTGCTGTAGGATTCTGGGTTCAGTGCTTTGTTTTCAAAGGGAGCAATTAATTTTAATCGGGTGCTGGTTATAAACTGAGGCTATGATAATTCTCGTTGACTTACGAATAACCAGTGATTATATCGTTCACTATTAGCTTTAAATCTAGAACTGAACCAGTCAGATAAATTTCACTGTTGTGTTTCAGTTTCGCACTCAGATAACCGATTTTCCGGGGGGGGGGAAGGGTTACTTGAGTAAGTTTTTGATGGGTATGTGTAGCCTGCGTAGCTGGCGGTATTGTGTGGGTGCGAGATTAAAGTTTTGGCGGCGGAGCCGTGTTCCAAAAAAAGGGAGTAGGTACGAGGCGGTTGAAATACCGCCTGCCAGAAAACCCCGGTATTTTGAATAGTCCGCACACCAGTGTGCGGTGAAACGGATTGGTCGAGGGCCATACATATGTCAATCATGTTAGATGATCCTTCGCATATATTTCCCAATTAAGGGAGCAGATGGCAAACTGGAAAACGTAAGTGATTGTGGTTTCCCCTTTAAAACAGCAAAATTGATGACCAAATAGCCGAAATGGCGTCTTTAAACTTCACAGCGCTGGAATTGTCTTTATTTAGCCGTAAGAAACAAAGGTCAAAGAAAATTAGAACACTTTACAACTGCATCTGAGATTAAATCCTATCAGGAACACCTACAGAAGAATAAACCACAGGAAATGGTTACTCAGTATGCATGTAACAAACCAGCTTCATGACCTTTTAATGTTAAGCCCAGTGTGGCAAAAACAGATTTACTCAGTCAAAGTTTAGAATGATAATGCTAGTAATACGCTAGTAACCTTCGCGCGAGAGCCGAGAAAATAAAAAAACTTCGGTTCAACCAAACTCACAAGGTCACGTTTCACATTATCGCGAGCTTAGGAGTCGTGTTTAGCCTGTCAACGCTTATTTCTAAACTGTCTCGCGTGAAAATAATCGGAAGTTTCAAATTGCTGATTTAATTGGATCAGCTAAGGTGACAAAAGTGGGCGGCATTCGAAAAATCATGGTTCTCTGGCAGGCGGTATTTCTCGCGGCTTCGCCGCTCGTGACGGCTCCGCCGTCAAATCTCACTGGAATATATTACAACGGCTCCGCCGCCAAATCTCACTCGACTACTACACAATACCGCCAGCTACGCAGGCTAGGGTATGTGCCGCTAGTCTCTCACAATCCCTTCCCCATCATAGGTCAATTCTGTTGCCAATTTATAGACCCCGTATTAGTCACTTTTGGGTAATTAGGGTAAATGTCATTTTCGTGATCCCAAGTTAGTCACTTTCTGTTTATGCATCTACCTTATAAAACCTTTTAGTAAAATCCAACTAGTGACCTATTATCAATGCCGCGTTCTGATTGGTTGAGCTAAAACTAGGCTATATGTTATAGCCCACTAGTAGCAAAAAGCGCTTGCTTTGAAAACCAAAAACAATGGCGGCTGAATCGCGTTTTGCTAGCTAAAGTTGTTTTGTCTCCATGTTTTTGACAAACTAGTTGGATTTTACTAAAACATTTATTCCTCGAGCCCTCATGGCCTCTAAGTCAATAGCCAATTCGGCTGTCGGCCTCATGGGCTTTTGACTCAGAGCCCATTCGGGCTCGAGGAATAATTGTTAAGTATATGTTGATTCGTAGGTCGCTGATCAGACATCGATAAGTGAAAAATGATCGCTCTACCCATTTGGGATAGCCCCGCTATTTTCTGGTAGAGCGGTTTGTAACGGGAGTTTTCAACTTTAATGCTAAAATAAACTTGAAACTCGATTTTGATTGAGTTTTAAACACGATTCAGTGTCTGAGCTGCGAAGGGCAGCGTTTTGCGTTCCCCCCTCCCCCCCCTCCCCCCCCCCCACCACCTGCGTTTCATACCATTCGACCATTACCATATGAACGGATTTCAAAGCGTATTTCAAGAAAACGCAAATTGCTACATCGTCATTTGAAATCAAATTCCAGCAATATCTGATAGAGATGGTAAAATATAAAACATTGAAATTGCATAATTTCTGGCCAGTGTGATGGCGAAAGTGTTAATGCGACCGTACTTTCCTGTAAAATTAAGAGTTTGTAATATCGCATACTACAAAGTTGAGTATCCGCAGCAAATCGAACTGAATATATCCTACTCTCGCTTCTCTGGAGTCTCGGTTCAGTACTCCTCGGCCACGCTCGTAAATATTAACCATCAGTTTGCCCCTTCAGGGCGGAAAACGTAATGAGCATGCGTGAACTTTTCTGCCCAGATCCCCTGGCCGGGCTTGAAAAAATGGCGGGGTTTCAAATATTTTATTGCCTAAAAATAAAATGTCTCCACTCATAACCAGGAAAGAAAAGGCAATTTGTCTTCAAAAGTTGCAAGCTGTGGCTATAACCTTGTCGTTACTTAATTTTCTCGAAGAATACCTCATAGTAAAACGGACTTTAACGACATTAATTTCCTTGCGTTGTACTGGAAATGTGCATGCGTAGGTCCGATTTTTTTCAAGATGCATTCACAAAATGTGTTCATATAAGGACGATCCTGGATAGATAAGGTCCGGAGCTCCACTGTGGACACAAAAAAAACATATCTTTGGACAGTGATTTGCCCAAAAAAATTAACGCTTGCCCACAATGTGTTTGAAGTCACTGAACTTTGTCGCAATCGAGCTGATGTTTTAAAACCCTCGCTCGATCGGACACTCGTAGTTTCGCAGATCACTAAATATAAACAAAATCCTCAATGTAGAAGTTATTGCGTTGATATGTGGGCAGAAAAATGGTCAATCTTTATCTAGTAAAATCTTCCCAAAAATCGGTTTCAAAGCAACTAAAGTTTTTTAAACCTGCTCGTTTCGCGCAGATATGTAAATTTTGCTTTGTGTTGTCAAGTTGAACACGCATAACATCTGTCAAAAATCTACGCATAAGTAGGATTTCCTCCAAACAAAGTTTAAGTTACATTATTTCAAAAAATTCTTGCTGGCAATGAAGAGATGAATTTTCTGTACGAAAACAACCTAGCTACCTAAAAATCTTAAAAGCAAATTAAGATCAGTTGCAACTTGGCAGCCAAGCCATAACTCACCATTAAGCTATTTTAAGCTTAACTGGTCCATACGAGGGTCTTCGTTTAAGCAAATTAAACTCAGCCGATCATCAGAAAATACAGAAAATTGCGCATAAGGGTTTGTTTTCCTCGCCTCAGTCAAATCCAGCTGCAGCAATTGTTTGCGGAAAAAGAGTCAATTGTTTTGAAGTCACTGCCGGCAGTTGTCGTTCTCTACTTCACAGCGAGTGAAAAGGAGAATTTGCGTACAGAAAGTTATTCTTATAAAGATCAGAAACTTTCACAGTGCACTGGAAAACAAAACTATGTAATGAAAAATGAAAAGCTCTGACTACTATTACTTGAACAACAGAAAAATGATCCTGAGTAAGCTTGCTGGCCTTCTATTTCTGAGGAAGTTAATAAGCGCACAAGTTTGTTCACTCTGATGCGTTATAACAGCAGTATGGTTCTTTAACTGAAGACAAAGATAAAGCTGGTTCTGCAAAGGTAATAAATCTGGGCGTGTAAAAAAAATAACCGTAACTACTAATAACAGAATACAAGCGGGTTTTAATTCAACCCGACGAAATCAACTCATAAATTAATCGTATGCACAATCAGAAAAAATACTCGCCTCTTAAAAAATGTTCAAAACCATTTATTCCACCTCAGACTGACGGAATGATCCGTTTTTTCTTTAACATTGGTTGTTCTGAATCCAAAGTAATTCGCAAGCGGCGAAAAAAAAGCAACATGTCAAATAAAAATGCTTTACAGGGAGCAAACGTTCGCACCTCGTGCACTTCACTCGACCAGAACTCCAGCGACAGAGCGCAAAAACCGTTGATTGGCTAGTAGATAATGACGTAATTTGGCCTGTTTTGCGTAACTGCGCCTGCGCAAACCTGAGAAAATTGAAGATCGTAATGAAGATCGATGATCGAAGCACGGCGGCTGAGCGTGAGAGAGAGATGCTAAACTACAAGGACCTTCAAGAAAAAGAATAAATCAAATTTAGCAAGAAACCTTAAATGAAACTTATGAAACCTACTGTTTAATTGCCTTCAAAACTCTGTGCGTGAAGTTACTGAAAGCGCCGTTTGGGATGTCCACCGTATGTAAACATCGAGTGTTTACATTACAAATCCTTCAAGCAAATTTCATCTTTCAGCAAACTGACATCGGATTACTCCTTTGCCCACGAGAACAGCTACAGGGAACTTACTATTGATTGTACCCAAAGGCTTTCAGCTTTGATTGTCCATATTTTGAAAATGCGTTTGGCTGGCCAGAATCGTCTTGTTTCATGAACTTCGTGTGGTCGAACAGCTTTCATAGCTTTGATTTCAAATTAAAGCGTCCCACTTTGCCTCCCTCTTTTTAATTCTGATCCACATTCGAGTCGTAGAGATCCAAAAGTTTCATATCGGGGTCATCATCATCGTCCTCGTCGTACGGAGGCAAACAGGTGAGAATCCAAACTCTTGAGGTTATTTGTTTGTCATGATGATAACCTGCTATCAGGTGTTTGTTAGACATTTTACAGCATGCTACAAATAATGTTTTAGCATGTGGATGATTGTTTACACGTATGAAGCTCATTTCTTTTGCTGTTTGTTATTTGTAGTAACTAATTTTTATTTGTTCTGTCATTGTAGATTTTTCCTTTTTTTCTTCTAAGTGTTTGTTTTGAAAAATAATTTCTTATAAAACAAGCTGTGCATTTACCATAATCATTTTATTACTTCTTTTGTTGTAGGAAACAGAAACCATTAACCTGATTTCTAAAAAGAGCTGAGGTTGTATAGAAGGGAAACTACCCCAATTCTCTTCAGATTAGATTTCTTGGTTGATGAAAATTATTTTTCACTGTTGTAAATGGAATGGAACAATATCTCCTCATTCACTCTAGGATCGTGCTCATTGCAGAGTTGTTCTATTTCATTGGGATAAAATTAATACTTTTCTCCTTTTGTGTAATGATGGACCAATGACTTGTATTATTGAGATGTACTAGAGTGCTTAATATTTTGTCTCCTTTTGCACTGAGATAATTGCTTGTCATGATGATAACCTGCTAACAGGTGTTTGTTTTTACACTGGACAGTCTTTCTGCCAATCAAACATCACCCGGGAATGTGTATAATACTTACTTATCACATAATTGTAAGCATTGCTTTCAAGTTTATTTCTCAAAGTATGCTACAATAACTAAATGTGCTCCTTTGTCTCAAACAGATATGACATAATGAAAACACATTCATGAAATGAACATCAAATGTAAATACCCTGATAAATCCTCTTTTAACCCCACCCCCTCAAATAAGTTTTCTTCCCCTTTATATTCTTCACTAATTAATTAATGATAGACTGCATTAATCAATCACAACTGTAAAACTTTGTGTGGACCGATCCAGGATGGCTCATTCACCAACTGAAAGTTCGGATTTGTTAATGATCCTCGGGTTTTCCACTTTGTATTCTAGTTCTTTATGGAGAACTGATACCGTCATCTTTGCCAAATTAAATGAGCCCTCCCCCCTCAAGTGTTTTTGAAATAAATAAGCACCCCCTCCCCCCCCCCGGGGGCTTAATAGAGGATTTCAATAAACAAAACTGTTTGCCAGTCAATGAGTGAAATATTAATGGCGTTAAAAAGAAAAATCTAAGATTTTGAACAAAAATTTCTTTCCTAGAAAGAGTTTCAATACCCTCTGCCTGAAGCTATATTTGACGTATATGTTGCAGTTAATTTTTTATCTCAGGTAATTTTTATTTTTTCTTTTGTTTCAACTTTATTAGCATACATTACTTGAGTTAAAAAATTAACCACAACAAATACAAGCTTCAAGTTTATTAACATGACATTGGCTTTCAGTCCAGGCCAAAGAATATTTTGGTCAAGCCTGCAGTAAATGCCTACATTAGTGCACACGGGATAGTCAAACTCATCGCTTTTATACACGATTTACATTTCTTGTAAAGCATGTTTGCTGTGTTTAGTTCTCCACCAAAAGCTTCTTATGCTGTATGACTTTGTTGGGATAATAGCGATAACCTCGGGCAGGTAACCACATGGAACATAATCTCTTTGAAGTTATTATTGTCAACTAATGGTTGGGTGCAGGTCATACTGTACAGACGGTGAACAGTGCAACTCCATAAGAAATTCATTGGTTTAGTTATTGTTTGTCATGGGGTCAATACAATAAAACTTTCACAAGTGAAAATATCTACCAGTGAAGTTATTATTTTGGGCTCTGAAAACAGTGGCCACACTTTTGTTTTTTTTTTTTATTTTTTCACACTTTTTAATGAATTTATCACTGGTTCCGTTCGCCAAGTAATAGGAACACAACAAGTTTGGGATGTCACTTACTGTAACCAAGCCATCACAACATTTAATGCTTTATAACTATAAACCAATTCCCCTTGAAATCTTGTTCAACTACTCACTTACACGTCCTTTTATCTAACCCTATGATCCTACAAGCTTTCCCAAAACATTTCCTATCAATGGGAGCAGAAGAAGCGAAAAATAAACATCAAGACTGCTGTGTAACTTTGAAACCTAAAAACTAGCTTGAAATTTTGCTTTCTAAGCATGATCAAATGTTGGAAGCTGATACTTTGCATCTGTAACAGAAGGCTCTGTGAAGTGCTCAACTCACAAACAGCGTTAATTTTGGCTTATTGTAGCCAAGCAGTGACCAGAAAACAGCTTGATTAGCTTCAAAAAACAATTTTCTGCAAAATTTCCAGGAGTAAATGGGTTAAAAATAATGATTGAGCATGTAACATATTTTGAGAAGGCTGATCACTGCACCTTTCTATTGTTTGAGAAACCGCAGATCATTATTGTGGCCAGTGAAATGGAAAAGGTTAATATATGTATTAATGACTTCCTTTTCCACCTCAGTGGCTTAGTTTTCCATCAAACTTAGGTTGAGAAAGTGAACTTTTATTTGGAGGAAGGGGGGAGGGTGGATGACGAAATGTGTTTTAAAAGATAGTCTGGATCATAGTAATAAATGTTAAAACCACGAGCACCCACCTTCAAGTTTCTTGTGGACTTTTTAATTTTGGTCTTTAATTTCTTTCAACTTCTTCTAAAAACTGTTTTGGAAGGACCCCCCCCCCTGCTTCTTTTCATCGCATAGTAATATAATTTTACCCCCCCCCCCACCCAAATTTTAAGTTGTCATAATAATCTAAATTTTTCGATATATTTTATTTGTAACAGAAATGCAGATTTACACGGCATTTTATAGAACCTTAAAAAATGTTCCCTAGCCCCCCATCCCCCATACTCCCTAAATCTTGACCGGCTCCTTAGTTCTCGTGG
This sequence comes from Porites lutea, assembly GCF_958299795.1. NCBI lineage: Eukaryota > Metazoa > Cnidaria > Anthozoa > Scleractinia > Poritidae > Porites > Porites lutea. The sequence continues at coordinate 46,017,865 of NC_133201.1, read as the reverse complement.
CCCCTTTTAAACATAGAACATGTCATGAGAAAAATGCTTTTGCTGCTGTTTGAAACTAGGAGAATGATTTTTCCAGCTGCACTGTAGCCGTGATTTCGCTGAGAAAACAACGTGAGCAATCACAACGATTCAGTGTCACCAAGGTGTATTTATATTTAGCGCCTCAAAAAAACACAATGTACATCACCCGAACTTTACTACTTTAAAAAAACACCCTGCAGATAACCACTTTTATAGGTGAGATTACAAAGTTCTAGATTTCAATTTTCGTGAAAACCAGTTGCAAATCGAATTTCTTTCACTGTCAGTAGAACCAAATATTGCGAAGCAACGCGATAAATGACGTAAATATACTTATAGTTCAGTTCCAACTTCGCCTTGAACAAGCTTTCCTTGTAATTCTTAGGTCATGAAACAATAGTCCAAAAAGTCATATTTGATATGTTTCACATAAACTATTTACCTCCAACATTTCTCTTTCCTGACCTTAAAGAGTAAGCGACCACCTTAAGAAACGCAAAAAACCTGCCCTTCTTCGAAACAACAAGCTTCAAAATAGGCTCCGAAGCTGGTCACAAACATCGCTGCTTTAGAGAACCTGTTTAAGTCCAATCTTTTCGCTAGCGTCGCCAAGACATGGCTGAATGTTTACAGATTCCGTTTATAACATAGCGCGCGTGCTTGCCCTATATAAATCCTATTGAGCCGCTATGAACAAAATCTTTATTTACGCACGCCCGTGCGTAAATAAGATGACGTAAGCATTTTGTTTTACCTGGCTGCAGAGTTGTCGCCTTTAAGCTGCAGTGCAGTTTTCCTTCTCTTTAAAATATGGAAGAAACCAGCGAAGAACTGCCCAATTTTTCTATCGGCATCGACCTTTCAGGTCCTGATCCAACAAGCAGCAAAAATAGAGCCGAATTAAAAAAACTCGCATGTTGCGCGTTTCGCAAATTTGTCGGAAGACCAGCTGCAGCAAATTTTGGCCGAAAGACATTCACTGGGAACAGAACAGACGCCAACTGGTCATCAACAACATTAAGAGGTTAAATTTCCGTTTTTATCGTTGTTTTTAAATTTGTTATGCACTTTTGTTATCTCCGGACAATCCGACTGAAGCAGGAAGATTTCTCTCGCAATAACAACACAAATTACACAAGAAGACGTAAATATTTACTTACAAAAACAACTGCTGCCAGGTCTTCTCAAGAAGCCGTAATGACCAGCCAATGTTTGTAAATGAATATGAGTTTAAAGAAGGATGACAGTCGTGTTCGCTAAAAACATGTTTTCTGGATTTCGCCGAGCAAAACGTAAACATCTTTTCAGCAAATCCAAACCGTACTCCACGACTTCTTACGAACATGTTAGTATTTTAACTTTAGGTGAACTTTAAGACTCTTTTACCTTTGTTTCTGCTTAGTTTCCATTGATCGTTAACGAATAAAGAAGCAAATTTTCTTTCTCAGTTTTACAGAAAAGGTACAGAAAGAATATTTTCATTCAAACTAGATGATTGTGGTGTGTTCGTAATCAGCCAATAGAAGCGTTTGTTATCGTGTAGCGCGTTACGAGAATTTTGTAGTTAATCAAAAAGCAAGCATTTTTGTCAGCTATGTTATAAAAGAATTTGCTCATGCTTTTAGCTGTGCGTATATCGAGTTATGGATGCACTTGGGAAGTTTGGAGAGCACTCAAGAAGCTAGAGTTGCACTCGGCTATCGCCTCGTGCAACTCTTACGCATCTTTCGTGCTCTCCAAACTTCCCGCGTGCATCCATAACTCGATATACGCACGCTAAGCATGAACGAATTCTTAATTAACGATGTTGAAAAATCCTCAGAGCGAGGAAAGCGGCTTGGCAGCGTTTGCAGTGACGTGTTAGATTCTGATTAGTCCTCCACCATTTTGAAAATCGAAAGGTGGGAACACACGAAACAGTGGCGAGAGCTCTAGTGCGCATGTCTTGCGGCTTTTGCGCTCGGTCAACTCTAGCAACAAACCAGGGGGGGTGGTGAACTTGGTAGTTTGTTTGTCCTGACGATCTTGGCCATCGTGACGTCACGAAGAGAGAAGCGCGCAACTTCGAGGATTTTTCGAAAATGGCGCCGTTGCCATTTCCAAACGCCACTTTTAAAGTTGGTTTTCCTGGATATTGACACACCAAAATGGTTTTTGTCACGGTAGGATAGTGCAGTTCCAATGTCTCTTTCCGAGAAGGTGAGTGAAATGTGTATTAATCCGAAAAATAACGCGTTTGAGAGCTGTAAACAGTTTCGGTCAATTTCCTCGAGTGCAATAATGTGCCGCAAAAGTTTGCATGTTCGCACAGTAATATCGCATTTTCTCGAAATCGGTGAGGTGTTGAACATCGAAACTTGGCATAAGGGTGGGTTACTTCTATTGGAAAGCATTGTCTCTGAAGTTAATTGAGATAAACTGGCAGAAAAAATGATCAGTCCATTCGAGTGTGCCAGCGTAGCCGCTAAGGTAGAGGGAGAACCGATGCAATTGTATTCATTACTTTGCTGTTATCTCCAATAATGCCAATAGTATCACCTATTCAAGCTGTCTTTTCGGGATAAGTAAATTTTAAAGTAGTTTCTGATAGAGGGAAAGTATAGTTGCAACAGTTCTTTCCGAGAAGGAGAGTTAATTGTATTATGTTCTGTTGATAATTACCTCGTAAACAGTTTAAGCCAATTTTTTCAAGTGGAATATTTGTCGCAGAAATTTGCATGATCGCATATTAACATCGCATTTTTTAGAAAATCGGTTTGGTGTGGAAATTCGAAACTTGGCAGAAGGGTAGGTCAGCAATAGTGGAAAACATTGTCCTCGATGTTTAATGGGAGAAATTAGCAGTAAAAATGATCAGTCCATTCGAGTGCGCTTAATATTGATATAAACAGATGACCTCGACTCGGTTACCCCGGCACGATGTAAGTCAATTATTATTCGGTGTTAAGAAAAAGGAAACCAAAGACTTCCCTCAACACTATGTATCTATAATAATTACACCAGGAATATATATATTTTTAACACTTGAAGGTCGTACAATCTTGTTGAAGCAAAGGATATTTCTCTGTAATACCTATAAGCTTACATTAAGTAGCAAAAAAAATTAATAAGATTTACATACAGCTCCAAACATGTCCATCTGTTATGCATGAAGCTATTTCATATCATTCCATATCAATAGTTAGTGCGAATGGAGTCAAACATGTACAGTGAAACTTGTATAATTTAAGCGGACAACTCAGAGAATGCTGTAGTGCCCACTTGATACAAAGTTTCTTCCTACTACATACAGGTTTCGATAGAAAACGTCATATGAGGCAGACCTGCCAACTCTCACAATTCTGCCGTGAGTCTCACGATTTTTTAACTTTTCTCATGGTCTCACGGCAAGACTCCCAATCTCATGGTTTTCTGGGAAATATTCTAAATTGAAATATTACCTTGTTGAATAAAACATAAATTTTGTGGGGAAATTCTTGTGCCTGGATAAGCTTTGACTATTTTAGCCATGAAGTTGTCTTAGCCCAAAGAAATGACTCTGCTGTATGTTTCGTCATGCAGTGATAACCTATTTTCTGGCCTCTTAAAGTCATCAAAGAAAAAGCGGCATCTAATTTGTTACATAAGGGACCACACTAAAGCAAGGTTAACAGTTGATTCCCCTAATGGAAAAGGGGCGGTTTAATTTTGATCGGGAAAAAATAGAATCTCACTACTTTTTGTGGAATCTCCCGATTTTTTTTCATGAGTCTACAGATTTTCCTTTATCAGAGGTTGGCAGGTCTGTATGAGGAGCTAAGTACCATTCAAATAAAAGGCAGAAACATTTGGAATACTTCCATAGATATGATGATATACATTTGCATTAATATCTTTATTTGTGTGGAGCAATTAATTAAACCTAGATTGTACCTCAAATTTTAGGATATCAAATGAGTGAAACAAGTTTTATACAAACAAAAATGAAATGAGAAAGTACTGTAACTCATTTATATAATTTACAGAAGTCCCCTGGTGACACCAGCCAAGTGCTGATAGGGCAAGACTCCCAATCTCATGGTTTTCTGGGAAAGCAAAAGGCATCTTAAAATAACAAAAAGGCACATAGGGCTCAGCCGAATGGTACCATAATGACGTCAACACGTATGGAAACAGGCCTTTTCTCTGAAACCCGCCCCATTCCCCTATGGCTATTTTTATTTGCGTTTACCCTACCTCACCTCCCTTCCCCATACCTGATGAAACAAGGCTTTCAACAGTTTGTTGAGATAGGATGCTTTTTGTTTTAAAGGATGAGCTCATTATCGTAGAGACAAGGGTAAGATAAGTTAACAATAATAGACAGATTATTATAGGTGGGTTACTCATTTTTACAGCTATCCCTGGAAGAAGAAATAGAAGTAAGGAGCTGACTGGCAGCCACTGAGATTGAGCACAGGAGAAAGGAAATTGAAAGAGAAGAGAAAGAGTTGAAAGGAAAAGAAGAAAGGTTAAAAGAAAAAGCAAAAGAAATTAAAAACACAGTAACAGAGGCCAAGCGGGTAGCTGCCCAACTGCAACTAAAGGCAGGGCAGCTAGACTGCTTGGCTAACCAAATTCTAGAAGAAACCAAAAAGTTAAAGAAGAAGTAAAAGAAAAACACCAGTGTAAGAAAATTTTATTGATAACAAACCGTTTCTTTTAATCAAAGTCAATGTGCAAAGTTTTTAAATGTAAACAAGTCTAAGTCAGACCTGTTATGCAAGAAAGAAAACACATTTGTTCAGTATATAAAAAATAAAAGGAAACTGGTTCTTCTAATTTCTTGTATCCTGTATGGTCTCTTCTTGCTCCAGGGAATCCACTCCATCTAACATCCTCCACTTCCCACACCACACTACTCTCTTCATGGAATCTATTATACTAGATCTTTACAGACATCCAGTAAGCAGCACCTCCTCCATCATACACTGCATATTTTTTTCTCATCATCTACAGAGTATTCCCAACCAAGGAAGCACCTAATTATAAAATCAGTCAGATAAAAAGAGATTATTATATATACAAAAGTCAAAACTAACTAAATAAATAAAGGCAATATTATCACTTAAAATCCCTAATTATTTGTTAAGCATCTCTTAAATCAGATATTATAATGGTTTTCCTCACCTACTCCCTAAACTTCACATTAATATAGGTGAGTTAAACCACAAACACCCCCCCCCCCGCCCCCAAGCAATGGTAAAAAAGTATGTCTCCCTTGAATTATAAATTTTTGTAACTTCAAGCAACCTATCAGGATAATCCAAAGACTGATTTCTAATCTTAAACCAATAGCTAAAAGGCAAGGCTATGTGAAATATATTAGCAGAGGTAGTTAAACAGCAAATTTTAAAGAGGGACTTTAGAGCTATTATAATGGACCACCTATAGTCATGGAACGATTGGGTCTTTACTAAGTTACGCCTTCTGAGAAAATACCACAAAGCTACATCGGCTAGGTGATAAAACTGTACAAGCTGGGTGATAAAACTGTACAAGCAGGCCCCGAAGATTGTTGGAACTGGACAGTGTCACTTGATGTAACTGACAATAGCATGGAGTCCAAGTAAGTTAAAAAGCATCAATGATTGAAAATTAAACTGATGCCCCTGCACTCCCACTCCCAGTAGATCCCCTGCCTTGACATTACCTAATAAACATACATTGATACTCGTGTCATTTTCTGAACTCATGTAGTTATTGAACTATATTGTTGTTCTTGAACTTTGGTGTCTTTATTGAACTACACAAAAAGGGAAACCGAAAAAATGTAACATTAAAAAAGTCTCTTTTTATATTGTAAAAGTGTGAGAATGATGATGATATTCATGGCATGAAAATCCTGCAATTTTTTATATCCTTATAAATTTTTTCCCCCTAATTTTTAAGATGCGGACGCCCGAGGAAACACATTTTCAATATTATACCATTAAAACGCTTACTAGTGTCCGTTTTCTTGGCTTTTTCTAGTTTTTTTTTCTATTAACTCTGTAGAGCGATTAAGGCAAAGCTACATACCCATCCTTTCTACGGATTTTCCCCCTGGACTCTCTGCATAAAGCCCTAAAAAGGTTGATGTTGATCAAAAACTTTAGCTCACGGCACTTTACCCCAGTGATAGATTCTGTTTGACTATTTACAGGATAAAAACCATGTTCTCCTTTGTTTGTGGGGCGAAGAAGCAAAGAGAAAGGCAATGTGAACTTATCTCCATCATGAGCAATGAATGTTTTGACAAAATGATCGTAATTTATAGTGAAAAGTTGCAATATAATAAGCTCTAACAATAATAATATCCTTGGTTATCGCCCGACGATTTGATTCAATACGCTTTATTTACATTTTGATACGTTTGATTCAAACAGGAAATCCTTTCAAAACCCTTGAAGATTATAGCCCATATTCTATACAAAAAAAAAACTTGCTTCTTACATTTGTTTAGTTTTAATGATAGTCCAGTATGAACATCATGACGCTATGTTTCGTGACCTGTCCACGCCACTTTCGCAATTTTTGTAAACATCCCTGAGGTTTGCGACTTTTATCCCACTGATCATTTTTGCTAACTTATTAGATGACTCACTTCTATCACTAATTGAGAGACCTATACCATATTAACGTCATTTGTTTTTCTCGAGACTAAATTCTGCTGGGCTCTTTAGTTATGCGTCTCTAAAGACGCCCCGGTATGAGTTGTACCATCCGGTCGATCTCGGGAAGTTCTTGATTTTTAACGATGGAAATGCTCTCTCCTACAATAAATTGCAATTTTACTATATAGCATTAACAGATAAACACATACCTTCGGTCGTTTCATCGCAACGTCTCGACTTTTACCACTTGAAACCACGAAACAATTTCGCTCGATGAAACCATTCAAAGTTCCCGGGATAAATTTCTCGTGACGTCACGATGGCCAAGATCATCGGCCGCGCGATCCCTATAGGAGCGATTGGCGAGTTCATCACCCCCCCCTGCAACAAACAAACACAGTCAACACACAGAAATGCCCGCCTTGAGCCTGCGATAAGGGATGCGCAGAAGCTTGCGCAGAACGTTTTTCCGCACAGAAATTCTACAATAACACGCAGTAAAAAACAAGAAAATGAAAAGCCTGAAATGTGTTTGATGTTTTTTTCGATGCGGTGACATTACACCACAACATTTCGATGCGTGGCAGGTATCTTGGTTTTTTTCCAAAGAGGATTAAGCATATGATTTCTTGACAACCTTTATTTTCTTTTTTTTATTTTCGTTTTCTTGTTTTTGCTCAAAACAGGCCGCAAAATAATGATGACGATGTTTTGGAGTGGTGAAAAGGCCAGAAAAAAATCACTGTTTATAATCTTGGGGTATTTTATCTAAGGGTTTAGGCTGAGTCAAGCCACCGTTTTGATGAAAAGCAAAGTAATGGCAACTTCTTTAACAAATTCGTCTATGCAAAGTTTCTGAGGAAGAAGAAGGTGAATGAAGCAATGATGCAATCCCTGCCATCCCAGCTGGAAACAAAAAGCCGAATAGTGCCAAAAATACAGAATGACCATTTTAAATAGTAACAAGAACAAAAAAAGACAATTTCTTGGATCCAAATTAAGAAAAATTTATTTTACTGAATTTTTTTTTTAAAATGAAACGAAATTTCACAAAAAAAGAAAAGGTCCACTCGGTCAACACCTAAGGCTCTAAATCCTTATCAAATTTTGATATGGAATCGAAGAAAGTATACCGTTTGTCTTCCACTAAAACTACAATTAGACTTTCGATTAGACTACTTTTTCTCTCTTCTAAGTTAAAGAGTCAAAATTAATAGTCAACTCAGCGCAACGCGCCTAGAGCTCATGAACTACTGTTGACTGATAGAAAATGTGAACTTGTCCTCAAAGTAGTAAATAGACAATGATAACTTGTCGTTTTATTTTGTTAAATGGACTGACATTCAAGACAATACTTCTTAGTACAAGTGCTCTTCTGTCGTTGTCCAGCTGCAGAACGCAAAAACACAGGGGTTTATAACCTTCCATACGAATTCATGTCCGGGGAAGTAGATATGCCCATGTAGCAGATGATATAACAGGCCGTGGCCGTGCCGTGCCGTGCCGGAACCTTTCAACGTGTGACAGAGGAGTAAAAGCGGCAGCCTACCTTGGCCTAGTTTTTTTTTTTTTTTCCTTTATTTTAAAACGATGAGTATGAAAGCTACATGAGCTTGTGGGGTCGTTTGCAATTAACTTATTACAAGTAAACTAAAAAAAAACTAAAAACTAGGGGTATTATACAGACAAAACGTTTGAACTAAATTAACGCTTACCATTACTCGAGTATGCGAGCCAAGCATGGGATCCATATACGGATAACCTATCAAACGAGATCGAAAAGACATAGAGACGAACTGCGCGTTTTGTAACATCTGATTACCAGAATTATGAACTTGACAGTGTCACTACGCTTTTAAAGGATCTCGGTTGGAAGTCTCTAAAAAACAGGAGAGAAGTAGACAGACTCTGTCTTCTCAAAAAGGGATTAGATAACAACGCAATCCTACCCCTGGATGAATTATCAAAGCTGGTCAGAAAGACAAGACATATGCACAATAGATGATGCTCGCACTAATATATTCAAATTCAGTTTTGCGCCACGCACAATTAGAGATTGGAATAATAAACCACATAATGTTGTAGAAATTGCGGACGATGTTAAGTTCCGCAAATTATTGTTGTTTACCATTCTCTAGAAATCCGCTGACCCGAGATGTAAATAATATCATTCATTTAATGAACGAGGTTACATCAAATAAATAAGTAAAGTGAAGTGAAGGGAGTAATTCCTATAACACGCGAGCGCTCCGCCCGAAAGGCGTACCCATGAATTCAGGAGTTGAAAGGTATATTAGATCCGTTCAAGCATAAACGTTAATTACTGCAAGAAACTTCACAGGATAATAAATCATATATTGAAGGTCAAAAACAAAGATCTCTCCAGCAGCCGGTACTACTCCCTAGGCTACACGGCCTATGTGTTTCGGGTCACGTGGTACGAGCGAGCTGAGAAGGCCTGGTAGAGCGCCGTACAGGGATGAGGCGACTGCTGTTGTCTGAATAGAGCTTCTAGTCTTGATTGGCGCACAAAATATGACTAGCTTTCATCGCGAACAAACAATAAATGAACGAATACTTCTTACGAAAACAGAACGTCTCAGGACTGGTAAGTCTGTGCTTCCCACTTAGCCTTTGGGAAGCCTGTGGAGGAGGCAGAAGAAAATGCATTATGGCTAATTATAATTACAGTTTTACATTTTTTGTGTGTTTCTGTTTTGGGTTGTTGATCCTCTTTGTCGATTTTGTGATTTTGTTATATTTAATTCTGATCTGTCACAGTTACTGTTTTAGGCTTTTTGTGTCTTTCCCTTTTGGGTGATGTATTAATTCCGTTTCGGGAATTGTGTTCCTGTTTTCTGGTTGTGTTTTTTTTTGGTTTTCGCTATTAGCTTACCGTTTTGGCTCGTGTGTTTCCGTTTTGGGTTTGAGGCTTTCTGTTTTTCTGTTTTGTTTCTATCGGCCACAGTATAAATTAAATCGTATTCAGTGGCATCTAAATCAAACCACTGAAGACAACTTTACTAGACAGAGAATTTCCCGAGCAGATTTTACTGAAATCTTTAATCCAGGTAGGAAAGATGCTCTTTCAATTTGGAATTTACCGAACCTGAGAAGATATTTTTTTACAATGTTTTTTTTTTGGTCACGTTCCGCTGTACGTAGTTTCCTTAGTTTCCTATCTTCTCTCTTCATCCCCAGAAATAACTTTTAATTTAGCCTCGGTTGCGACAGCGAAACAAAGTATGTTTGTTCGTTAATTTGTATGGTGTCCCGGACTCAGCGTTTAGCTCTGACAGGCGTTTTAAGTTAAACTTTTAAAGTTTTCTTTAAATCATCTTTCCTTGTTACTTCTTACACTGTAGGTGTTGGAGTTTTTAATGTTTTGTGTTTATAAGTGATGATTTCATTGGACATCTTCAAACATTTTTTTTACTGATACATAAAATTGACCCTCTTTCAGAAGGAGAAAAATTATTCACATCCAATCAGCGGTACGGAAATTTATCCAATTGCAAGGTTCCTGACCTTACTGCTGTTTTCGTTGGTCTCCTTTCATCAAGAATTGGTAAGTTTTTGAAAAATAAAAATTTATTTTATTGATTGACATCGCATTTCTCCTTCCAGTAAGGGGCGTTACCACCACAACTATGTAGATTCTGGCCATGGCCGGGTGCGTATATAAATTTTGGGGCAGGACAGCCAACCTCTGTTGATTATCTGAAGACACTTTAAGTAATTCGAATTCTACCTCATTTCAGGGAGAGCTGAATTATTTCAAGCGAATCATTGCGTCCAAGGTTCGAGACGTACGAGTCGTTTCCCTTCATCTGTAACTGGTAAGTTTTGAATAAACATATATCTTTAGCCGTGTGCAGTATCAATGCATGGTTAGGTCCCTTCAGCATAGAGGCAACCGAGGCAGTTGCCGTGGATATAATTTTGTAGTTTCTTGTTTATGTTGCAAAAAATATGTCGCTAAGACGATATATTCTGAAGAAAAGTTTTTTTTTTGATATTTCCTAGGAAAGGATATTGGTCCGGCAGAGAACTATATGTATGGTCTAAGTACTCATATTCATACAGAATTAAAGCATTTTATGGATAGATTATCCATGTCATACGTTCTTTATACCAAAAGTGGTGTAGATAATACGTAGCGAAGTCTAGGGATGATCTATTACTATTGTTTATAAAGTTAAGTTTGTCTCTAACAAGATAATACACATTTAAGTTACCTGTCATCTAAATGTGATTCTGAAACTCGTTTCAGATAGAACGGAGAGCAGGAGCCAGAATCTTAGGCTGATATTTGAGAGCTTTGTTATGTTTGTTTTGTACAAATTGACGCTAGTTTATATTTCATCTCATAGCAGTAATTTCGTTTGTTTTGTAACGTCACTTTTTAAGACTACAGCCCTTCCTGTGTGTATTTGCAAACGACGGTTAGCTCGCTGAGGGTCATTATGTACCTTGATTCTGAACGGTATGAGCTTGCTTGCTCTCCCCCACTCCCTCACACCCCACTTCCCCCACACCCCACTTCCCCTGAATCGTTTATATTTAATCTGGAATGTTTATCAATGTATGTGCTTCAGGTTACTTATAGGACATAATTGTACCCATTTAATATTTCTGAGAACATGTTTCCAATCATCAGACAATGTGTTAATAGCAAACTACCGCTAAGCATTATCTGTAGAAATTGAAAATAGGCTACCAGAAAATCGAATTCAATGATCACCTTCACCAGAGAGTTTTCTTTTCATTAATTCTATTTGGGCCCATTTCTATACCAGCGCCAACGCTCAAATTAAGAAGAAGTTTCATGCTTTTTGATTCTACTCTTGGTTCAACGTACAGTGATTATGCACTTACATCAGGTTCTGGATATAATTTGGTAGGCGGACACATAGTATCTTGTAACCTGTATTTTATAAGATTGAACATCAAAGCCATGTCCATGCGATCAAGTCCGTTATTAGGCCACGCATATGCGTGTTCACAGCTGCCCATGTGCGAACGATATTTATCATTTATCGGTTGACTGTTTAATTGACCATTTAATTGTAATCACGCGTGGACGAGCAAACCTGAACTAATTTCATTTTATAACCCGAGTACCAATCTCCTCTCAGTCCGCTAGTCGCCCTAAGGAAGAGCTGATACTTTTAAAAACTATTAATTTAGAAGCAAAAATTTTCTGTTCAAGTTTTTGCTGAACAATTCATTTTTTGTTATCTTCAGATTGATTCTCCGAAGCGAAGAAAAGGGAACAGAAAAGGGGGACCTCGCCAACAAACGATTGTAAGTTCCTGACTTTTTAAAAAATATTTTATCTAAAATTGCGTTGGAGCTGGTTCTGGTAAAACGGTCACCACATTCTCTTAAAGTGATCTTCTCTCTGTTAAAGAAACTGACGATGATGAAATGATGAAACTGATCCTGAAATATAATTAAAAACAGTTTTTCTCAAAATTTGCAGAAATGGAAAGCAATATAATGATACACAAGAAAATTGCAATCAATTAATTTGCAACTTCAACACTAGTGACTGCCACTAATGGTTTGTCAGGAAAGCTTTGCACAGTAGTGTATATACTAGGATAAGAAACATAAGATATTTTTCATGTTACAGTTACATTTATAATGATTATGATTATGATTATGATTATGATTATTATCATGGAAGACTTTATTGTAAAAACATCGTCCTGAATAAAATACAATCCAGCGGGACTACTGACTTCGGCAATTACGTTATTTACAAAAGCAGGAAAAAAAACTACAAAGGCTAAGGCTACGAATAAAATGCACAATAAGGTAATAAAAATCCATGATAATAATTTAAAGCGAAAATAAATACTCTGCAGTCAAAATCTAAAATACAAAAATATTCTTATCTACCTAGGATCAATTTCTGTTAGTTAGTTAATGAAGCTAAAGAACGCCTGTCAAAGTAGCATAAACCTTTTTACTAAAAATGACCAAAATTGTGTAGTTCCAGAAAATATCTATGCCCCCCACGGAGGGCAACGGAAATTCCGAGGCGAGGGGGGAGCCAAAAAGACGCAATTTCCGAGGGGGTGCGGGGTAGCTTCTTAAAATCTTTTTCCCGGGGCTTCGAGTAAGACTGGTGAGTTATCAAAAACTAACAGCTGCTCTGTTGAGCAAGCTATCAGTTATTTTACTGTTAACACTCTTTCAAAACAAGAATCATTGTTTTCATCGATGACATTTTATCAAAGGACGGCTGAATCCTTTTTTTTTTTTTTCACGGCTTACGCGATAGACAGTTGTTATCGGCTTATAAATAAACTTCTGATTATCTAGCTGTAACCACTGTATTTCACAATATATTGTGGTATTCACCGTAATGTGGTCGCGTTCTAAGCCTTTCTCTGACATGTTTTTTAATAAAAGGAAGCAGCTGTAGTCCACTAGCTGTTTAGTTACAGATGACTTCATTTTTGTCGTGTAAGGTATCAACCTCCATGTTTCTCAGTGACTTACCGTTAATTATTAACTAAGAAAGACCTTTACAAGGCAAAATTGAGATTACTGCATTTTTCTTCGCACTCATTTACTTAACTGTCCTGCGGGAAACGCAGGAAATGGCATTTCCGAGACCTTAAATTTAAAAAACGACCTGGGAAATATGCCCTCAGACCACCTAGCTTGGAGTGCCTTCCGCGCTCTAGCTTTTCTTCCTGAGCGTACACCTTCAAAATCTCACGCTAGGCTCCTGCATTGACCCCGAAACGACTTATTGAAGATGATCAAAAGGTCCCAAAGATTGAATGTGTAAAACTCACTGTTAATTTAACATTTCAATTGAAAGTCAGTGATAGTGTGACCCTGAAATAATATGGGTTAATATTCAGTATTTGGGCTGTTTTATCTGAAACACAGAACCCCAGATCTCAAGATTTAAAACTCGTTTTATTCAACTACATGTTGATAGACGTCAGTACGGTACTTGTGACTTGTATTTAGTGATGACATCCTGATAACTTCGTGATCTCTGCTCTTTAAAGAAACAATGTAGCCTGTTATATACAGGGGAAGTGGAGGAGGGGGGAAGAGCTACTCACTGTACATTTTCGTAAGGTGGCTCGATCGGGTTTTTCCGGCGTCAAAACCGCCCATGTTTCAGCATTAGCTACGTCGCAATTGACAAAGATTTGGACAAATTACCACCAAAATTGTATTAGACAAAGATGAAAATTTGTTATGATCAGCCGAGTTGCAATGACATCGGAGTAGTCATAGCAACGCAACGACACCATTACCTATTTTACTTACAACCTGCTTCCAACCAATATAGTTCACGGGAGCTTTCTCCACCAATGGCTTCCTCGATGTTCGTGAGGTTTGAGTAAAATGTATGAGAGCTTTTTGAAGATATTTTGGGATGAAGTATTTGTGGTTGGATATTCAGTATTCAGTATTCAGTATTCGCCCGTTATCTTTAGAAAACGAAGCGAGTTTGAAATTCAATTTTACCTCATAGTACTTTTATTCACTTTTAAAACGTGTTTCAAGAGATCATGGGAACGGCTTTAACGGTTCGTAAGAAGGAGGGATTTGATAATATGTTGAGGTGCTCTTATTGGCGTTTTTTTTTTTATTTTGGTCTGCTTTAACAAAGTCTTATTAACCCTCATTTTATATGACCCTTCAGCTTCATTGTTATTGATAACTTGTAAGGAAATAAGATAAGGACTACAATTCGCTATTTTACTTTGTCGAAAATTTCGTCTTTATAAGTGAAAGCTTTTCATTGTTCAGGGGTATTGTCTCCAAGTTTTATATTTTAAAGCAAAGCAATAACTAAGATATCTGCATATTTCAAATGCATTGTTAGTTACTGCCGTTAATGTAAAAATGAAACTCGGAGACAATACCCTGAATATTTAGATGCAAACTGTACCCTCACGACGGTGACAATCATTACGAAAAAGCAAAAAGGATTCAGTATGACGTCATTTTGTGATCTGCATCAACAACAAACCGCCGGTTTAGGCCCCTCCACACGAATCCAGCTATTTTTGAAACCGCATTTTTTTTACACGAATCGGCCATTCATCCACAAGAAACCATTAAATCCGCTATCCGAAAAGACATCTTGTTGACCCCCCCCCCCCATCCAGCTAGAGACAGGTTTAAGACCCCCTCCACACTAATCAGGGTAAAAAATATATATATATATAATTGTGCAGTCCAAAAAAAAACCGATTGGTGTAGACCGGACTTTAGTAAAGTATACAAGGTAGTAATGTCTGAGGATGATGGCGCCGCTCTCCAACAAGATCTGGATAATCTGTGTTCATGGTCCGCTGCCTCTGGCATATCTTTCAATGATAAGAAATGCAAGCTTCAGACCATTACGAGGAAGCGAAAGCCCATCTGTACGAGCTATGACGTTAACGGCAGTACCATCAAGTCCTGTGAGGTAGAGCGTGACCTTGGCGTGTCCTTGGACTGTGACTTGACTTGGCACGCCCAAGTCTGTCACCAAGCTGCACGTGCAAACAAGTTGTTAGGTTTCGTTAGGAGGAACTCTAGGTTTATTCACAGTACTTCCGTAAGGCGCACATTATACCTCGGGCTAGTTCGTGCTCATCTTGGCTACGTAACCCACCGCTGTGCTCCCCAAGGCATTGAATTAATTTCTAAACTCGAAAGTATCCAAAGACGTGCCACCAAATTTATTCTTTGCTTGCCTTTTTTAACAAATATCTCTTACAAAGAAAGACTAATGTCTGTAAACCTACTTCCTGTGTGCTACTGGCACGAGTTATTAGATCTAGTATACTTTTACAAGGCTACGCATAACATGATTCACTTAGATCCGTCTGTTGTTACCTTCGTGCGCGAATGCGCGCGAAGGACCCGTATATCTGTAACGAGCTCTCAATCTTTTGTGCCTAAAAAATGCAGGACTTTTACCTTTCAGAAATCTTTTTTCGTTAGAACCACTAGAATCTGGAACCTGCTTATTACTAGACTTGACCTAGATAATGTTACTTTTGAGAACTTTAAATCTGTTCTTTACGGTTATTACTGGCGGGTTCTAGCAATAAACTATGACCCGGACTCTCCAAGGAGCTTCAAAAGTATTTGCCTGAAATGTAACACAGCCAGGTTTTTAGACCAGGAAATTAGCTGCTGCATGTAATTTAAATTGCTACTTTTATATCTTTTTTATTTTTTGGGTCCGCAGTAATTGGCTTTAGCTGTTGCGGTGTCCCTGCCCTAATATTTAAGTTATTATTAGTGTATTATTACGTTCTTTACTAGTGTCTGCATATCTACAGTGTTTTTTTTTTTGTATTCTTCAGGGCAAAGCTAATAAAATAAAATAAGTTTAAGCCGTTAAAAAGCGTATACTAAGAGAGAAAACAAAGATCGTTTACTCACGTACCAAGTGGTCATTAAAATTTCCCGTAAGACTTTCCCGTAAGGAAAGAGTTCAATCCTCATGTGACTGTTTCGGTACACTGACATTGCTCCCTTTTCTCACCTTTAGTTGGCCATTGTTTTGATTAAAAAAAACGTTCGCAAGCGCATCAGTAAGATTAAAATATGTGGGTTAGAGTGCAGAAGGATTTTAAATTTTTTTGTCTGTCCAATCCAGAAAACTAATTTCAGTTTAACATGTATTAGAGAGCACTTTCTGCATTTTCTTCACATTAACGCGCACAACTCTAAGGAAATCAGAAACGTAGCAGACAGTAAAGAATGATAACCTTATATTTTCCTTTTCCAGGTATATTACCATCAAGAAACAGCCACACTTTTCATACAAGAACTGCTAAATGACAGAAAGGAATAGAATAAAGTACCACGAGAAACAACTGAGCATTGCAATAGAAGTCGGCGACAGGGCCGGACAAGGACGTGCCTATGGCAATCTCGGCATTGCTTATAGATCCCTCGGCCAATTCCAAAAAGCAATAGAGTACCACAAGCAATGCCTGAGCATTGCAATAGAAGTCGGCGACAGGGCCGGACAAGGAGGTGCCTATGGCAATCTCGGCGTTGCTTATGATTCCCTCGGCCAATTCCAACAAGCAATAGAGTACCACAAGCAACGCCTGAGCATTGCAATAGAAGTCGGCGACAGGGCCGGACAAGGAGGTGCCTATGGCAATCTCGGCATTGCTTATAGATCCCTCGGCCAATTCCAACAAGCAATAGAGTACCACAAGCAATGCCTGAGCATTGCAATAGAAGTCGGCGACAGGGCCGGACAAGGAGGTGCCTATGGCAATCTCGGCGTTGCTTATAATTCCCTCGGCCAATTCCAACAAGCAATAGAGTACCACAAGCAACGTCTGAGCATTGCAATAGAAGTCGGCGACAGGGCCGGACAAGGAGGTGCCTATGGCAATCTCGGCGTTGCTTATCAATCCCTCGGCCAATTCCAACAAGCAATAGAGTACCACAAGCAACGCCTGAGCATTGCAATAGAAGTCGGCGACAGGGCCGGACAAGGACGTGCCTATGGCAATCTCGGCATTGCTTATAAATCCCTCGGCCAATTCCAACAAGCAATAGAGTACCACAAGCAACGCCTGAGCATTGCAATAGAAGTCGGCGACAGGGCCGGACAAGGAGGTGCCTATGGCAATCTCGGCGTTGCTTATGGCTGCCTTGGCCAATTCCAACAAGCAATAGAGTACCACAAGCAAAACCTGAGCATTGCAATAGAAGTGGGGGACAGGTTCGGACAAGGACGTGCCTATGGCAATCTCGGCACTGCTTATTTATTCCTGGAGGACTTCGAACAATCAATGAAGCACCTCAAGCGACAACTTAGCATTACAATAGAAGTCGGCGACAGGGCTCGAGAAGGAACGGTCTATGGCAATCTCGGCTCAGTTTATAAATCCCTCGGCGACTTACAAACAGCAATAGAACATTATGAGCAAAGCCTAAGCATTGCTAAGGAAGTGGGCAACAGGTCCGAAGAGGGACATGTCTATGGCGCGCTCGGCCTTGCTTATATATCCCTTGAACAATTCCATCAAGCATTCGAGTGCCACAAGAAACAGCTGAAAATTGCTAAGGAAGTGGGTGACATGTTCCAAGAAGGATGTTCCTATAAAAACTTGGGTGAAACTCTTATGCGGTCAGGTTCTTTGGATGAGGCTGTAGTTCATTTCAGATTCAGCGTAAAAACGTTCCAGACCATTAGGAAAAGTTTCATTTCGGAAGATGCATGGAAAATAAGTTTTCGTAAGTTTTTCGAATGCAGCTATCGCCATTTATCTCGATGTCTTATAGCGCTTCAAAAGACGGATGAAGCTTTGTACGCGGCAGAACGGGGACGAGCAGAGGCTTTGCTAGATGCCTTGAAAATAAAGTATGGCTTTACATCCCTTTCGCCCATCTCAAATGAAACTGAGGAAGATTTTGCATACATTTCAAGGAACATATCTGTTTTGACAACGTTTATTGCATTGGACAATGGAGAAATAAGCTGGTGGGTACTGGGAAAGAAAACCAAGGCTATTTTTACGCAAGCAGTATTACTAAAAAGTGGAAGTGCAAAGGAAGATCCGTTTGATGCACTTTTAAAAACTTCATTGAAAAAAATTGGGGCTGGCAGAGATGTTAAGTGCGAGAATCGGTCACTTGATCTTTTACGCGATAAGTCAACTTCCAGTACTAAGGAAGATGACAAACTGTCGATTCCATCGCACGAGAATATCGACTGGTTACAGCCATTGCATGATATAGTTTTTGGTCCCATTGAAGACTTACTTGATGGCGATGAACTGGTTGTAGTCCCTGATGGTGCTTTGTGTTTAGCTCCTTGGACAGCCCTAAGTGGAACTTTAAGGATCCGTATTAGTCCCTCACTGACAAGTTTGAAAGTAATAAGAGATTCTTCAAGTGAATACCACAGTAAAACTGGCGCCCTACTTGTTGGAGATCCATGTCTGAGGAAAGTTACAGATAAATGGGATAAACCCGTTTATGAGCAGCTGGAGTTCGCAAAAAAAGAAGTGGAGATGATTGGAAAACTTTTTAACAGCCAACCACTCACAGGAGAAGCTGCAACCAAAGAAGAGGTGCTTCGGAGAATAGATTCAGTCGCTTTAATTCACATTGCAGCACACGGAGGAAAGGAAACTGGTGAAATTGCTTTGGCTCCCAACCCCGGGCGGCAGTCCAAGA
>NC_133201.1:45901541-45994041 GCF_958299795.1 Porites lutea | reverse complement strand
TGGGATTTGGTATACCCCCTTCAGGACCGTCTTATAATATTGTTGTTAACTTATATAAGTACCCGAACGGTGGTTCAGATAGTTCAATTGCTTAATAACAGTGATACGCTTTTTTAATGTTTTATTGACTGGAGAACTTAAGTTTTTGTAAAAGTAAGGCTGTACATTGATCAAACAGATCAGTTCCAGAGCACTCGTTCAGCATCGTTCTGTGGTTAGGCTCTAAGAAGTTATATGTACCTCAATCTTTTAAGCTAAGATTATTCTAGCAGGAATCTAACGAATTTTTAGCTACCTGAAGGTGGAGTGTTTTCCAAGCCAATGACGTAAGCTGACGTATAGCATGGCAATGGTTATTTTAAGAAGTGCTCCGCATTCATTTAGTAGATTTACATTATTACGTCGACTTGATTACATCAACTGCTTGTGGCTAACCTGGGCACGTTTCGTGGTACAGTGTTCAGTTTCTGATGTAACTTTCAGCCTTGTTATGTTGTATTAAATATAAAGAAAAGGAGACTGAAGTTTTACCATGATTGTTGATGTCCACGAGGTAAAAAGCCTCTCTGATAAAACTCCTAACCTCGAACACGGACCTCCGAGGTCAATATTTGAGGAGGAAACCACAAGCCACCTCTTCCTGTCCCTTCGCTGGGGCTTTTTAAATCATTTCCGATGCTGCAAGTTTTTTTAATTGGTCATCAACCCCCTCCCTCTTCCTCCCCCCCCCCCCCCCCTCGATCTAAGTTACAACTATTTTTTATCTGATCTGTAAATAACAGAATGCTCGAATCTGATTAATTTTTATCAGCCTTCATTTTTTGCTTATAAAGCACCAAAACTGTATGATTTGACCTGTCCGATTACAGACATAAGTTATTTTGGTTTTAAGGGGCAGAATAACCCCTGGCTCTCTTTTCCTTCAGTTAGATGAGCGCAGTGACTGTTACACATTTGTACGCCATATTCCCCCCCATACCTTGTTTAAGTCAATTCCAGCTTTAAAAAGGTACTATTGGGCCATTTCGTGTCCTAAGGGTGTGTGACTGTGTTTTAGTGTTGGATGTTTCATCAGTTGACTGCCTGATACACACAGCATATATCTAGTACTCCCATACTAGGCCTATGTCACGGCGTTTTTACGGACCAGTTTATTTTTAGACACATTTTAGGGCACCTTTTCCTGCGAAAAGAGAATCTCTACCATGACTATGAACGCATTCCAAGTATAAGATACCAAAAAGAAAAACTAAACGTCATTAAGAGGCAAAAAATATCATTTTTAGGTCTGTAGGTTTTGCTGACTGGATTGTGAAATTTAAAAGATGTTCAAAATTCGCGCTAAAAACGGTTCTAAAAATAAACTGGTCCGTGAAAAAGCCGTCGCACGAGCGAATGGAAGTTGCTCGCTCCGAGTTATAGGCTTACCAATCTCTGAATTATTGTGTTTCAGAGCTTTACAGTAGTTTCGATCAATAGTGGACGCAAGTGGCCTACATGTTTATCAATTGCTTCGACAACGCTGAGAAAGAATATAAGAAACGAATGAACCAGTTTAAAACAATTCCAAAAAAAAACAATCAGAAGAATAAAAACAAAAAACAAAAGAAACGAAACGAAATAACTGAGACTTAGGAACTCAAAGGCAAAGAACATAATGCTTCTGTTGCTTGTTTTTGTTTACTTTTACGCGTGGGGTAATGAAGCCTTGAGACCAGATAAGAGAAGCGCGACCTTATCATGAGCGTGATAGTAGCTCAAAGTCTGACTTCAATACGCAGGCAAATCAACGCAAACGTAAGGCTATATATTGTGAACTAAACGCGCACAGAACCCTCGGGCGTACACGCAAAGTCATACCCCCACCGTGGTACAAGGGGTATGGAGCCGGGGGGGGGGGGGTGGTTGATGGAACCTCTCCCTGAGCTGTAATATAAGGAGGCAAATCCTTGATAAATGAGATGAAGAAAAGAGGACCCAAAATAGATCTTTGTGGTACTCCATGGTTTACACACGCCAAAGACGATTCCCTGCCATTAATGCAGACCAGATGACGTCTAGCAGAGAGATAAGACTGACACCAATAGGCCTATTCGGCTAACTCAATGTTGTACCCAATTCAAATCTCCCGGGGTTAAGATTCTTTGTGTATTGTATTTGCATTATAATGTGGCATTCTCATTTAAATGTATGGAAATTCCTGAAACAAAAAGTTTTATTCCCAAAGGGTTTGAATCTGGTACAACACTGAGTTAGCCGAATAGGTCTATTGTTAGCTCCCCACGCAGATGATCTTAGGGGTTCGTCACGCGTTCCTGTCCCACGAACGCGTGTCGAACCCCTAAGAACGTCTGCGTGGGAGGCTAACCAATTATATGCTCTGTTGGTAAAGCCATAAGCCTCAAATTTACCATTTCGAACGTTTTACAGTAGTCAACAAGTAGTACTCCACTCACTCTGTTGTTGTCCAAATTTAGTAAGAGCTCATCAACTTTCATTTTAAACAGAGCAATCTCAGAACCGCCATGGTGCTTACGAAAACCGGACTGTCTAAATAAATCAAGCAAACTCCCATTGTTTCTAGGGAAAAGCCCTGGGGACGAGGTAGTAAATCAAATTGTTCACTTGAAAAAAGTCATACAAAGAATCGTGGACGTAACGTTTAATAATTTTTAATAGATAGGACAGTGAGGACAGAAATTGAACGATAATTAGATGGGTCGCTTGCATCACCTTTTTTGAACAAAGGGGTAACTTAAGCGGTTTCCAACGGTGAGGAAAATTTCCAGCTGTTGAGAATGCGTGGTCTATTATCCTTGCAATACTCAGTGTGATAACTGGTGCAGCCAAACGACGTAAACGAGCATTAATCTCGTCAATACCAGCAGATTTATCAGGACTAACTCTCTTCAGAATACTAAGAACTTGAGTAACAGTAATATCCCGAAGAGTGAAAACAACATCATGGTCTTTTCTGGAGTTGACAAAATAAGTCAATCTGGACAAGTCAATATTTAAATCTGGTAACTTTTCCCTAAGTTTATCGGCGATTTTTGAGAAATGAGTGTTAAAAATTGCTCGAGAAGTTCACTGGGATCGTCAATCACTTTGCCGTCCACTTCAAGGTTTCAAACACAGGAATTCTTAGCTGATAATTCTTGGCTGATATCCGTCTAGATAGGTTTGAGTAAATTTAAAATTTTACTCTAGGATCAGAGGAAGAAGGTTGGACTTGGAGCCTGCTCGCTAACGTTATGGGGTAAAGACAAGGACTCAGTGGGGAGAAAAGCCATCCATATTGAAATGTAAAATTTTTAGACTAAGGAAAACCTTCAAGCAGCTTTCCTGTTTGAAGACAAATAATTACTGAAGGTTTTTATTAAATCTGACACACAATGGAAGAAATAGATCGATTCATGTAACCTTTGATTTACGCTACACATATAGATAATCACTATATATTTGGGTGAAAGAATAAAAATACTACTATATCCTTCATAGTCTTGCCATACACGTGGCAGTATAATTATCAACGAACAACAGAGGCTACTTTCAAGTTTTTAGGAATTTGATTTAAGATAAATGCGAGCGGAATACTTTCATCGCAAATTAATTTTACACGGTTATAACATTAACAATACAGTACTTTTTCGAAGTTTTAAGGTCGGTACACACTAGGCGACAAGTTGCAGCAACATGTTGCGACGGCACGTCGCAGCGACAAATCGCTTCGTGTGTACTGGAGAATTTTTGTGAAAATCTTTGTCTCTGCAACAGAATTTTGTCGCAGCAACATGGTGCAAAAAATCAAATCAGACAGAATTTGTGCGACTTGTCGCGGCGACAAAATTCTCTTTCAGAGACAAAGATTTTCACAAAATTTCTGCAGTACACACGAAGCGATTTGTCGCTGCGATGTGTCGCCGCAACATGTTGCTGCAACTAGTCGCCCGACCTGTACACACGAAGTGATCTGTTGCCGCGACTTATTGCTGCAACTTGTCGCCTAGTGTGTACCGACCTTTAAAGTCAAGGACAGTCTAAATAGATCAATAAGTCTTTATGTCACGTCAGTATTAGTGCCTGTTTACATAAAGGTGGGGGACCCCAGGTAGGTGAGGTAACCCGCCGGTCTATATAATCTCTCATTTTAATTTGATCACAGTTACATCGGGTGGAGTAACACGCCGCGGGTTACCTCACCAACCTGGGGTCCCCCACCTCCATGTAAACAGGCGCTTAGATTACTTCCTGAAGGCACCAGCGAAAGACTCTGAACATTTTCCTAAATGTAATGGTTGAGCCAATGGGGTCATCCGAGCTGCCACGACTTCATCAAAAAAGGAACGGTGACCTTGGACTCGACCAGTTTTTCAATCGCTTCTCTGCGATGAATGAAGCAAGCGATCACCAGGACGAGGCAAATTGACATCAAGGGCATGGCGAATACGAACTTATGTTTTTTGGCTAAGAAAAGAAAGTTATACGAATACAATTCAATATTGCATCAAGTTCCACTGGAAAGTGGTCTGCTTTAAAAAGAGATCGAGCATTTCAACTCACTTATTGATATAAAATAGGTGTTTATACCTACCTTCGCTGTTCTACTAATAACTAGCTGATAAAACCTTCGAATTCTTATCTGTACGATGATTGGATGTGCTACGAGTTGTGCACCATCCTCTCTGAGTATTATCAAGAGAGAATAATGGTTCCTCTCTTTGTGTCATTGATTGTGGCAGGATTTTATTCTTGTAACGATTTGTTCAGATTGTTTTTATCCTTCTTTGTAATTCTTATAAAAAGGAGGTACGCAACAAACACGGAGACGGCAACGAGAACGGCAAAAAAGCAATAGGTTTAGACAAGAGAAAAAACAACAACTTTGCACGTGCATCAAGCTTTTTTGTACATTTCTCTGCCGTCTTTGTACGACCACAACGTCAAAATTTCCTAATTTCACGTTTGCCGAGGACGGGAACAAAAGACAACAACTTTCTTTTTCTTTTCCTGAACTTTGATGCAGTCCTTTAGAATTCAACTCCAAAAGAATTTGCCAACATTTGACGAATTAAACGAGATGGAATAAGCGAGATTAAGTTTGGGGCAGCTCAAATTCACTTTTTAAGTGTCGTTTTCCTAGCTCTCGCCGTCGTCGGTGCGTAAACTCCCTAATATTTCAACTGGTTTTACAAATAAAATAACACCAACAGGATATGATTGAAAGGATTAAAAGGAGAAAAGAAATCGTTGAAGGCAAGATCGACCTGAGTGTCAAAAGATCGATGTAAACAAGCATCAATATCAATAGGCCAGTTCAGGAATGTATACTTAGCTTCAACTTCATTCCGAAGGTCCTCTTCTACTAGTCTCCCGTTTCTCTCAATCCGGGCCGACGAGTTGGACAGAACCCTGGGAACGAGCCAGTTGCTTGGCGCAGAAGCTGAGGGGTATAAAACAAAGGAAATGGCTTTGAGATTCAGAGATGAATAGTTCATTAACTTTTTTTTATTTCCCTCAGAAGAGAATTTTGATAATTCGAAACTGGCCTTGTCGTCATTAGCCTTCGTCTTTGATTTGGAGCACTTTGTAATGCGCAAACGGTGTGCGATAAAAAGAATATGCTGGTATCCAGATGAAACTGTTGTTTGGTAAGTAGTGCGGTGGGAGAGGGGGGGGGGGACTTTTAGCTTTAACCGTTTTAATTAGCAGACAGAGCAGAGACAAACACGTTAAAAAAAATATGCTGTGGAGGGTGGTGTTCTTTACATTTTTTCATGATAGTTTAAATATCCTCCCGGTTATCGATATTGCATGTCGCTCTTTAAAGACTGATCGATGACGGTTTTGTTTAGGGATCATCGACTTTTCTCTCTATACTCTCGTGACCTATGCATGATAAGCAGAGATAGTTTTAGAAATTAATGTTGTTCGCTTTTGTTAGACCTTGGCGCTAAGAACTGTTTGACCTGTTTCAATAAATAAAATAGTAATAATAATATATTGTAATAGTGATGTAGAATTAAAAAAACGAAAATCAAATAATTAAAATATATCAAAAAAAAATTTAACGGAGTAGCTTTAAGAGAAGAAGTGCAAAAGCGAAGAAGGTACTTGATCCGGCTTCAGTTCTAAAACGCCAACAGTAGGGCACAAATTTCTTAAATTCACCTAAAAATGAAAGTTGATTATAGCGGAGCTCTCGCAGCAGAGCACCATGGGTAAGAAAATGAAGTAATCTACCCATCCGAGAAAATTTGGCAATCACGTGACCGTACGCCCGCCCGCCCGCCCGCCCGCTCGACCACCCTTCCGCACTACAGGCAAACCAATGTAAAATAACTCAATCGACAGGTATGGCAACCAATGGCAACCCAAATGCAACTCGAGGTTATTTTGCCGGGAAATCGCATAGCTACCCGGCGCGTCTTGTAAAGCAGAGACGGCTAAAGAGTCAATAAAGACGATAACGGAAAGCGGAAATTGTTTCTGCATCCGTGTTGTCTAAAGTATTAAGCTTAGATTAACTGTCATGTCCACAAATTTGGAATATAGAGCAAAAAAAAGACAGAGAAAGGAGAAAGTAGGCGGCAGGTCAGCGAAGCTCAACAAGAAATAGTGCGACAGAGATCTAGATCGTGAGTTAAAAAAAGGAGACATTTCTTTGTTGGAAGAACAACATCAAAATTTTGTAGTGGCGATAAGAAAATGAGAAATGCTAGCGGCCACCAATCAAATGCAAGGTGAAAATGAGCGGCAGTGAAAAAAAGTGAACGAGAACACGTATGACATTTCCTCCATTAAAAGTGTAACTAAGAAGTTTCTGGAAGTTTCACGTTGTAGTCGTGCAAAACAACGGCAAAGAAATGTACAAAAAAAGTGTGTTGTACGCGCAAAGTTCCTTTTTGCTAATTAGGGACCTATTGTTGTTTTTCACTGTTCTCCGGCGTTGCCTTCGCCGCTTAGCATTACACTATTTTATATTTTGTTTGAACGAACTATAAATATTATCGAGAGCTTCACTTTTATCCCTGGCTAAATTTATATATTATTTCTCATACATACCTGTTACTTTTCCTGTGAATTGAAAGAAACACAACATCTAGACTGAAATATCACACGTCTCCATCCCCTAACCCGTGTGGGGTTAGGGGATGGAGACGTGTGACATTTCAGAATGCACAATAGGGCCATTTATACGAGGAAAAATAAGACGCGTCTTACATAAGACGCGTCTTAAATAAGACGCGAACTTTCCGTATGAACGGCACATTTCGTCTAAATAAGACGCGGCTTAGCTAAGACGCGTCTTATTAGATACGACATGCTCGTATAAATGGTACAGTTCGCGTCTTATGTAAGACGCGTCTAGTTTTTCCTCGTATAAATGGCCCTAATATCCTGTTGTAACCTGCTGAAGCGTTACTGAGACGTTCGTGTTTGGTTTTCTCTATGTTGTACTGGCCTGTTTGGTTGATTTGGAGCTGCCCTACAAACCTTTTTTCTGTTCGGGTGTCTTAGGGAAACTTTGGTCGTCTCGAAAGTTTTAGGTGGATTTTTCTTCTCATCCAAAACTGTTAACTACCGCCTGATGGGGAATTGTTCTGATGGGGCCGATCGAAAGTTCGAGGTCAGTGAACAGCTACCCTGGTTCCATAGGTCCGTTCTCAGAGGTACAGAAAAACGGGCAACAAAAAACGTGCAACTTGTTTTGCAACATTGCTTCAAAACGAGTTGAATAGCGATGTTGCGCGTTTTACCACCCACATAAAACCTGTCTTGCAACAAATCAGGTTGTTAACAGGTTTGAACATGGGTGGTAAAACGCGCAATATCGCTATTCAACGCGTTTTGCAGCAATGTTACAAAACAAGTTGTACGTTTTTTGTTGCCCGTTTTTCCGTACCCGCAGTTTTATGAGGCGCTTCGCACCTCGTTGACGCAGCTTCGCCGCGAAACATCAGTATCGATAAGAAAAAAAATATCCTCTGGAACCCGGGGTAGTGAACAGCCTTCATTTAAAAGAAATCAAGGGAGCGTTTTGTCTTAAAACCGAAATTTTCAGGAGACCTTTTTTTTTATCAATAAACGCAGTATCTTGGTAGCAAAATGTGAAAAACACAACCTCCGAAAATCGTAAGTAAGTTATTAGAAATACTCGGAATATGTTAAATAAATGGAACGCTTATCCAGAATATTTTAGCCTTTCTCGAGCATTAGAAATTTGTAGCCAATATTTGCTTCTTCGAACAGTTATTTTACAGAAAAGAGTCGTTGGGTGCCCTTGCTGTAAATGCTACTTTTTAGAGCTCTTTCGTTTATTAATCATCCAATTCTTTCTCATAAAAAACGTATTTTTGAAGACAATTTTTGAGCTAAAATAGAAGTGAGTGGATGAATGAAAACAAACATGGTCACCGTGAGCTATCACACCCGAATCTTGAGTCCCAAATATGGGCAGTCTGTGGCGACGAGAAACCGTTAACCGCAAACCGCAGTTTGCCGTTTGCAGTAAGTGTCAAACCTCGATGTTAATTTTTGACTGAAAATCACTTCATTAGTCGTTACTTAACCTTAGTACATCCTAAGTCATTAATTTATCTTCGTTTTGAACGGTATTACGGTATTAAAAGGTACTTTTTTACCTCAAAGTACAAAGTGAAATTTTTGCCGTTTGCCGTAAACTTTTTTCTAAATCTCTCTTATGTCTTCAATTTTTCTTGGGATGACTGTAATACACAGGAGAAATGAAAAACAAATGCTATGCAAAATTTGGGCGAGGGCAGGATGTTTGTTTGTTTGTTTTTTTTTATGGACCGAGTGTCGAGGTCAATAAACTTGTTGTTGAGGGACAACTGCAGCAAATTCCCAACAGGGGATATCATGTAGGCAATCAATCAGAAAACAATATTTACTTCAGATTGCCCACCTGCGAAAGTCGCCATATGAAAACTAGGAGGAAACTTAATCCATTTCTTTACAGATTTTTACAAGTTTTCACTTTGCTATCTTTTTTTAACATCCCCCGTTTATCATTATACCTGCTTTTGAAATTCACTTTGCAAACTTAGCGTAAAATTGTTAGTGTGCTCTCTCGATTCTCTCTCATGCTGGATTATCTCACGGAACTGAACTAAAACTGGAGCCAACGTTTTCCAAGTTTACTCCATCTTCTTCAGTTGTGACCATCCACGTCTTATCTTAGGTTGAAGAGGATACTTGATGTCGTTGTTTTTTCTTTGATCTCTTGGTTGCTTCTGAAAATTGCCTAAAATTGCATGACATTGCGCTTTTATATCAGAGACCTTAAGATCGAAGTTTTTTGGCATTTCCCGCTAACCGCGAACGTCAAGAAGTCACGTGACCAGTGCCCTGCCGTCAGAATTGGAGTTTAAGGTTCACGATTGTGTCTGGGCATGACTCCGACCCAGTACAATATGCCTCCTAGTCCGGCCATGTTCTACAATAGTCTTTTTCCGATTTTTAGTTGCCTTCAGGCTCCTTATCAAAGCAACTCCTGGTACTCGTCCTTTCATATAAAAGAAGAAGAAGAAGAAGAAAACGTTTCATTCAAACGCAAATTAATAAAACTCATGTTCGCATGGATGGTTGGGCACCAAGCCTTGCTCTGATAAAGATCTGATGGTTCGTTCGCCTAGCAACTGGAAAATGGACTATTGGTATAAGATTTAATCCGCTACTTTACAAACAAAGGAATGTCAACCCCCGACGTATTCAAATAGTGAGAATTGATAAGGGAGGGATGGTAGATGACGTCATAACACATAGCACATGACGTCATTTGTACATAAAATACTCTCCGATCGTCACGAATTTGCGATGGCACAAAACGCGCGAACAAAATGTTTTTGCCTAGTAACATATTACCTGATTGGTTTGCTTTCCACCAATCACATTATTACAGTGGCAAACAGGAGCCGTTTATAAGGAAACGTAAAAATACCGTATTTATTCGATTAACCGCCCTGGGCGCTTATTAAATTTTTGGACCTTGAGAGTGGGCGCTTATTCGAGGCGGGCGCTAATTCGAGGTTGGGCGCTTATTCGAATAAATACGGTAGCTCAAACAACGCAAAATAGTTAAATTTTATAGTCAGAAAGTCGAGTCTACCGAAGAAATGGCAAACTTTGGCGATTATCCGGGAGATTTCATACGGCTAATCTGGAGACCGGGAGATAAGCTCCAAAATCTGGAGTCTCCCGGATTATTGCAAGGACTGCGAACGAGGAGGAGATTTGCGCTACTAAGGTTGGAATTTCAGGGCGGGAAAACGTAATGAGCATGCGTGAACTTTTTTGCCCAGATCCCCTGGCCGGGTTTGAAAAACTGGCGGGGTTTCAAAAATTTTATTCAGGGGCACCCAACGAGAATATAGTTTAAAACCACTTAAACATAGCATTGTTAAACGTGTTTTCCTATTTAAACGGTGAATATGGGCATATTTTTATCCCCTATAAATTTTTCATCTGTTCGGATTTCCTAGCTGAAAGTCTAGTGATCCGAAAATTATAGGGATCAAAACTTACCTGTTCGAAAATTTCAGCCAGAAAAAAGGCTCCCGAAAATTCTAGGTGACCTTTTTAGGGTAAAATCCGTTGAAAATGGGCAATTTTACCATTTTTTAGATGTTCGAAAATCCTAGGAGAGGCAGGCAAGCAAGTAATTTTACAACAAATGTTCCGAAAATTCTAGATCTTCAAATCGTCTTCCGAACAGATATTTTTCCGAAAATTGTCGTTGGGTGCCCCTGTTTTTTTGCCTAATAATAAAACGTTTCCACTCTTAACCAGGAAAGAACAAGCAATTTGTCTTCAAAAGTTGCAAGCTGTTGTTATAAGCTTCTCATGACTTAATTTTCTCGAAGAATACCTCATGGTAAAACGGACATTAATTTCCTTGCGTTGTACTGGAAATGTGCATGCGTAGGTCCGCTTTTTTTCAAGATGAGTTGACAAAATGTGTTCATATAAGGAAGTTCCTGGATATATAAGGTCAAGAGCCCCACTGTGGACACCAAAACAAAATATCTTTGTACAGTGATTTGCCCAAAAAAATAACGCATGCCCACAATGTGTTTAAAGTCGCTGAACTTTGTCGCATTCAAGCTGATATTTTAAACCCACGCTCGATCGGACACTTGTAGCTTTGCAGATCACTGAAATATAAACAAAATCCTCTATGTCAAGTTTTGGCGTCGATGTGTGCAGAAAAAGAGTCAATCTTTATCTAGTAAAATCTTCTCCCAAATCGGTTTCAAAGCAACTATAGTTTATTTTTAAACTTGATCGTTTCGCGTACTAAGAGATAAATATAAATTATGCCAGAAGCATACTCTGTGTTGTCAAGTTGAACATGCATAATATCTGTCAAAAACCTACGCGTAAGTAGGATTTCCTTCAAACAAAGTTAAAACTTCTTGCTGACAATGAAGAAATGATTTTTTTGTACGAAAACAACCTACCTAAAGATCGTAAAAGCAAAAGATCAGTTGCAGTGAGCTTCGCAGCTAAGCCATGATTCACCATGTAGCTATTTTCCTCGCTTAATAACTCAGGGTATAACTGGTCCATATGAGGGTCTTAGTTCACGCAAATTAAATTCAGCCAATCGTTAGAAAACACAGAAAACTGCCCATAAAGGTATTTGTTTTGCTCGCCTCAGACAAATCAAGCTCCAGCAATTGTTAAGGGCAGAGTCAATTGTTTCAGTGAAGTCACTGCCGGCAGTTGTCGTACTTTACTTCACAGCGAGTGAAAATTAACGGAAAATTTGCGTACAGAAAGTTATTTCTTATAAAGAACAGAAACTTTCACAGTGCACTGGAAAACACAACTATGTAATTAAAAGTGAAGAAAACTCTGACTACTATTACTTGAGCAACAGAAAAATGATCGAAGTAGTCTTTTCTTCTCGAGTAAGTTTACTGGCTTTCTATTTCCAAGAAAGTTTTACGACGCACAAAATGGTTCTTTGACTGAAGAGAAGGATAAAGCTGGTGAAAAAGTATTCACTTATAAAAAAAAGCGGGTTTTAATTCAGCCCGGCAAAAGAAGGCGAAATTTACTCACAAATAAATCAAATGAACAATCAGAAAAATACTCCCCTCTTTGGAAATGTTCAAAACTCTTTATTCCACCTCAGACTAACGGGATGATCCATGTTTCCTTTAACATTGGTTGTTCCGAGTTCAAAGTAATTTTTTCAAGTGACAAAAAACAAAAACCACACAAAAGTAAAAGGGCTTTTCGAGAAGCAAACGTTTGCATTTCATTCAGTCTTAGTCAGAACTCTCTCAGTGACAAACAAACACAGTCAAACACATTCTCCTCCCCAGAGCCACTCGGCTTAATTTGTAACCGACCAGTGGCAGAGCCCCTCGTTTCCCTACCACGTGGCCAAGAAACGACGGGCTCTGGGGACGAGAATGAGTCAAACACAGTCAACACACAGAAAAAGCCCGCCTTGAGCCTGCGATAAGGGATGCGCAGAAGCTTGCGCAGAACGTTTTTCCGCTCTGAGGTTTGCCCCTGGCCAGTTGAGATGACAGTTACTTTTAATTTGACACTTAAATTACTTGTTTCAGTCCTTTTGGGCCACAATAATTCAAGAAAGGAAACAGAAAGTTATCGTCTTGTGTTCCCCGCCTCGACAAAACGTGAAATTAGGCACTTTCACGCTGTAGTCGAGCAACGAAGGTTAAGAAAGGTTCAAAAAAACCTGATGCACCTAAGTGCAACATTTGACACCGTCGACATTGACGTCTTACTCGGTCGTCTCGAGAACGAGCTTTGGCTTCAGGCTCTGCTTTACTTTGGATTGCGTCTTATCTCTCTTACAGATCTCAACGCGTTTCTTTCGACTAGAAACAGTTTCGCGATTTAAAGGCCTAGGCAGTACTTTCCTGCTCAAACTTCCCTTATGTCCCCGCCTCCGGGAAAGGGTTTGCTTGCACGACTTTACGACTATCCTAAGGGATTCAATTTCCATGTTTAGAATAAACAGTTTTACAAACCTGTCGACGATTTATTGAAGCTGCGTTAATTAATTTTTCCACAATTTTGTTCATGACCCGGGGGAAAAAAACGGATTTCTAGTTGCTATGGCAACTAAAATTCCTTGGAAACAGTTATTACATAATCTGTTATTGGTTTTTCTTTTACGGCGGATTGTTCATTATAAATGATAAAACCCGAAGCAAAATAAAATGTAACTAGAACAAACGTTTATGTTAAAAGCTTCCTTACACAAATGAACAGCAAATATATATAAAAATGAAATTTATTTAAAAAGGGGCCTGTCACTTAAAGCAGTGGGTAAATTAAAAGTATAAGCCGAAATTTTTAGTTTTGATTGTTTTATTTTTACCAAATTGATAAAAAAGTATTTACGTATTCAGTACTCATATACGTATTCATTTCAAAAAACGAATACGTATACTCTTTCTCACTGTTGTATATCAGTATTTGTTTGGGTAAATGAGAGTATTTCCAGTCCTGTTGTCCTCCTTTCAATTCCATTGACACCCACAGTCTTTGCTGTTTTAACAGAAAATAATTCAGTTGGTTCAACGCTTGCTGTTTTCCATATAGTAAGATTAAAGCGAGTTCCCCCATGCGGCCATGACTTGCAACAAAAACCACGAACAATCAGCCGTCTAAAGGCAGAACGAAACGAGCGAGTAAACAGCATGTAGATGAGTGGGTTTAGTGTGCTGTTGGAATAATGCAGCCATTTACTAAAACTCACCCAATCTGTTCGGTCAGGACACTTTTTGCACACTGCGTATACAACAACGAGTGTAAAAAACGGTCCCCAACAAAGGATGAACGCTCCAACGACAAATGCCAAAGTCTTGGTGATTTTGAGCTCACGACGAAAAGTAACGGTGCGTTCTCGCTGAAGACCGTGTTGAATTCTAGAGTGAGCGCCGCGGATTTCGCGCACTTGACGAAAGGCAACGCAGCAAATTTTACTGTAGACCACGATAAGGATAAGCAGAGGGAGAAAGAATGCCATGAAGGCGATAAAAATCGCGTAGACACGTCCCGCCATCGGCATTATCGATTTTACCACTGTTACGATGGATAAACTTGCGCAGAAAAAGGCAAAAAGCCAAGCGAACGCAATGGAGCCTTTAGCGCGTTTTGCGGTCATTTTACTGTGGTAGGTTAGAGGAGAGTTTATTGCTAGGTGCCTATCAACACTTATTATACATAAATTCACGATAGATGCTGTACTGCACAGTATGTCTATGTACTGCCATGAGTAATAAAGAATCTTCTTATCTTCTCTTGGGATCTTTGTTATGTCCGACAATCGAATGTACAACCAGTATGGCATAGACAGCCCGGCAACAAAGATGTCCGCCACGGCCAGTGATACTACAAAATAGTTAGTGATCGTGCGAAGTAGGTGAAAACGGTAAAACGCAAGGATGACCAGTCCATTGCCAAACAATGCCAGGAAAATAACCAGAGAGAGAAACACAACTGTGATGTTGAGATCCAACGTGTCCACCGTCGAACTTGACGTTGGTAGAGTATCATTCGAGACGTTCATCGCCCACGAAACGATATCTTTCCCTGAAAACTCTCGTGGTGTCCCGGTAAGCTTGAAAGTTCTACCAAAACTGTGTCAAAAACTTCTGCGCGTTGGAAATTCATTCCTTTAAGGGAAATTTCTAATTAGAGTTTGTTTAAACAGGTGCCGGATACAGAACCATTTCAAGAAGGCAACGGAGTATCTTCTAGTTGAAAGTGCGCGATTAATTCCAGCATTGCCCGCTCAAAATGCCTCCCTCGAGACGTGTCGCGAACGAAAATCAACGAAGAAAATCTAAGAGGAATCATTTTCGACGTGTTTGATTTTTTAGTAAAGGCAATTCAAATAAACTTGCACACCATTGTACAAACAATTTCATCGTGGTAGTTTCTTTGCATTTTCTTGTAATTACACCAAGGTAATTGGTTTAATTCACGAGTTCGTGAAAAACATGGTCAAGATTCAGTGCCACAATTAGGAAATAAATTTTTCATCGAGGTTTTCTCAAAGCAGCTGATAGTCTAGCTGCGTAAAGGCAAACAAAGCAGAAGAAATAGATTGACTGGGTCGTCCGTAATGTAGACAAACTAGACTGACAACAAGACAGCCACAAAAAAAAGAATGTTTAAATAGGATAACGAACGTCATTTATTACTTTAAGTAAACACAAGTCTCCTTTTCTCTTCCTTTAATAATAATATGAAGAAAGCAGTTTTTGCAGGTTGAGGCAAAATTACATGGCAACGGATATGAAAGAAAAGATTGACATTTGGTCGATTTAGAAAATTTCACCGCGGGTTATTGCCAATAAATTCTGCACGGTTTCTTTACGTTTTGTCAAGTCAAAAGCTTCTTTATTAAGCATGCTATGATCTTTAGATTCCTGATTGCAAGTCAGTATATAAAAAACATTTTTTGTTCTCCGCGCTTTGTTTTTGAATCACATAGATTTAACTTTATAACTAGTATGCAAGGAGCAATAACTTGTTTTGTCTCTTCAGACAATACCACGATGGAAAAAAAGAGACCAACCTTACCATTTATATTAGAATTTATGCAAGCTGGAACAACAACATAACAGAATGCTCATTCTTTTTACTTCCTGGGATAAATGATTTGGTCCCGTAACTTTTTCAGTCAATTGATGTTACGATATAGTTCAATGCGTCAAATCGGAAGCCGATGGTCCATTCGACTACTTGTCGGCATGATCGCGAAAAGCACCGATCACAAGACTGCCGATTCTCCGTCGCACAGTGTTGGCTCCGTTTACAGTTGGTTAAACGAAATTTTAAAGGAAATTGTTTCAAAACTTTATTTTCATCGCCTGCTCTTGGGTCCAACGGCGGCGAACAACTATCAAATTACTGACCTCTAACGGATTACCAGCATTGGCTTAACTATGTTGAACCCAGATACAGTCAATGTTGCGTCTATACGGGTCTTCCCAGGAGTTTAGGGTTCGATCCAGGCTGAAATCAATAGGATCTTTGTATCAAACACTAATGTCGGTCAAAGAATTGGGCAAAAAACTCACATATTAAACTTCATTAACCCTTTGAACCCTGATATTAAAATTAAAATTTCTCATTTACTGTCCCTATATAATTCAATAGAAGTATTGAGGAGAATTTGTTGAAATATCAATTAGACTCATCTTCCCTGATCATGTACTCAATTCTCAAGACCACTATGTTTTCTAAAGTATTGATATTATAAGGAGAAATTTCATGCTGATCACTCCTAGGGCTTAAAGAGTTAATCATATAGTAGTCCACGGTTTGTGTTAGTTGCCTGTTGAAAATAATCTCATCTGGCCATTTCGATTGCGTGCTTTAAATGCATGCTTGCGTGTCCTTGGTTTCAGTTCGTCGCAGCTCATCAGAAAAAAACTCCATTCTATGTGCTAAGTTATGCTTTATTAAGTGCAACAGGCCAAAATTATCCACTCCCGATAAAAATACATCACTCTAAAAACATCCAAAACATATTTCTGCATCTCATAGAAAAGTAGTCTACAGTATCTAGTAAAATCATCTGGGTATGAAAAATATTTCGAAAAATCTTCCAACCCTTAGTCCTTCTTCCACAGAGAAATAAATTATTCCAAAGTCGCCGCACGGGGGACAAGGTAAGAGGAAAACAGCGGAAAGGCCTACTCTTCCCAAAGTTCACCGCGGGATTTTTTCTTTTAAGTGTAAGGCTCTCGGACCAAGGAAGAGACAAAGAGTTCTTAATAACTGTACATCACGCGCTGTACTGAACACGTCAATTTTTCCGTTCTTTCTATCAAAAGGAGCATATTTTATACCCAGACGATTATAGCACCAGACAGGCTATTAAAATTACCTAAAGTTTTTAGTAGTAATATTTACTAACATTTTAACTATCAAACACTTATAAAAAGTTTACAAGACTAATAACAATTATGTCCCAAAGCATTTTAACCAGTTTAAGTCTAGAGATGACCATAATATAGCTAACTTGCCTCGCCATCAGGCGTGTTAGTTTCGTTCTTCGAATTATCAGTTACGCTCGAAACATTTTCCTTCGATTTATTTTCCGAATTGGGTGCGTCTTCTTCGTTATTACTCGGTGTATCGGCATTACTCGGGAAATCTTCGGAATCATGACTGTTTTCTTTGGTGGGAACTTGTGGATTATTTCCTGATTCCACGCTTCCAATACCCTCGGATCCTTCTTCTGAGTGCTGGTTTTCCCCGTCATGTACTCCGTTTTCGTTTTCTACTTCTTGTGGTGATGCTTCTTGAGTTTGTGTATTCTGAATCATATCTGCTTCTGCGTTTGAATTAAGCTCGCGTCTTTCGCTGTTTTTATCAACTACGGGACACGAAGAAGTCTTTTCATTACTTTTCTGTGCAGCATTAGCTCCCTTCGTCTAGTGGAACAATGAAAATATTCGTCAGTAAACAGCTGAATTTTCCTCCGCTCCTACTAGCTGCTCCGAAATCACATGAAATTTAACAGCTACACTGTTATCTACCAAAAGGTGAGTCAGGCGGTAAAACTTTAATTAACGCGAACATTTCACCATTATTAGTTTTATTTAAATAGGATCTGATGGCGTTCTTGTCTTCCGCTACCGTTACCTTCACTGACAACTCAGTTGGTCAGAGCGCTGTAACGCCGGGTATCGCATGGTCATGGGTTCGAATCCAATCTAAGCCTCACTTTGTTCTAGACGTTATCATTACACGGGAAAAATTAAACTTAAGAACGTTAGTCGACGTTTCGAACATCATTATCAAGAGTGAGAAATGTGAAGTTTCAAAGTTGTTAAAAGAGTTGAAGTTTGAATTGCGTTAGTGCATGCTTCACTATAATGTAGATGTCGGGCGAATCAAGTCCAATTGAATGTTCAGGGACGATTTGAGTTCTTGTATAAAAAGCTCGTAAATATGGCATTCGAATTCATTTCTGCATTCTTTTAAGGACTGTCCCTAAGGGTTGGCTTCTCAACTCCATGTTGTTTCATTAATTATTTATGCCTCCCGATCGACGAATTTGAGCTTGAACTCTTTAACAACTATAAAACCTAACATTTCTCACTCTTGATAACGATGCTCGACACATCGAAACGTCAAGTAACGTTCTTAAGTTTAAGTTTAAAATAGCGAGATTTTGCGAGGGAAACGCTACCACAGTTAGTGACGGCAGCCCACGTTCAACCAAAAACCTACTTTGCCAATGGCGCTGAGTGCGGGAGAAAGTCGGGTTCATTCCTTTTCGCGCGCTTTTACGTTATCATTTGACGTCGCGTTGTCTTTGCTAAATCTGTCTTACTGTAGCTTTGATGCCTGTGATGGTCCTATTTCTTAAATCGTTGGTTCGCGATTAAAATATATGAATTTTTAACATATTCTTTTTCATGTAAATGAATTTTGCTGATGTAACTGGGGCTTAAGCGATGTAAACCCCATTTCACGGCCTAATACGTCATCTTAGCAAAGAAAAGTGACGTCACAAAAATCAAAAATTCGAATTAATTGCGAAATTATGGGATTAATTGCGATGTTTAGAAAGAAAGTGAAGAAAATTGCCCATTTCCCGCAAAAATCAGCGTGTTAGTGCAAATTGGTGGTTAGATATAGCTCTTATGACTGTATACAAATCCCTCTAAATTTTACTTGGTTAGTACGCTTTACGATCTACGCCAATTTTAAAAGGATTAATTTGTAATGATTTATCAGGGGATAACGACGTTGTATATCTCACCATCAGTTTACAGTATCCCAATGGTTTTTGGCATTGCAAGTGGGTATTTTTCATCATGTTTTTTCTGACCATCCCATACTTTGGTTTTCCTGACTTTATCACTTCTTTACTCTGATGAATAAAGTTTTGGAACTAAAGAAAGATTGACAATTAATACGGATTTAAGCGTTCATACCTGATCGATATCTGTGCTCGTCTCTTTTGCTCCTTTATGCAAGGCACGGCAAAGATTTTCAAGCTTTTCATTCTTGGAACGTAATGAAGAAACTTCGTTCTTCAGCTTTTCGCGCTGGCAGAAGGAAACAAAAAATTGCAAAGATCAATATTAGAACACTCAACGAACAATTAATATCCTTGTAAAGTCAAAATCCTTATAAAGTGCAAGCAATAAGCAAGCAAATAATAATGTAGCATTTCTTGAAAGGACAAATGTGGAACCAGTCACCTTTATAGCCAGACAAAACTGAAAAGTGGTCAGGCAGACAGACAGTATGTTGACTTTTTCTTTAATTACTAGGCAAATCATCCTCAGTCTTAAAATGATAATTTTGGGTTTTTGATCGGTACGATTTGTCGGACATTCGCAAATTGTAGTAGGACGTAGTCGTATGGCCGACTGCTATTTGCCGACATAAGCACCCCTTGGGAGTGAACGAGTTTACTCAGTTAAAAGTGAATAACTTCACTCACTTCGTCCACCATTTGAACTAAAGAGTGATTGCTGCTCTCGCACTTTGATTTCCACGTATTTCGTTCCTTTTCTAGTTTCTTAATCGTCTTCGTCATCTGCAAGAAGCAATTCAAAACAAGCATATCAGAAAACCACACAACTTATTCGCTATCACTGGTACTACCATTATTGTAGCTGAAATTTTCTTTTTTTAACAACACGTGCTCTCACTGGCTACTCTAAGGGCACGGCGTCACACACAGCGAGTAAATTGTTTCCCGCCAAACTCTCTGGGCGAGCTGCATCACAAAACCTAGTATGACGTCATGATAGCGCACTGTCTCCAACAAATTTTCAACGTTTTCACTTTTTCCTTCGCAATTCGGTAGCAGACATCAGTTTAATCTTGGTAATAAAAACTGAAAATTTCAGTGTTAACACATCATATCAGACGTCAGCAAATATCGTGTGATCGACTTGATACTTTGCTCAATAGCATATTCGAATTCAGATTTTAAAATTACCAAAGAAGTCGGGGGTTCACACGCGAGTCTAAAAAAGTTAAAGTCGCCCAGCAGGAGCCGTGTAAGAAAACACGGCAAAGTTTCAGTAAAAAGGGACAAAATTACGCACATTTAGGATTGTAGGATGCAAAAATAGGGCATATATTTCCAAAGCTCCACTCGAAGTAAGTAGCTACCCTCTCGAGAGACGCGAAACGCGAAACGCGAATCGTGTCGCGCGCGTAACCTACATGTGTACGAAGCGTATCAAAGGCTACTTTCATTGCTGGTGATTACATTTACGACCCAACAACAATAACAATTAACCTAAAGGACTATTAAGGAACACATAATTATTTAAAGTATATGATGTAAAACAGTATGGTTTTTTTTTTAAATTAATGTTTTTAACCCTTACCTTATCCATTTCTTTCTTAAAAGTTGAAAACACTTCATTGCTCTTGTTAAGAGTTTTCTGAAATTCGTCAAATCTCTCTGCATACATAGCCAGCTGCAATGAAAATACACATTCCAGTAAAAGGGAGAAGTAAAAAGTATAATTAATTTGATTTGCAAGGCGCGCCTGGGCTCTTTGTTGCCATGCTGGCCGTTTACTGTTTAAAAGTCTGATGCACTTGTTACCTAC
Organism: Porites lutea; assembly: GCF_958299795.1. Classification (NCBI taxonomy): domain Eukaryota; kingdom Metazoa; phylum Cnidaria; class Anthozoa; order Scleractinia; family Poritidae; genus Porites; species Porites lutea. The sequence goes on along the minus strand of NC_133201.1, from coordinate 45,973,423 downwards.
AGTGTATCAGCATATAGAAAGGGAGTAGTGGAAAATCTGATTTTTTGCTACATAATCACCAGAAAGTGCTCTTGTATTTGAAAGAGACTACCAGCAGATTTTTCTAAAAAAAATTAGAATACCCACAGCCAATGCAGATCTCTATCTAATGGGTTTTGATGGGTAACAAGAAATAGATGATAAAAGTCTTGAGTTCCCCTCCTTGTTGTTAATTTATAGTGCTCTTGGGAGTAAATAACAAAATCAATGTAACCGCTAAGTGTTAGTTACCTGGGATTTCATCTCTGTTTCTTGTTTGGTTAAAAGTTCACACTGCTTCTTGTACTCTTGAGCTTGTTTAATCAACTGGGTGAGCGAAAAAATAAATAAATAAATAAAAATAAAATAATACAGACACTGTTAGGTACAAAAGGAAAAAAAATTATGGAGAAAAACCTGAACCAAGGCGATTTCAACTGTATCAAGCAAGTTTCTATGTTCAAAAGAAATGCAAAAAAGGGCGACGGTGGACACTACGCGATTCACGTCCAACTTTCTCTGAGAAACCAACTTTTGAATGAAAACTGGTTCACGAAGAATATTACTTACTATTTGATTTTCTGACAAAGTCTTTTTCTTGTCCTCATCAAATTGCAAATGTTGCTGAGCCATCTTTGCTTCTGCCAACTGAAGCTCCAGTTGCTTGTGTTTAAATACCTTTTCTACATGCTTTAAGAAAAAAAAAAAAAGACAAAAAAGCTACATGTATTTATGTCCCTGTAGTTTAGTTCTATTTCAACATAAAAAAAAACGAAGATTTATATACTGCTCTAACCCCTTCTACAGGCAGACTTATAATGAAGTGACTAGCTTGCAATTCCTGAAAAGAATTCCAACTGAATCTACATTATCGTACTTCCATTATCGGCTGTAAATTATAAACTTTGTTGAATGTTGCATTACTGCTTGCAGATGTTTCCTATTTCCACAAGTCTGTATGCAGGCCATAAATGTATCAATAATTATGTTATAAGAACAATAACAATTTGATCCTCACCATAATTGTTTCAAAAACAGTGTGCACAAGTACAAAATGTAGCAAATAAACAAATAATAAATCATTGATAACTATTCATATCAACAAGTAATAATAATATTTTAAAACTGTATGCCTTAGATTTTGTTAATTGCATCCTTGGTAAATAATATTAATGCATGTTGAAAATCAGTTTTGCCATACTGATGTTACCTCAGTTTGTGAATTGTATAACAAAAACAAACTTATTCACTTTTATCATACTTCTAAAACTCATTTTACCTCCTCTCGAACTTCATATTGCTCAACTAGTCCTTTAAGTCTGGCAGCAAGACTGTACAATGAAACAGAAAGAGATAACAACAGTAAAATCAACACGTTACTTGCTAAGCATCAAATGTTTAAATGTATAAAAATACCCAGCACTGAAAATACAGAGTGACAAAAATCTAAAACTTGCCTACTTTAAATTTCTAATACCCTTGAGAAAGTCACAAGGTTCATGTAAAGAGGTTGTCTGAAAAACGAAGGTCAAAGACCCAGATGGGTTATTTTATTTACTGACGGTTAGTGGGTTACTTCAATGACCTACACACCATTTGTAATCAGGTTCCCAATGAAAAAGGACCCTAAAACAGACAACAGGTATCCACTAAAAGGGGAATAAGAAAAGATCATCCAATGTACTTGCCAGACAGTTGATTGTCTTATCGTGGAGCTTGAAACAAATTATCTTAAGGTACATGTTTGTTACATGTGATGATTCACAACAATGATTTTGAGCGCAACACAGTGTAGCAATGTTGGAACAATGTTGCAATGCTGTGTTGCACTAAAAATCGTGACTGCAAATCGTCCTGTGTAACATCACCTTCACTGTGCATAATATTGTAGCAGACAGATTATGGAAATCAAACATTCTGTTATATAGCTGATTCAATAAAGGTTGCTTTGGGCTTTGGTAACTGGGCACTTGGAATCTATTGTTTTGTGGTCACTCAAGCAAATTATTACATTTTTCTTTAGGCCAAATGCCAATGACCAATTGCCAAAGCATTCTTTATTGAATCAGGTATACAACAAAGATTCCAACCCTCCTGATTTGATTAGGAGTCTCCTAATGAGTTGCTATCCCCTGTCCTAGTGATTTACAAAAAGGTCCCAGTTTCTGGGCTACTAAATAAAGGGCTACTGGCTGTAAAGGGTAAAATCAGTTTTAAACAAAAACTGGAAAAGCCAGCTGTTGAGGTATTACTTGAGCAAACAAAATGGAATGTGAAAAATCATTACTGATTCTTTTCTGGGGCCAAAAAACCAAATCATGCACATTGGATCAACTGGCAGGGTTGACCAGACAGTGAAGAATGTCTGTAGAACTGAATTTTTCATGAGAGTCTGGTACCAGGAAAACTTATTCAGTTCTTGGCAGACACAAAAAAGACAGTTAAGTCACGGCAAACCAAAAAGAACAAGTTTCTTCTTTTAGAGTTGGAATTTCTAATATTAATGCTTGGATTGATAACAAGACAGGGAAAGACATTCCCAACGTGTAAAGCACAAAAAAAAGTAAAGGCACACACAAGGGCCTAAGGCCCAAACAGACAGAGCTCATCCTGGTTTCATTAGCATGAAGCATGCCTTGGAGTACTGCTACTCCCCCGGACGGGTTGCTAGTCTATCGGAGGGTTACACCCCAACAGATGTGACCGATACCCATTTATACACCTGGGTGAAGAGAGACAAAGTGGAGTAAAGTTTCTTGTCTAAGGAAACAACACGACTGGCAAGGCTTGAACCCCAGACCTCCAGATCCGGAGTTCAAGGTGTTAACTACTCAGACACACACACCTCCAATGTGTAAAGTACAGGTCAGTAATATTACAAATGCTGTTTTACTAACTCATTGTTCTCATTCTTCAACTGTTGGTTGGCCTTGTAATTTTCTTGCATCTGTTCTGAGATATCATTGATTGTTGTTTGAAACTTTTCTGAAAGCTCCTTTCGCTTGGCTTCCTCTTCTTGGATTCGTAATTGGCTCTCTTCCTGTCAAAGGAACAACCAATAAAAAAACTGTTACTCAGATGTTTTATGCAAGAAAATTTACATGAAATACTTGAATTACAGTGCACATGTGGAAGGAACCATATTAAATGCATGTAATGAATGTGAGGTGGAGAATAGTAAGCCATAGTGTGGTAAATGTGGATAATGGTTGGGGTCAAGGGACCTGAGCATTTGCAGGGTAAGATAGGTGTGACTCTTTCCCTGAGATGGAGAAAGTTAAATCACCTTCAGGCTGATAAAATTAAAGAAATAAATTACCTTTATGACTGTGGCATGACTAAAGCATATTACTGCTACATTATATCTTATTATTGTTGTTAAATTATAAAATGTAAATTACATGTATTAGTATGTCTGGTATATTTATTTAACAAAAAATGCAACCCTAGGGCTTGATAAATACTTGTATTCTACTAGCTTTTTCTTTGGACAACAGCTCTGCTTAATAATGAAGTAATGACTTACCTAGACCCTTGCCCACTGGGCAAGTGAGATGAACATTAAAAAGTTACTTAATTACTCTGTAAGAAAATTTAATTTACAAAGTATTCCCAGACTGGGTATTTTTGAGCCCTCAGTACTCTCCTCTTAGAATTTCATAACCATTCTTCACCTTGACAAGTTTACTGTGACGTTGTAATTCACGACAAAGACTTTCCAGTTTGCTTTTGGCCAGACTTGCTTTATTATATTCTGACTGCAGGTGATCCCTTTCCTTCACAACCTGTTTATTAAAAATTAAAGAAACAAAAAAGGTTAATCTTCCCTTGAAACTCTTGTTAGACTATGAAAACCTGCAGGAACACCACAAAAACTGTAAGAAACAATTAGACTACTTGTTCTCATTTTGCTAAGGCCCCCTTTGCAAAATTTTGTTTGTTTTGCAAAAACACTCTGTCAACAGGAAGCCATTTATGGTGCAAATGATTCTCTTGCCTGCCAAAATTTTCTCAACTGTCACCACACTTCAAAGATGTCCTGGAGAATATTTGAAGGCCAACATTTTTTTGTCAAGTGACAAGATTCTGTGTTTCTTGACAGCTGTCCTTCACTGGGTCACCTAATTTTCTAAACATGACCAAGTCCCTTGAATTAAAGTTGCTGGTTATACAAAAAATTTCTTGTCTCTCTGATGCAAACAAGTTTTCAAAAATGAAACATTGGTGATTAAAAAAATTTCAATTTTTTTGCAAACACCAAAGTAACTCTAGTTTTTGTTGTAGTGTGAACAGGGCTTAAGAGTCAAATTAATAGCTACCTCAGCAATACACGCCTCATTGACTATTGAAATATACAATACTCAATTTTTGAGGCTCATTTTATTGTTAATCATAGTGACTGGTTAACCTTTTCTATTCTCTTCTCTAATTCATCTTTTCTTGCTTCAGTGGTTCTATGATCTGCTACCTTTTAGACAAAAAGATAATATCACATAATCATTATCTCCTTTAGATATGAAGCCTCATAAAAAAGCTGAAAATCCTGACCATATTGAATGTTTCGAAAATGGAATAATGCATGTAAATATCAAGTTAAATGATATTAATTTTATTGGAGCTTTAGAAAAGCCAGTGTTCCATTGCTTTGTTGGCAACTTCATGTGGCACCAGTGATAAATAAATGTCACCAAGTATAAAACTTTGGCTGTCTCTCTGCAGCAGTAAACAAAACCTTGTCCTCATACAAGAGAACAATTAAATTGCTTTACTTAAAGGAAATTGTAGTAAAGTCTATCACTTACAATAGCAAAAATGATGTTTTCTAAAAAGTTACAATTTAATATTAAAAGTTTTTTGACATCTTTGGCAACATTTGGAAGCAATGTTGAAATGTCTTCTAGCTCTTTGGCAATCTTTTGAAGTTGCTGGAACATCTTGGCAATGTTTACAAGCCATTGACACATTTTCAGAAAAAATAAGGTATGGAGATGAAAATGCTGGTTAATGCTGGTTTTAATATTTTAAAAACTGAGAATACAGTATTCCCTCCCCCCAAAAAATTTCAGATCATGTATTTCATGGTTTATGCCTAATTTGCCAGACAACGCTGCGTTCTGATTGGTTGAGCTAATACTAGGCTATATGTTACATGTATAGCCCACTAGTAGCAAAAAGCGCAGGGTTTTTGGCGGCAAAAAAGAATTAAAGTCTACCTTTAACTAGCTAAAATTTTTTTATTCTCGATATTTTTGACCCACTACTGTAGTTGGATTTTACTAAAACAATTATTCCTCTCGCCCTCATGGTCTCTGAGTCAATAGCCCATGAGGCCGACATTGCCTCAGAGCCCATTGGGGCTCGAGGAATAATAATATTAATTAGTCAGGTGTACATTGTACATGTACCAATTAACATCAGCATCAACACTGCTAAAAGTGCACTCTTCAGGAGTTTTGTAGTGACATAATATCTATGTGTACATGTAAGTAACAGTAACACATTATGTAAATTTGACCAAAAATATTGCTGTCACTCCTGAGCATAAAAGATTGGCTAAATTTAAAAGAATCTTGAACATATTAAAGCAGAACTTTCTGTTCATACCCCGGACCTTGGGAGGGAAAAAACTTCAGGACAATATAACAGACATGAAAAGTCTACAATATCATGCAAATAACTTGTATTAGACGAAACGCTTCGTTTGCGTTAGTTGATATTTATCGCTATTTTTGATGTGCGTTATTTAAGACACTGAACCGAGAAGTAACGTAGAATATTATTTTCGTTCTACTAGGGGGTAAAATTTACAGACCATAAACATGACGCAACGTAGCCAATTGGCATAGCTTAGCTTATTATAATTCTGTTCAGTTCGTGTATAATTATTTTCTTGTCAGTTTGCTAAACGGATTAACTAATTTGCTTTTAAAATCCTAGCTAAATGAACAATCTTCAAGGGAGAGGTTAAATTTTAGTTAAAATTATAAATGTTCTTACCAGTTGTAAGTACTTTCTACCAAGGGCGTCAAGTTTTGATTCTGGATTATCCACATCCTCAAAAGACTTAAAAAGCAACTCTGAAAATATATGTATTTATCGTATGCAATCTCAATAAGCCTCACGCAACATGACTGCAGAAACTAAAATAGCTCGTGCACGAAGACAGAAAACTGTTGTTAGAAAGCGATATCCTAGGACACGAATGAAGCAAAGACTTACTAAGCTTTTTCTCCTCTTCTTTAAGCTTCTTATTGCTTTTTACTGGCTTGGCTTCAATCTTTTTTGTCGTCGTATCCGTACTTTGCAAGGCTTTTCCATTAGTTTGTAAATCTGACGAGGATGTTTTACTCGTAGTATCGCACACTTCCGGGCGATCTGCGGCCTCCATATGAGATTCGCCATTCTGGAAAAATATAGTCCAAAATAAGATATAGCAAATTCTGTTGTGCTTCAGAACTTTTTACAAAAGGAAAGACGGACGAAGATCGAGGCATTTTACCGGCTTCGGCTCTGAGGCCATAACTCCATTTTCTTCAGTAGAACTCATATCAAAAGGTCGATAAAACTCAACTTCTTCGAACACAGACAACTGTGGACAACTGCTTCGTTTTAACGTTGATTATTTGAGCCCGCGATACTTTCCCTTTTCGTGCAGCGGCAACAATTACAACACTAATTCCCAGGCTCCTCCAATCTCGTGCTTAGAGCTGAACCTAGAGCAAACCTGGAGTGAGCGAGAAAACTCTGGGTAATAAATGGCGCTTTCTTGCTAGAACAACTGGGCCCATGGCTCTAATCCCAAGCAGCCAATGAAATTCTCACAGTCTCACCCGCAGTCTTCTACAAATAAACATAGGATCCCGGGAAAGCGGACCATCTCCCAGCTGAGTCAACTTTGGCGAGCGCTTATATGAAAAAAAAACTGTTGACCCCTTTCTTCGAACCAACAGTGCCGGCTATCCTATGCCCTGGTTGTTTCGCCTTGACCGAGTTGACCCGGCTGAGTAGTCGTCAGCCAAAATTGTCAAAGTGTTTTTATGGTGAAAATCAGTGAAAATATGACCCGGCATGGAGGTTGACTTACACCAACGAAAAAGGGTGACCCCTCTAGCCAAGCCAGTTTTTTGTTTCTGATGTAAACAGCTCGCCACGTTTCTTTGTTTTTAAGGCTGTGAATGTAGGAAAAATTGGTTCGCTAAGGGTATCCCGGGAAGACTCACTGGGCAAAATATCGTTTTTTCGATCACCATCTTGCATTGTTTTACGTGCTGTTTTGAAACTCCACGATGCCATCAGACTGATCGTATCTAACGTGAGCTTACATGAATATTTCATCAAAAGACAACTCATAATAGCTTTGCACTCATTGAAATGCTGTAAGGGATCTCTAACTTACTCGTTGACGTTAGTCCAGATCGGCTTTTGGTTGTTTTTTTATCGTTCGAAATTGACCAAGAGGTGGAAGAGTTGAATTTTTCCTAGCGGGTTTTCAAAATAATAGCTATAACTGATTGCTTGTGGGATATATGCATGGTTGAATAAGAAACAAACCTAAAGGGAAATAAGTAAAAAGTTACCAAGTATCTCAAGAATAGGCCAGTTTTAAGTGACCAAAAAATCGATATTTGTCCGGCGAGGCAACGTTTTGCATTATTCTCTTTTGCCCAAATGAAGCAAGTGTCACTGAGCTGCCATGCATGATATACCCTGCAAGCAGTGGTTTCTCCAGGTCGGACGCTACGCTACGAAGGGAGAGAAACCGCACTGCGAGCATCCGTCTGCTTCTTTGATCGAGCCGCCGTCCAGCGCTATGTATGGACGAATAAATTAATTTTTAAACATGTAAATCCTGTTTGAAAGCAAGTTTAGGCTCTCGCGCATTTGCTTACGCTTACAACTGCTGTCTTAACAAGACCCTGTTGTGGATATTCAGTATTTCTTTGGATTATTTATTCCTATCTACTTACTTAGTCAAATGTAGGCGAACCTAAATGGAGTTGAATTCCAAGGGACCATATCCAAGTTCAAGAGCGAAAAGAAGAATAAATTTCGTTGTTGCTTGTTTACATTATCCATAAAACGCAAAATTAGGCATCTTCAGCCCATAAGGTCTGTCAAGCTAACCTTAGCATTAACGTAAAGATTGCGCGAAAACATGACGCTAAAAGAAATCGAAAACATTTTTTCATGGAAAGTGGAGAATATTTGGAAGTTGGCTAGGAAACTAATTGCCAGATCGCATCCATGATGAGGTTGAATCACGGAAAACGACTTCCTTATCTCTCTCCCCAGTTATCCTATGGAAAAAAAGAATATGCCGAAAAGAATATAAAAAGAACGATCAAGTTGAAATTTTCCTTTTCCAGTCGAATACAAAAAAAAGTAGTTGCCGAGATCAAAAGGTGATCAGTATACAGCTATTTCGAGAAAGGTTGTCGGAAAAAGTGCACCCGACAATCCCGAAAGGTATTGTGGGTGATTTTAAGTTCACTGTTCTTCAAAGAAATTTGAAAGAATGGCACGTGAGGCAACAAAAGGAGGGACAGAGTCAGGAGCAGTGTATTGATCGTATCCCATATTTCCTTTCGGGATTGTCGACTGCACATTTTTTCCGACAACCTTTCTCGAAATAGCTGTAAATAAATTGGTCAAGTTCACGAGTATAATGCATTCAGTTAATGTTATTCGCTTTTTTAGTATTCTCCTGGCAAAAGTCTCTAACGAGCAAATTAATGTATTCTTGTGTAGGAAAATGGAAGTATTTTTCCTTAATAGGCGATTACTATAAACGAGGTTTTTATTTAAGGTAATTCCCTTGAAAAGAATGTACTATCCAGGGGTTTTTTCCTCAACTCCGCACAATAAGCTACTTTCGATATATTAAAATTCAACATGATAGCGAGTCTTAGAGGACACAAACAAATCAAATGAATAAACATGAATAATCATGGTTTATTCATTTTCTTTGTTTGTGTCCTCTAAGACTCGTCGTCATGCTGAATTTTAATATATCGAAAGTTGCCTATTGACTGTCACATATGAGAACTAAAACTGCAATATTAAAAGGTGGTGTAACCGTGCTTGTTTTTGCCCTACTTAACCGTTATTTTCAGTCTTTTCTACTAAGTTGCCCGCAAAGTTCGAAACTCATGAAAACCACTGCAAACATCAAATACTTGTTATTATAGAAGAAAAACTACGAATACTATTGAAACTTCGAGCCTGTTTGTTTGTCTGGACAATAATCTTTCAGCAGTAAAGTTATTTCCAACTGCCTGACCTTGCAAATAATGTAAGAAACATGATTAGAATTGATCTGCATCTTTATCTCATACTCCGATTCTGTGACTTCATATGCAGAGTCCCACGTCATTCATATAAAATAATACAACTTCTACTATAATACATTTTTATGCTTCAAATAGGTTTTCAAATAGGACTATTTTTCGTTGTCAATGAATGAGTAATAGTTACTTGATTAAAGAGTTACCGAAAGAAGGTCAGAGCGTTTGATATAAATATGATATGGCAGTACGTTATTGAAAGTCAGTGAAACCTAGGTGTTACTAAGAGCACTAAAATACAAATACTAACCGACTTATAATAGACATAATAAGTGACTTCAAAATTTCAAAGTTAACAAAAACTGTTTACTTAGATAATTAAAAGTTCTGTGCTGCTGTTGTAGTGTACGTCGTGTGAATCGGAGAGTGCATAAGAACGAGTAGTAAAATAAATGTTCTTCGTTGTTCTAATCTGATTCAACCCGCTACTTGAATGTGTATGTTTGTTCTTTACAGCTGTTATTTGTAATTATTATACATTGTTCTCACTAGCGGTCTTTTCATTGGCTAAGAGCCTACAGACTAGTTATTTGCTAGCAGATATCTGACTAAGTAAGTTGCGCGCGCCGTGCATTAGTAAAAAAAAAAAGATTGTATAATTCGTTCCCGAGCCCAAAGATAATTGCTTTTCCCTAAGCCTTGGGGCCAAATATGAATTTTAATATACTGAAATTGGTCTATTTTAAGGTCTCATATTTTTTTAGTGAGGAGGTAAAGGAAGTAAAACAAAGCAGTGACAACAGTAAAAACCTCCCGAATTAAAGAACCTGTATTTTCCCATCGATTTTCCCAAGTTGTAATTAGCCTAAATAGGTTCTTACATAAACGGTAATAAGCACAAACCCGTCAGAAAGCCACTTGACTGGCTTTCTGACGGGTTGATTTGATAAAATGGAAAGCATCCGCGAACGGAGTTTTAACAAACAGTTCAGGAAGTGCTTTCAGCTTATCAACGTGCTCTTAGTAATAAAACGTATAAAGAAGTTTTCATAGTCAAATCAGTTTTAACCGTATTGGAAACCCTCAGGCGTAATGGAAGACTAAAAAGTCTATAATGCAATGGTATAAATGACTTTTACCTTAATCAGCATCTGATTAAGAAGCTTATTCGTGATGAAAGCTTCAGCATTATTATTTAGGGTCCGTCTTCACGTGGGTACTTAAACTAACTACAAACTTTTGTTATGTGAGAAATCCAGGGGTGAGATGAGTTCTTGTCTGTATTCTTAGTTTCTTTAACATAGATTTTGTCTAAACGGCGATAGGAGAATTTTTATAGGTTCTTAAACGGGTAAAAATTTTATGACGCACCATTTTGCTTCTCGAGTCCCGAGTAATAAAATAAATGTCAAAACTATACATAACAATCAAAGAAGTGCGTTTGGCACGTGATGTGACCATGTTATCATCCAGATGAAAAACGTCCTGTTTTCCATCCTTAATTTCTCTTTCTAAAATCATTTTGTTTGAGACAGTAATATGATCAAACATATTCGACTCAGTATTTCATCAGCTTTTTTCTTAATATTGTGATAAGAGACTGTGGGTTTAAAATGCTGGGCATATTACTTCCGATTATTTCTGCATTATGAATAAAGGTTAGGAAGCTCAGTATTAAATTCTAAATAGAGATCCATTTGCATTTTAGCTCTCTGCTGGACCCGACCTGGTGGTGCCGGCTGGGAGTAGATGGCTAATAAACAGCTGCAGTACTATGAAAACCAGCCCCATTCTCCATAGCCCATGTATGTACGTGTATGTGAATTTGGAATTAACAGCAGATGACGCTTCAGGCATTGCTTCATGGTCTTCAAACAATCAAAGATACTGAATTTCTGAAAATGATTTCGCATCCTGAGTTTGTTGTTATTGCCTTTACTTTTCGCTTTTTACTAGTCTACTCAGCTGTCTGCTTGGAGCAAAAAAAAGGAGAATTGAATTACTTGATGATCAACATTTTGGAATTGAACCAAAGTAGCTCCGACGAAAACGATTTGTCTTTCTCTTCATCGAACACATCGAAAAATGGTACCATTTGTCCTACGACAAACCTGACAGATAAGACGTCATCCGATCGCATTGTGTTAACCAACAACACTCAAGATCCTACCACGATGGTGCCAACATCCCCTGATGAAAACGTATCGACATTTTCGCCAGTTCCACAAACAGCTAATTGCCCGCCGGAGACGCGCCAACAACTTTGCTCCCGAGTAATCAACATAACATGGCTGTCATTTGCTCCTTTTCTTTTTCAGCCTAAGAACAACACGACACAAACTGAAACTGAGTTAGACGGAAAAGTCACCGGTGTATTCTACAGCATAATAGGGCGCGCTGTTCAGTTTTGTTGCAAACATTTTGACAACAGGGGGACACGCTTGGAATATACCCACAAAGCGGAAAACATAAATACGTTACATGCTAATATCTTTTATGATAAAGCTTCTGTAGGAATGCCAGTATACATTGAAAATGAGTTCTTTGACCAGACCTATGGAGGTACATTGGCATTTATCAAAGTCCTTGAATCTCCCGGGATGGTTGTTATTGGAAACAAAGATGATGTCAAACAGAATGATTTGAAGGTTCTATGGAAAACCATTTACAACCAGTGGCCGATTGTGCTCATCTCAGTGTTGTTATGCGCAATCTCTGGTATTTGTGTTTGGGTGCTGGTAAGTATCATTGGGCTTTTGGGAGAAAATCCAAACCTGGTTGGAATAAGTACATGGTGTTTACTATTTGCATTGGCAAACCGGTCGGTTCACGGTTTGGGCAAATGGTGAGCAAAATTCAAGACTATTAAATTTCGTCCAGGAGTCGCGTTTACCATTTAAGTGTACAAATCAGTTCCCTTTACCGAAAAATTACCTCGAAGGCCTGAACATGGTATCAAAGACGGTTTTGAAGAAACGGAACACGAACTTCCGTGTGTAACAATCCCTGCACCAGGAAAAACGGTTCTACCTTTTCAGACGTTAATTTCCACCAAAACAACCCGAGAAATCGTGTTCCATTTACTTTCCAACCGGTTTTACGGAAACTTCTTGTAAATGATAAACAACCCCATTTGCTTATTATATCTTCATTTTCAGCCCTATTTACAACGAAATGGAGTAAGTTTATAAACGGAAACTGTGTTCTCGATAGAGAACTGAATTGATAAGGTGGCAAGATTGACCACCTTAAAAGATACGTAATATAATATTTGGCTCCTAGGGGAACTTCCTTATTTGGCTTAAACGTATATACAATTCTGCAGAGTGCGATCCTTGCTGCTGCGCGGCCGACATTGTGGTGTGACCGGTTTTTAGAACCAAAAAACTCACTGACTCCAAATTTAAAGTGACAAACGTTCTTGAACAAAGTCCTATATTTAGGCCACGAAAAAGGGTCTCTTCTCTTAAATTAAACAGGGTAACAAAATGAAGGGTTATGGCATGGTTTGATGGCCTCAGTGGCACACCCCTACACAAACTAACCTTCAGTGGTTTCCCGCCCAGGGTTTGTAGACCTCTAGCTCTGACGAAGCCACTGTTTGAATACCTGTGGCCCGTTTAGCGTATCAAGGTACATGATGTAAACACATTGTGGTGTAAACGTACAAGCGAACCGGCGTGTTTACAACCGACCAAGCATGTCCAGTTAAAGTTGACAAGTACAAAGGCTTAATACATATTCCTTTAATTTTTGTTTTATTTAACAGGATACAACATGGAATACAGATGAATTCCCTCGTCGTTTTCATCGTGGGGTATTTGAAGGATTCTGGTGGGCCTTCGTTACCATGTCAACCGTTGGGTAAGTGAATCGAAATTTAACTGCACGATCACCTATAAAAGCAAATGTAGGCCATGCACTTCCACACGAATCCGGATACACTAAAACCGCATTATTGATATTTGTACTGAACACCAATATTTGTTGTGGTGTATCCGGTTTGGATTCACCCATCCGTAGGAATACACTAGTGCGACTTACATTATTTTGCTAATTACTAGCTACTGGGCATGCGCAAAGACCAAACTCGCGATGTGATTTCGAGGCATTTTTGAGTTTATGTAGTACTTGACTTCAAAAATACCCGGTCGGCAGTCGTCTACACGAAATCACCAAACGCTTTAGATGAGAAAAAAATCCACTCTGTTTCAAACACATGCGGTTTCGATGTGCAGACAGCTGATTCGTTTAACAGAAGTACGCGGTTTTAAAAGTATCCGCATATAAAGTGCTTTCTTTATGCATAAAAGTGACTGGAAATAATAAGAAATCTTCAATGTCAGCCTAACGCTTAGTGCTTGGAGGTTTCTTTGCATTCTTTGCATGCTACGTGCCTGCCAGTTAACTAAACGAAGTTCGTATATAATTCATGTGCCCTAATTTGCCTACAGCAATTTCTATATGGTGGTTGGATGACAACCGGTCAATTAACTTGCAACAGGGATCAATTTAATAAAACTTTTACACGTGTAATTTACAAGTGTAACTTACCGCATTTTTGACCAAATCTTCCTTTTTGAACCGTTTTTCGGCCAGTTAGCATGGGAATAGCTAAAAATAAAAGAGAGATTTGAAACAAGAAGACATAATTTTCTGCTTATTGGATGTAAGCAGCTTTTTTGTTTTTCGCGCATCCGCATAAGGCAAAATTTGTCGAATCTATTTCGATCTCTTTTCTCTTTTCTTCTTTTCCTCTTTGCCTTTATTTTTATGGCCATTTTTGTTGCCCACTTTATCGTCTTTCTTAATTTCGCATGAAAGTTTGGCTGGCTTACTTTCCAATAAAGCGACAAATTTCATCTGCAAAGAATTTTGAGTAAATAGCAAAATTTGCAGTGGATTTTTTTCCCCCAAATGTTGCTTAAAATGTGTTTTGGTCTGTAACTCTGTCAGGATAGGCTAAAATTTTCTAAATGAGGTACCAGTAGAAAGTTCTATCCTCGCTAATTGTGCTCATTACCATTTTATTCACAGCTTAAATAGAAAGCTTAATGGATACAGGAAGGATAATATGCATGGGTTCATATGGAACAAAAACGACCAAACCGGACGTTAAAGAGCCGTCAATTGAGAATGAAAAAAATGTAGTAGCGAGAAGCGATTTCTCGCTCAACTTGAGTTTGGTATTTTTGAAAAACAACTGGCATTTACTTTTGCTCAATTTAAAGTGAGGTTTTCATGGGCTTCGGATGAAAATGGATAATGATGACGAATTTTATTCCTTGATGTTTCCAGCTGGTTTTAATTTTTTATAGTTTTTATTCGACGTTATTTCGTTCGGTGTCTTTATAAGAACCCATGTAGTTTATCTTACAGTGTATTTGTCAAGCATTCTCTGACAGAAAGGTGCCTTTAAAGGGTTTTCACACACATCTTCACACAGTACTCTCGTTTTCCCCATTTAGTCCCTCTTATTGGCGCCTCGGCGTCCCACTACTACAACGGTACAGACTTTATCAGAGAGCAGCATTGAGACCTATTGAAAAATAAGCTCTTCTTGTTTTAAGGTACGGAGATAAAGCTCCTAAGTCAGTTATTGCTCGATTATTCTCTATCGTGTGGATCATGGTTGGACTTACAGTGTGTTCAGTTTTGACAGCTACTCTTACCACAGCACTCGCCACAGCAGCTGTCAAAGATGTAGACCTGGTGGGAAAGAAGGTATAATATTCATTATCAAAAATTACTCAGATGTTTCCTTTGGCTATTTTCATTGATGAAAGTTATCGTTTGCACATTTATGAGCTTAATAGTCTGTGAAATGGGCATTAAAGGTTTGTGGACTCTGTTGGATAGAGGCTACCTATAAGAAGAGCAAAGTAGTTTGTAGAACTTTAAAGAACATATCGATGTAAAACTGTTGATTTAAAGATTGACGTCAATCGTAAATTATTCTACTACTGATAAAGGGATGCATTGAAGTTACGCAAAAAAGCGGCGGAAATTAAACATGTAAGCAAGTTTTGACCTTGGAAATATTTAGAATGAATAATGGAAAGAATAATAAAATATTTATTTGGCTTAGCTTGTTTCTTCAAACCATATTCAGCCTTTTCAAATAATTGCCCTTAAATCCTCCGGCTAATTCTTTTTATAATATAACCAGTTAGGGCTGACCAAATATGGAAGTCGTTTGCTACATCCGATAAAATGACATCAATACTATCCGATAAACGGCAGAAAAAGGAACGGCAACCGGGAGGCCCTGGAGACGAGGTTGCATTGTCTTGGTAGAACAGTAGAAAATGGCGGAAACCTAAAACAATTATTGAATTCCGCTCAAGGGTGATCTGAAGAAAT
This sequence comes from Porites lutea, assembly GCF_958299795.1. Classification (NCBI taxonomy): domain Eukaryota; kingdom Metazoa; phylum Cnidaria; class Anthozoa; order Scleractinia; family Poritidae; genus Porites; species Porites lutea. The sequence goes on along the minus strand of NC_133201.1, from coordinate 45,957,758 downwards.
GTGATGCAGATCTCGGAGGATGTTATCGGCTTTGACTGATAACCCTCTCCTAAAAATTATCTGCTATATTCCTTCAGATCACAGTACTCGGCCTCATCCAATAATTACTAAGTGATATGTTACGTGCTCTCGATTATCCATACTGCAGATTGCTGTGTTGAAGGGAAGTCCAGCATTCAAAGAAGTTATCAAACAGGGAGCAAGCCCAACACGTAAGATTAACATGACTAACTGGTCGTATACACGTGTTTAATTATTAACGAGAGTTCATTTATTCCGTTCCCGCTTATGGGATCAGCACTGAAGGAAAAAGAATCCCGTGTCTTGCTCTATTTACTAGCTTTTTCACCATTAATTTTATACTTGGGTAGCACATCACAGCTTTCTTTAGTCTAAACACCGGTTTGAACTTGAATTTGGAAATCATGGTTTTTGCAAATGTTATGTCGCATATTTTTTTAATTAAAAAAGGTATTCCATTTAAATGATTCGCTTGGTTCTCTTGAACAGAACGTAACTAAGCCTAAAAGTTCCAATTCATAGCTGCAACTGGTTCCTGTGGGTCATGTGCTGGCAGGCCAGTTCATTCTGATGTAACATGCGACTAGTTCCCTTGATGTTTTGTGGCTATTCTCTCAAATCCAACAAAAAATTTATGCTTGAGGTTCCAAGCGGCAAGAGCTCCCAAGTATTGTAACTGCACATTTAATCATGTGCCATGGGAAGTTGCGCTATATATAAGATTTAATTAATTGTAAATTGTAGTTGTTGCGCGTTGGGAATCATAAAATTCCTCTCTCTTTACGAGATTGTTTGTCTTCATGCTCCGTTTATTTTCTCAGTTTTTGACAACTTTGAAGACATGCAAAAAGCTCTCCTAAATAAGACTGTGACAGGTATAATGGATGAGATGTACCACGGACTTTACTGGATGCAACAAGTTAGAGATTCAAGACTGAATTTGGTTAAGATTATTGAGAGAACACGTTCTTATGGCTTCGCATTCAAGAAAGACACTATCTTTCAATGGCCGGCCGAGGACTGCATTCGAAACCTTATTTTGCATCGCAGAGAGGATGTTTACTCTGTTATGAAACAGTTCAAGGATGAAATGAAGGTAATTAGGTTTAATCAATGGAAGTAATTCACTGAGCTTCTTACGCTAACTTTTTAATCAACTAACTATTGCTCATTAACACAAAAGCAATATTCAATAAAACAACGGAATAACTACGACATATTATGGGTTGGGGCGTGGCCGAGTGATCAGCGCGTCGGATCTGCAATCCGGCGGTTTCGGGTTCGAGTTCCCCTACGGTCACTGGCTGAATTTGTTCAGTCACGGCTGTTGCGAACTCAAATCCTCTACCACGCTTGTTAATACCTCCTACTAGTTTGGTTTTAACCCTGTTATGTTCTATTTGGAATATTTGTTTCAATTAGACGGTCAGTTGGTTAACTCTTTCAAAACAAGAAAACAATTTTACTCATGCCAAATGTACAATTCCAGAATTGACAAGTTTACTGATATCTCATTATATTGTTTTTTATGAGGACATCTGCGGTCGCTATTGCGTCCAAAAAAGTAACAACGATCACTTCACCCATACGTTTCTATTATCGCTTTAAGATAAAAAGTTTTGTTGTCTAGGATAAAATAAACGTGACTGCGATTTCTTGTATTGGCAGATTTATCACTTGTTTGTCCCCTGAGAAACCACGTGACATCGCTTCTATCCTATCAGTCCTTTACCAAATGCAAGGATGGCGGGTATCGTGAATAAGGTCTAAGTGGTGCACTTGTAAACTTAAGCTGAAAAGCTAAGTGTAGTTCCACTGCACAAGTCCTTAACTTTGCCTTACGTTTTACGCCCTTCCTTCATAGCCTTGGACGTCAACAACTGCACGTCAATACTTCCAAAATCTCACTTTCAAAACGAGTCTAATTGCAAAACCATTTAATTTATTTCAATGCGGATAAAAAATCATTTTCATATCACTGGATATGCACTTGTCCTCGCTAATAAAACAGGCCAAGGGCAACTCGGAAATGGTCCTATTGCTTGCTTTCTTTAACAAAAAGTAAGTTCTTTGCTCATATTATTAAAATTCTATTTTAAGGACGAACTCTCCACCGCAATGGATGAAGACGGGTTTTCTCTACTGGAGAGGAATTATCCTACTTTTTTCGCCCTTGTTACTTCATTAACAATCTTTTTGGGAGCACTGATCGCAGCAATCCTCCTCTGTGAACTGCTTTTGTATCTATACCAGAGATTTGTAAAGAAGAAAAAAAGTGAAGGAATAAAAGGTGGCTAATAGTTTATCATGTCTCTCCTTTTCTAATGCTTCTTCGATTTTTTTTTCTACTTTTAATTTAGAGCAAAACTCGACTGAGTTCAGTCTAGGCCTCCCCTAACCCCACTCATGTACCTTCCAAGATATTGATGCTCAAAAAAACTCGATTTGCTGCGAGGTCTTCAGAAAAACTTACTCAAGAAACGACAGAATTGGAATCGGAATCGCAAGCGAAGTCGTAAGAGCGCTCATGACCTTGTGAAAATCAAAAATTGGAGTCGTAAGCAGACTCAGTCACAAGCGGGACGGAATCGGAGTAGAAAGAATCAGTACGTTTTCATTTTCTTCCGATTCCGCTTGCAACTCCGTCCTTTACTATCTAGTGAAAACCAGATTGTCGGAGTCGGAGGTAGAAGCAGAAGAATAAACCAATCACAACGCTAATTCCAACCCTTTGTGATTAGCTTAGTTCTTCCGCTTCTGTTTGCAACTCCGACAGCCTAATTTTCACTCGATCGTAAACGACGGAGTCGTAGCATTTGGACGCTGTTTTCACTAGATCTTTAACCCCAACGCTTCTGATTTCGACTCCGACACCGACTCCGTCGCTAGTGAAGACCTGCCTTAAATGCTCTTTCAGTTATCAAACAAAAATGTAGTTTAGCTGAGCTCATGACTAGATACGTGTCCTTATATGTTATACCTAAAGGCATAAAATAAAAATTTGTGACGTAGAACGGACAAGCAGGACTAAACCGCTAACAATATGTATGAATTTTGATTTATTCACAGATATTGTCAAGCCTTCGTCCAGCCGCTGCAACGGTCCACCAAAGATGTGTTGCTGGATATTTCATAAGGAGAAGAGGATACAGAGCCATGGAAACTTCGAATCACATAACGACACTCGAGTTCAAGATCCTTTGCCCTCCATCATTTGAGTTCTCAATTCTTAACTTACAACTTAACTAAAATTTATTTCAATAAAGTCCTGGGAGGGGGGGAGGAGGGAAGCGTTACCTTTAAAGATGCTTCAGCTATATAAAAAATTAACCTTCGTATTCTAGCGAGAAAAAACGGTACAATGGGAATATTCCAAAAGATATAATGGTGACAGTTGCCCCAGCAGGCTTTTGGATTAGATGCCAAAACCTGACGAATCTCCCAAGCAATTCCAGGCTATAGTTTTAAACAAGACCAAATAATTTAGCAAGTAAGCACACACTACCAACTCCGCGGTATGGCCATGGAGTACCTTGAGTCTGCACACAGCCATATCATTGGGATTTGGCAGCCATTCACAGCTGCTTCGTCCTTATTAGGACTTATCAGCATGCCTTTGCCCCAGGTAAAGGGTCTCACTAGGTGACCCCTGACCCCTTCGTTTACTGCCGAAGAGAGTGCGAAAATGCACTCCATGGACATCAAATTTCTCCTAACAACTGATATCAATACATAATTATACAATGATGTGAATGCTACGCGCGCTGTGATTGGTCGTTGCCCATGATCTATTAGAGTACAGATACATGGATGACGTCACGGGAAACTTGTTTTCTTTGTTTTGTTCAACATGGCACGCTGTTTTGAAAATGTTTGTGAGATTATTTCGGATTAAGGCAAGTGAAAGCTTCGGAAAAAGTTTAGCAGGAGCTATTTACAAAGAAGAAAAATGGAGAAACGGAGACCAAAAAAGCTATTGACTACTTGACAATGCCTAAACTACAAGAAATCTTCACAACAGTTGCCATCGTGTGTCTTCGCTACGAGACTCGCTGTTTTGCAAAATGTTTTCGCTATTATTTATTATTCTTCTTTGAGCAAGAAAAGACGGTGAAAAACTTTTCGAAGAAACTATACACAAGTAAGATAAAGAAGAAGCTAAGATGAAAAGTTGGGTTTGGGACTTAAAAACTAGCACAAATCCTCAAAAGGTCAAGCGGTTCGAAGCAGGTGTGTGTATCGGTCTTTTTCTTTTCTGATCATTGTATAAAACAAATAGGTTCCATGTTGCCGTGGGTCTGTTCAGTAATAGATCACAGAGGACGTCAAAATGTGGTAAAAACAACAGTGACACACTCGCCTGCGGCTCGTGTGCCACTTCTTTGTTTTTACGACATTTTGACGTCATCTGTGATCTATTACTGAACAGAAGCACGGCAACATGGAATCTATTTGTTAATCAAGTAGAAAGGTTACCCTAAGAATTTATAAAATAACACCAAAAAGATAATGCTTTGATCTTTTAACAAATTCTCTCCACTAATTTTTCAAGGAAATGCATTGAGATCGGACTTGAGAATTTGTATGTGTATACCGGGACTTAAAGGGCCTTAAGTGCCAGCCTTCCACGGCTGCCACTACAATCTGTACCTGGAGATGTGGCTGTGCGCATGCTTGACATGTGTGTGTTTCCTTCACTTAATTTGGTCCTATATAATTATTATAAAGTAGTTTCCTTTCCAAAATGAATCTGTGAAAGGATAACGATCGCTAAGCGTTTCTGGGAAATAGATAATCAAACTGTAAGTGGTGCCCGTCTTGCATCGTAAGGCGCAAAGAGAATTATGTAATACGATAAAAAAAAAACTCTTAATTTGACTATTTATAACGTTGCAATAATCGCGAGAGAATTACATAAATGGAGAAAAAAAAACGTAGCAAAATCGTCTAAAAATAACTCAAAATCTCAACTACAAACTCTCCCTAACCGAAATGATTTGGGGAAGTAAATTCCTCTATTCTTTTCTCATAATATTTTCCTTTTGTTGAATGATTTTTTCAAGTTCGTACAAAAAGAAACATTCAGTCTAGGAAAGCTCAGATATAACTTGCATCTTCTCGTATTTCTGATTCTTTTAGGTGAAAATTGTGATGGTTTTTCCGTTTGAATAAAACCTTAAGGAATAAAATGTAAAGTCTGTGTCCTACTGGTCACTTTTTTCAACATAAGTTTTCCACTTTCTTACATTTCTTAAAACAAAGTGAGGTGTTTACAAGACAGAGACAAAGATGAGCGACTATACTTTCCTCTGAAATGGCCAGGCCACGCAATATCCAAACTGACTTCAAAGGGCTGATGTCGTTCGTCCAAAAGAGTGGTCCAAAAACGTAGTCAGGTAAATGATTTTCTTTAGACGCTTTAATTTTCTTGTTTAATTTAACTAACATCCACGCCAGATGATTTTCAGCCACTCGTGTATACAGGCTTCCGCTCTCAAAAAGTCCTTATCTTTCTTCACTGCGAATAAAGAACTGTCAAATAGAAACTTGCGGAACTAAACTTAAGCGAACAATCACTTCGAACTGAAATTCTCTATTTGATCTATCAACGAAAAGTGCAACGAACGAGGAAGTCCATATGATTTTCCATTCAAATTTAGATTTCAGTAAAAAGTAATTAAATCATCTGCCCCTGGGAAATATCAGCAGATAATCAGACAAGTGGTCTCAGACATTGGTGGTGTCCAGAATATTGCAGATGACCTGATAGTACATGGTGAGAACAACGAGGAGCATGACTGGAATCTATATCGATTGATACGGAGATTAGCAGAGGAGAACCTCACCCTCAACCTTATAAATTCCAATTCAGAATGGACAAGGTAGTCTTTATGGGGCTGTTAGTTTCAAAGTATGGCGTGGGCCCAACAGAAGAGAAGGTACGTGCAGTGCTGGAGGCAAACCGCCCATCTACTCCAACGGAAGTGAGAAGCTTTCTTGGTATGGTTGGCTTTAGTGCAAGATTTATTCCTAATCTTGCAACTGTCGCCGAGCCTTTACGAGCAATTTCCAGGAAGGGGGTACCCTTTGTTTGGAGCAGTGAGCAGGATAAATCCTTTAAAGAACTGAAAAAGCAATTAGCTAGTGCGCCTGTGCTAGCTTATTTTGACAAAGATGCACACGATAGCCGATGCAAGTCCCGTGGGGCTAGGCGCTGTTCTGGTCCAGGACAAGAATGGAGAGAGCCGAGTCGTTTGTTACACTAGCAGAAGCCTCAGCAGTGTGGAAAGGAGGTACGGCCAAACTGAAAAGGAGGCACTAGCTCCCGTGTGGGCCTGTGAACGTTTTAACCTTTACCTGCTTTGGTTACCAACCTCTGATTTAGTCACGGACCATGAAGCATTAAGAGTGGTCTACTCAAAAGGATCCAAACCATCTGCACGCATCGAGCGCTGGGTGCTAAGACTGCAACCATACAATTACAAGGTATGCTGTGTCAAATCCCAAGACAACATTGCAGATGTCCTATCTCGTCTGAAGAAGATCCCTGCTTCAGAGAAATATCGATATGATGATGAGCACGTTCGAATAGTTGCTCTCAGTGCCGTACCTATAGCCCTAAAGATTCAGGAGACTGAGAGTGCCTCAGCTTAGAATGAGGATTTGCAAGCGGTGCAAAGTTGTCTTATAAGTGGGAACTGGGAGAAAGCTCCAAAGCCATATGTGTGGGTACGTAACGAACTTACCTATATTGGCCAAGTCATCCTGCGTGGAACTAGAATCGTGATTCCTAACATTTTGAGGAAGAGGGTCTTAGAACTTGCACATGAGGGACACCAGAGGGTGGTGAAGATTGAGGAGCGCCTGAGATCTAAGGTGTGGTGGCCAGGTGTTGATAAAGATGCAGAACGAAAGCGCCAAGAGTGTTATAAGTGCCAGCTTATGACAAAGGAGACAGTGCCTCCACCAGTGAAGACAACCAGGATGCCTGAGAGACCGTGGCAGGACCTAGCATTGGACCTACTGGGCCCTATGCCAACAGGAGAGTCTTTGTTGGTCCTAGTGGATTATTTTAGCCGATGGGTGGAGGTTTACGTCATTAAGTCCACCAGTTCAGCAGCGATAATTAAGTGCTTCGACGCGAGAGAGACTTAGTGACTATGTTACCACCTGAGGGAGACAATTACTTTGCTATGACAGTGGCAACTTTGATAAGGCTGTGCCTACGGAAGTGTTAATTTGTATCAATTGTACCTTAAAAAGACACTGTTGACATTTTCATGTTACTTAGAAGTAGTGAGACTTTGCAAGTGAAGAGAGGGAGGGATGTGTTGTCTGATCCGGAGGAAGTCTGGAGTCATGTGACGAGTTGAAGTAGTGTTTTTGTAGTGTAGCGGCGAAGGAAGTAGTGCTTGTGTTTGACTAGACTATTAGCCCGGTGGCCCCTTAACAATACTACAGTGAGGGTATCGGTCATCTAAAACCTGAAAAATGAAAATCCTTTCTACCCATCAGTATCAGTCACCCACGAGGGACTGTCTACTTTTGCAATTTCAAACAAATTCATATTTATACCCCCTCCCCCGCTTGCTTTTCCAACGAGCGAGAACCTAGCCCGCCAAGTGAATGTGATAATAATCCAATCATCATTTTTGTTTCGCTTTATCAATATGCTACTCTATGACGTTTTGCCTTGCTCATCCGCGAGAAGGAAACATTCCCGAAGTCGAAATAAATTCATACAGATAGACCCTATGTGTTGGTTAACTCACTCTTCTGCGCCCACTTGGTGAATGTAGGCTGTTTGCTGTAAAGAATAGGGTTCTTGTGTTGGAGACTTCGCAGCCTTGGGTAGCAATTATCATCCACCCGGCATTACCGGAACAGCCTCCATAGTTCCGGTTGATGAAGAAGTGCCGGTTGTAGTTTGGCTCTCCACGAATGGAAAGTAGTTCTTTGGTTGTATTTTTATATCTGTCCAGGCCACCGTAGTCTAGTTTCGGGAACGGCATTCCCTTGGGTCACAATGATCTTTCTCACGTGATGTCGAGTAGAGAAGTTGTTATTGCGCTTTCTCGTGTAACGGTATTCCCCAGGCAACATGATGCGAAAACAAGGTGGTTTACTGGAAGCTGGCGCATTATTAAGCTCAGCGTTCAAAACTTATCCACAACAGACAAGTAACAGAGGAAGTATCCCCTCTATAGCAATTACCATTAGATGTAAAGACATCTTCGATTCAGCCCATAAGGTATGTCAAGTTAACCTCAGCAAACGTAAAGATTGCGTGAATAGCGACAAACGAGGAGTGGCGAAAACATGTCTCTAAAAGGGATCGAAAACATTTTTTCATGGAAAGTGGAGAATACTTGGAAGTTGGTTGGGAAACTGAGTCTCATATCGCATCCATGATGAGGCTGAATCACGAAAAACGACTTCCTTATCTCTCTCCCCAGTTATCCTAAGGAAAACAAAGAATATAAAGAGACTATAAAAAAAAAACGATTAAGCTGAAATTTTTCCTTTTCCAGTCGAATACCAAAACAGTAGTTGCCGAGATCGAAAGGTGATCAGTATATATTGGTCAGGCTCACGAGTATAATGCATTCAGTTAATGTTATTCGCTATTTTAGTATTCTCCTCGCAAAAGTCTCTAACGAGCAAATGAATGTATTCTTGTGTAGGAAAATGGAAGTATTTTTCCTTAATAGGCGCTTTCTATAAATGAGGTTTTTATTTAAGGTATTAAAGAATGTACTTTCTTTAATTCCGCACAATTGACGGTCACATATGAGAGACTGAAAAACTGCAATTATTAAAAGGTGGCGTAACCGTGCTTGTTTTTGCCCTACTTAACCGTTATTTTAAGTCTTTCCTATTATAAAGTCGCTCGCAAAGTTCGAGACTCATGAAAGCCAAATGTCAAATACTTGTTATTATATAGGAAAAACTACGAATACTATTGAAACTTCGAGCCTGTTTGTTTGTCTGGGCAATAATCATTCAGCAGTAAAGTTATTTCCAATTGCCTGACGTTGCAAATGATGTAAGAAAATTAGAACTGATCTGCATCTTTATCTCATACTCCGGTTCTGTGGCTCGTCATTCATATAAAATAATACAATTTCTACTATCATATATTTCTCTGCTTGAAAGAGGTTTTCAAATAGGACTATTTTTCGTTGTCAATGAATAAGCAATAGTTACTTGATTAAAGAATTACCGAAAGAAGGTCAGCGCGTTTGATATAGATATAATATGGCAATACCTAATTGAAAGTCGGTGAAACTTAGGTGTTACTAAATTCTCTTTGGACTGAGCACTAAAACACAAATAGGTTTTCAAGAAATGGTACCATTCGTCCTACTAGCATTACGACAAACCCGACAGATAAGACGTCATCCGATCACATGGTGTTAGCCAACAACACTCAAGATCCTACCACGATGGTGCCAACATCCCCTGGTGAAAACGTATCGACCTTTTCCACGAAAGCGCCGGATCCACAAACATGCGACCCACCCGAAGACGACCCACCGCTCATTTGCTCCCGAGTAATCAGAATAACATGGCTGAAATTTGCTCCTTTTATTTTTCAGCCTAAGAACAACTCAACAAAAACTGAAACTGAGTTAAACGGAAAAGTCACCGGTGTATTCTACAGTATAATAGGGCGCGCTGTTCATTTTTGTTGCAAACATTTTGGCAGCAGCGGGACACGCTTGCAATATACCCACAAAGCGGAAAACATAAATACGTTACATGCTAACTTCTTTTATGATAAAGCTTCTGTAGGAATGCCAGTATACATTGAAAATAATCGCTCCGACCAGACCTATGGAGGTAGATTGGCATTTATCGAAGTCCTTGAATCTCCCGGGTTGGTTGTTATTGGAAACAAGGATGATGTCAAACAGAATCATTTGAAGGTTCTATGGAAAACCATTTTCAACCAGTGGCCGATTGTGCTCATCTCAGTGTTGTTATGCGCAATCTCTGGTATTTGTGTCTGGGCGCTGGTAAGTATCATTGCGCTTTTTGGAGAAAATCCAAATCTGGTTGGAATAAATACAGAGTGTCTACTATTTGCATTGGCAAACCGGTCGGTTCACGGTTTGGGCAAATGGTGAGCAACATTCAAGACTAGTAAATTTCGTCCAGGAATCGCGTTTACCATTTAAGTGTACAAATCAGTTCCCTTTACCGAAAAATTACCGCGAAGGCCTGAACATGGTATCAAAGACGGTTTTGAAGAAACGGAACACGAACTTCCGTTTGTAACAATCCCACCGGGTGAAAAACGGTTCTACCTTTTCAGACGTTAAGTTCCACGTAAGCGACCCGAGAAATCGTGTTCCATATACTTTCCAACCGGTTTTACGGAAACTTCTTGTAAAAGATAAACAACCACATTTGCTTATTATATCTTCATTTTCAGCCTTATTTACAACGAAATGGAGTAAGTTTCTAAACGGAAACTGTGTTGTCGGCCAGGGGGGGGGGGGGGGGGGGAGGGACTCCGCATATGAAAGGGGTGAGGATGTTCGTTGTCTCGCTTAGGGGTGTAAATTTTGGATTTTGGTCTCACTTACGGTGTTCTGGGCAAAATGCCATCATGTTTAGCCGCGAAGGTCTCGTTTAGGGTTGCACGTGAAAAAATATAAAAATATATGTATTATCTGTGTTTTAACATGGTCTCTTTTAGGGGTCAAAAAAAAAGCTTGAGACACGCCCAAATCGGTCTCCTTTAGGGGTTTAATTCAAAATTTCCGACGAGCATCGTACAAGCGAACTTCGTGTTTACAACAGACCAGGCATATCCAGTTGAATTTGACAAGTGCAAAAGCTAAATACATTAGATAATCCTTTAATTTTTGTTTCATTTAACAGGATACAACATGGAATACAGATGAATTCCCTCGTCGTTTTCATCGTGGGGCATTTGAAGGTTTCTGGTGGGCCTTCGTTACTATGTCAACCGTTGGGTAAGTGAATCAAAATTCGACCGGTACCATCACTAATAAAAGCAAATTTAGGTCATGCACTTCCACACGAATCTGGGTACACTAAAATCGCATTATTGGTATTTGTGTTGAACACCAATTCGTGGTGGTGTATCCGGTTTGGATTCACCCATCCGTAGGAATACGTTAGCTAGTAAGCATGCGCAAACCGAGCTAGCGATATGATTTCGCGGCATTTTTGAGTTTATGAAGTAGTACTTGACTTCAAAAATATCCGGTCGGCAGTCGTCCACACGAAATCACCAAACGCTTCGGATGAGAAAAAAAATCCACTCTGGAGAGCGGTTTCAAACACGTGCGGTTTCGATGTACAGACAGCTGATTCGTTTAAAAGAAGTAAGCGGTTTTAAAAGTATCCGCATATAAAGTGCTTTATGCATAAAAGTGACTGGAAAGAATAAGAAATCTTCAATGTCAGCCTAATGCTTAGTGCTTGGAGGTTTCTTGTGCAAAAATGATACCCCTTTGCATTCTTTGCATGCTACGTGCCTGCCAGTTAACTAAACGAAGTTCCTATATAATTTACCCTGCCATAATTTGCATACAGCAATTTCTATATGGTGGTTGGATGACAACCGTTCAATTAACTTGCAACCGGGATCAATTTAATAAAACTTTTACACGTGTAATTTATTACCGCATTTTTGACCAAATCTTCCTTTTTGAATCGTTTTTCGGCCAGTTACCATGGGAATAGCTAAAAAAAAGGATATTTGAAACACTAAAAACATAATTTTCTGCTAGTTGGATGTAAGCAGTTATGTAAGCAGCTTTTTCGTTTTTCGCGCATGCGCATAAGCCAAAATTTGGCGAATCTATTTCGATCTCTTTTCTCTTTTTTAATCTTTTCCTCTTTGCCTTTATTTTTATGGCCATTTTTGTTGCCCACTTTATCGTCTTTCTTAATTTCGCATGAAAGTTTGGCTGGCTTACTTTCCAATAAAAGGACAAATTTAATCTGCAAAGAATTTTGGGTGAATAGCAAAATTGGCAGTGGATTTTTTTCCCCAAATGTTGCTTAAAATGTGTTTTTGTCTGTAACTCTGTCAAGATTGGCCAAAATTTTCTAAATGAGGTACCAGTAGAAAGTTCTATCCTCGCTAATTGTGCTCATTACCATCTTATTCAAAGCTTAAATAGAAAGCTTAATGGATACGGGAAGGATAATATGCATGGGTTCATATGGAACAAAAACGACCAAAGCGGACATTAAAGAGCCGTCAGTAGAGAATGTAAAAAATTTAGTAACGAGAAGCGATTTCTTGCTCAACTTGAGTGTGGTATTTTTGAAAAACAACTGGCATTTACTTTTGCTCAATTTAAAGTGAGGTTTTCATGGGCTTAGCGCATTTATAGTCATGTTGGGATGAAAATGGATAATGATGACGAACTTTAATCATTGATGTTTCCAGCTGGTTTTTATTTTTTATAGTTTTTATTCGACGTTATTTCGTTCTGTATCTTTATAAGAATTTATGTAGTTTATCTTACAGTGTATTTGTCAAGCATTCTATGAAAGAAAGATGCCTTTCAAGGGTTTTCACACACATCTTCATACAGTGCTCTCGTTTTCCCCATTACGTCCCTCTTATCGGCGCTTCGGCGTCCCACTTCTACAACGGCACAGACTTTATCAGAGAGCGGCATTGAGACCTATTGAAAAATAAACTCTTCTTGTTTTAAGGTACGGAGATAAAGCTCCTAAGTCAGTTATTGCTCGATTATTCTCTATCGTGTGGATCATGGTTGGACTTACACTGTGTTCAGTTTTGACAGCTACTTTTACCACAGCACTCGCCACAGCTGCTGTCAAAGATGTAGACCTGGTGGGAAAGAAGGTATAATATTCATTATCAAAAATTACTCGATGTTTCCTTTTGCTATTTTCATTGATTACAATTATCGTTTGCATATTTTAGTGAAATGGGCATTAAAGGTTTGTGGACTCTGTGGGATAAAGGCTACCTATAAGAATAGCAAAGTAGTTTGTAGAACATTAAAGAACATATCGATGTAAGACTGTTGATTTAAGATTGACGTCAATCGTAAATTATTCTACTACTGATAAAGGGATGCATTGAAGTTACGCAAAAAAGCGGCGGAAATTAAACATGTAAGCAAGTTTTGACCTTGGAAATATTTAGAATGAATAATGGCAAGAATAATAAAATATTTATTTGGTTTAGCTTGTTTCTTCAAACCATATTCAGCCTTTTCAAATAATTGCCATTAAATCCTCCGGCTAATTCTTTTTATAAAATAACCAGTTAGGGCTGACCAAATTTGGAAGTCGTATGCTACATCCGATAAAATGACATCAATACTATCCGATAAACGCCAGAAAAAGGGACGGAGGCCCTGGAGACGAGGTTGCATTGTTTTGGTATAGAACAGTAGAAAATGGCGAAAACCTAAAACAATTATTGGATTCCGCTTTAGTGAGATCTGAAGAAATGTGATGCAGATCTCGGAGGGTGTTATCCGCTTTGACCGATAACTCTCTCCTAAAAAATATCTGCTATAATACTTCAGATCATACTCAGCCTCATCCAATAATTACTAAGTGATATGTTACGTGCTCTTGATTGTCCATACTGCAGATTGCTGTGTTGAAGGGAAGTCCAGCATTCCAAGAAGTTATCAAACAGTTATTTTCTTTTTTAAATTTGTTATAGTAACCATATTTTCTAATAGAAGGAAGAACTATAGAAAACACCCAATCTCTAAAAAAAATAGCAGTTGGAAGTTTAGATTTAAAAACAAGTTCATAGAACCCTGGTTCATTAATTATTATACAATTTTGTTCTCCTCCAAGGGGGCCCTGAATTGGGGCCTCCTTTTTATATTTTTGGCTTACATGTTTTTTTATTGCATTACGTGTTTTTTTATACCCAAGTATTTCAGCAACTTCTTTGGCTTTAAACCAAACATTACAGTCTTCATCAATATAAGATTTAAACTTAATTCCAAGATTTCTATTTATAAAATATTTCTCTATAACATTTTCCATTTTAATTTATTTCTTTTATTTCTTTAAGCCCTTAATTAATTTTTTTTATTCTAATCATTAAATAAAAAATGATTAGTACAATAGTAAATTATGGTAAAACTTCAGCCCCTCTCAAATATAAAATTATAATAACAATCTTCTTGCTTCTTCTCTTTTTAATTTCCAATACTCACTCTTTAATTCTTTCATGTAATCTTCTTTAGATATACCATCTGGTGGCTTATTAACTTCAAAAAAATATTCAAATAAAAAACTTTCTCCTTCTTGAACTTGTAAAAAAATTTCTTTTGCTTCAATTTTAGGTGCATTAGCAACACTATTACTCATTTTATTAAAAATAATTATTTTTTTAACCCTTTATAATAATTCCACCATTTTTCATAAATCTCTAAAGTTATAGAACTAATCTTAAGTTCAATAAGTTTATACTTTTCACAACCCATCTCCTCCAAAATTTTTTTGGTTAAATAATTAATATTTATCATTCTCTTTCTGAAGTATTGCTTGTTTAGTATTTCCATGATAAGATTATCTATTTTTGTTAGTTTATCATAAAGTTCACATTTTTCTTCATCATTTAGGTTTATTCTTTTAGAAATTTCATTTACCTTTTTCTCATAGTGGTATTTCCTATGGTAAATACTCTTTTTTCTATAATGTAACCTATCCAAATCTTTTACATCAAATAATCCTAATACATGACCATTTTCTGTACCACATTCATCACAAATTTTGTACCCAGAATCTGTTGTAAAAAATTCAGTATTTGAACAATTTGAGCAACCCCTTTTTACTCTTTTACTCTCAACTTTATATTTATGTAGTATACCCAGATATTTTTTTATTTCTTCTTCTGTATATGACATTTATTATTTATACTTTATTTACTTTTAAATATTTTTTTTATCTAAACGCCAAAGTATGAATATTATCTTCAAGGACCTTTCTTTTATCATCTTCATTACTTAACGCTACTTTATTTACTTCCTTTGAAAATATATCATGTTTCTCACTTCTTATTATTTTCATAGATCTCATTTCTTTTTCACCTGAAATTAAACATTTAACATAGTCATCAAAATCTATTTTCTTTTTTACAATATTTTTCTTTATTCCTTTACACTTTCTTACTTCCCTTTCCTCTTCAATTTTAAAACTATAAAGTTTGGGTCGCAATCCAACAAAATGTGTTATCTGTTTTCCTGCAACTTCATCTTTAAACATTCCAATAACTTTTTTATTAGCTCCTGTTGGTATTCCAGATTCATGATTGGGAGGATAATCAGAAGTGTCAAACTTGGTTAAAATATCAGGACTTATATCTTTATAAAAATCTTTTGTTTTAATTTGAAACATCAATGAATCCGTATCTGTAAACAATAATTCTGCATTGTTTCCATATTTCTCTTTAATATATGTGTAATGAAAATTGAACATCAGTGTTTTTGATAAATCTAGAATTGCTTGACCAACATACACTGGTTTGTTAAAATACACTTCTGTCCGCTTCATATGAACTGCTATAAGATTTTTATCAAATATTGTCACTCTATCAAAGTTGGGTTTACTTGTTAGCTTAACAGCTTTTTTACGATTATCAACAAGTTCTATATTTTGTCTCTTCCTTATGTTTTCAATTGTCTTTCCAAATACTGAATTATTCATCAGTTTAAAAAAGTCTTTCTCAAAACTGTTAGCTGCTACTTTTCGAAGTTCTGTATTTTTTCTTATATATGGTTCCATCCAAGAAGACTGATAAAATGATATTCCTCTGTGAACAGCAGTAAGCCTCATACCCAACTCAAGATACTGTCTAAGATTTCGATAATGTACAACATAATTCTTTCGGGGTTTAAAATGACATATAAGTTTTTCAACACCATTAACAATAATCTTCTCAGGTGCAAGAGGATAGTCATTATGTGTTTCCCATAGGTGAGGAGGATACTCTAAATCAACTTCAAATATATATCCTTTACTCCCAAGATTTGACATACTATGATTTGCTTTCTCAATAATATCCATTACCTTTTCTTTTGTAATATTTTTCATCCATTTAAATCCATGTGTTGGAAGATTTTGAGACATCGCCCAACCGTATAGATTGTTTGCATCTAAATATTGAATAAATGTTGACTCCTTTCCAGGATTAAATTCTTTCATGTATTTATTATTTGCTTCTGCGTATCGTTTTGATATATGTGTTATTCCACCACGTATACCACGCTCAAACATCATTAACATATCATAATCATGTAGTAACTCTAATTGCTGGCCTGTTTCTTTTAGACATGCATCCCAAGCTAAACCTGGGGAAGTGTAATAATGTGCTGGATCTAGTTTGTAATGTTTTAGACAAGTTTTCCTAAAGTTTTCAAATACATCTGATAAAAGTAAAACATCAGATTTAAGATAAAGATTGTGATAATCTCTTATTGTTTTACATTCAAAAGTATTCCAAACGCGAATAGCATGTTGGTAATCATCATCACTAATATCTTCATCATAAAGTTGGGAGTAAAATTCCTCTTTGGGTGGAAGTTGTGTTTCTGATAATTTACCAAGTGATGAAACATAATCATAAGGATAAACTCCCTTACGAGTTAGTAGATCTACATTTTTCTTGAATACATGTTTTGTATTATGAAAATCTTCTTTTGATAAATTTGAAACAAGATTGGCAAGTGATGTTTGAAGAAACTTGAATGAATCTAAAAATCGTATTTCAAAATTTATTGGGCACATTTTTCCAAGTTTTGAGCAATAATACTCTCCAACTTTAATACTTTTTGAAAAAGAAATATATTTTTCTTCAGTAGATGGAATACAATTTAAATCTCCTTCTAATCTAGCAATTTGTTTTATAAATAAGTGAGCATCATAACCTTGAAGATTATGAAATATAACTGGTAGTATTCTTGGTTTACGACACATAAGATTACATTTGTTATGTGCTGCTCCGCGATACTGACCTGTAAAATGACAATGATCTCTAACTTTATCATTTCTTAATTCTCGACTACAAATGTGACAGTTAACTGCTTTCTCAAATGATTTTTGTTCTTCCTTAGTTAGTCTAAGAGGTTTTGGTCTTTGATAAAAATCGTTATAAATTCCTTTAGTTACTTCCGCAAGTTTTTCCACAAATACCTTTGATATATCTTCATCTTCGGAGGTTTTTGTATAAATGATTGGTTTAATTTTTTTATCTACTATTCCCTTTACATAAAAACAAAATCCTGATGGTTCATGTTTTTGGTAGTTGTAATTATAAGAGTCTTTTGGATTAGGACTGCAACTATTCATTGGTTTGGTAAAGCATTCAAAATCTGCATAAACTACAAAAGGAACAGGAAGTTTTTTGTAATAATTTTTGAAATATAGCATTGTGTTTGGTTCAGGCATTTTTACAAACGCTGTTGAATTGTTACTACAATATTTGATATGTTTATCGAATAATTCTTTCTTTGTAAAATGACTAAAACATCTCTTAGAAATAAATATTTTACCATTATGACTTGTAGTTTTTTGAGACCTTATTAACCTATGAAAATTTTTAATAAGAGTATAATGTGAGGCACCATCTTCTTCATACAAAAATAAATCAATAGTATTTTTACAATCTCTCTTTGACTCTCTCAAAGGATAAATAATCATTTTACCATCTTCAGAAAAAACATTTATTCCTGGAAGTTCTGGATTAAGTTTTTCAAATTGAGTGATATTATTTACTTTCATTGGAAAAGTAATTCCTTTAGTGTTAAGTGAAAATTCATACTTTTCTAAATCTTTTATTTTTTCCTCATCTCTATCTCTTGGATGAAGATATCTAAGTATACACCAAAGAAAGCATTTGTTATCTTTATTTTTAATGTTAACAATTGCTTTTTTATTTTTTATCCAACTAGGAAGATCAATATAAGATGAACCCTTAGTTGGGTTAAACTCAACAGTATGAATTTCAAATTTTACAACTTCTTTAAAAACCCAATTACTTGCTTTTTCTGAATACATTTCCATTCTTGCTATAATATTTTCTCTACTATTAAATATTAAATTTTCAACATTACTTGATTCTAGATTAGTAAATGTTGGTGAATTAAAATAAGCCTTATCTTCTTGTATATTAAAAAGACCATTATTTTTATCTACTTCTCAAAAGAGTGGTCCAAAAACGTAGTCAGGCAAATGATTTCTTTAGACGCTTTAATTTTCTTGTTTGTTTTAACTAACATCCACGCTAGATGATTTTCAGCCACTCGCGTATACAGGCTTCCGCTCTCAAAAAGTCCTTATCTTTCTTCACTGCGAATAAAGAACTGTCAAATAGAAACTTGCGGAACTAAACTTAAGCGAACAATCACTTCGAACTGAAATTCTCTATCTGATCTATCAACGAAAAGTGCAACGAACGAGGAAGTCCATATGATTTTCTATTCAAATTTAGATTTCAGTAAAAAGTAATTAAATCATCTACCCCGGAGAAATATCAGCAGATAATCAGACAAGTGGTCTCAGACATTGGTGGTGTCCAGAATATTGCAGATGACCTGATAGTACATGGTGAGAACAACGAGGAGCATGACTGGAATCTATATCGATTGATACGGAGATTAGCAGAGAAGAACCTCACCCTCAACCTTAAAAATTCCAATTCAGAATGGACAAGGCAGTCTTTATGGGGCTGTTAGTTTCAAAGTATGGCGTGTGCCCAACAGAAGAGAAGGTACGTGCAGTGCTGGAGGCAAACCGCCCATCTACTCCAACGGAAGTGAGAAGCTTTCTTGGTATGGTTGGCTTTAGTGCAAGATTTATTCCTAATCTTGCAACTGTCGCCGAGCCTTTACCTATATTGGCCAAGTCATCCTGCGTGGAACTCGAATCGTGATTCCTAACATTTTGAGGAAGAGGGTCTTAGAACTTGCACATGAGGGACACCAGAGGGTGGTGAAGATTGAGGAGCGCCTGAGATTTAAGGTGTGGTGGCCAGGTGTTGATAAAGATGCAGAACGAAAGCGCCAAGAGTGTTATGAGTGCCAGCTTATGACAAAGGAGACAGTGCCTCCACCAGTGAAGACAACCAGGATGCCTGAGAGACCGTGGTAGAACCTAGCATTGGACCTACTGGGCCCTATGCCAACAGGAGAGTCTTTGCTGGTCCTAGTGGATTATTTCAGCCGATGGGTGGAGGTTTACGTCATTAAGTCCACCAGTTCAGCAGCGATAATTAAGTGCTTAGACGCGAGAGAGACTTAGTGACTATGTTACCACCTGAGGGAGACAATTACTTTGCTATGACAGTGACAACTTTGATAAGGCTGCTGCCTACGGAAGTGTTAATTTGTATCAATTGTACCTTAAAAAGACACTGTTGACGTTTTCATGTTACTTAGTAGCAGTGAGACTTTGCAAGTGAAGAGAGGGAGGGATGTGTTGTCTGATCCGGAGGAAGTCTGGAGTCATGTGACGAGTTGAAGTAGTGTTTTTGTAGTGTAGCGGCGAAGGAAGTAGTGCTTGTGTTTGACTAGACTATTAGCCCCGGTGGCCCATTAACAATACTACAGTGAGGGTATCGGTCATCTAAAACCTGAAAAATGAAAATCCTTTCTACCCATCAGTATCAGTCACCCACGAGGGACTGTCTACTTTTGCAATTTCAAACAAATTCATATTTATACCCCCTCCCCTGCTTGCTTTTCCAACGAGCGAGAACCTAGCCCGCCAAGTGAATGTGATAATAATCCAATCATCATTTTTGTTTCGCTTTATCAATATGCTCCTCTATGACGTTTTGCCTTGCTCATCCGCGAGAAGGAAACATTCCCGAAGTCGAAATAAATTCATACAGATAAACCCTATGTGTTGGTTAACTCACTCTTCTGCGCCCACTTGGTGAATGTGGACTGTTTGCTGTAAAGAATAGGGTTCTTGTGTTGGAGACTTCGCAGCCTTGGGTAGCAATTATCATCCACCCGGCATTACCGGAACAGCCCCCATAGTTCCGGTTGATGAAGAAGTGCCGGTTGTAGTTTGGCTCTCCACGAATGGAAACTAGTTCTTTGGCTGTATTTTTATATCTGTCCAGGCCACCGTAGTCTAGTTTCGGGAACGGCATTCCCTTGGGTCACAATGATCTTTCTCACGTGATGTCGAGTAGAGAAGTTGTTATTGCGCTTTCTCGTGTAACGGTATTCCCCAGGCAACATGATGCGAAAACAAGGTGGTTTACTGGAAGCTGGCGCATTATTAAGCTCAGCGTTCAAAACTTATCCACAACAGACAACTAACAGAGGAAGTATCCCCTCTATAGTAATTACCATTAGATGTAAAGAAATCTTCGATTCAGCCCATAAGGTATGTCAAGTTAACCTCAGCAAACGTAAAGATTGCGTGAATAGCGACAAACGAGGAGTGACGAAAACATGTCTCTAAAAGAGATCGAAAACATTTTTTCATGGAAAGTGGAGAATACTTGGAAGTTGGTTGGGAAACTGAGTCTCATATCGCATCCATGATGAGGCTGAATCACGAAAAACGACTTCCTTATCTCTCTCCCCAGTTATCCTAGGGAAAACAAAGAATATATAGAGACTATAAAAAAAACGATTAAGCTGAAATTTTTCCTTTTCCAGTCGAATACCAAAACAGTAGTTGCCGAGATCGAAAGGTGATCAGTATATATTGGTCAGGCTCACGAGTATAACGCATTCAGTTAATGTTATTCGCTTTTTTAGTATTCTCCTCGCAAAAGTCTCTAACGAGCAAATGAATGTATTCTTGTGTAGGAAAATGGAAGTATTTTTCCTTAATAGGCGCTTACTATAAATGAGGTTTTTATTTAAAGTATTAAAGAATGTACTTTCTTTAATTCCGCACAATTGACGGTCACATATGAGAAACTGAAAAACTGCAATTATTAAAAGGTGGTGTAACCGTGCTTGTTTTTGCCCTACTTAACCGTTATTTTAAGTCTTTCCTATTATAAAGTCGCTCCCAAAGTTCGAAACTCATGAAAGCCAAATGTCAAATACTTGTTATCATATAGGAAAAACTACAAATACTATTGAAACTTCGAGCCTGTTTGTTTGTCTGGGCAATAATCTTTCAGCAGTAAAGTTATTTCCAATTGCCTGACGTTGCAAATGATGTAAGAAAATTAGAACTGATCTGCATCTTTATCTCATACTCCGGTTCTGTGGCTCGTCATTCATATAAAATAATACAATTTCTACTATCATATATTTCTCTGCTTGAAATAGGTTTTCAAATAGGACTATTTTTCGTTGTCAATGAATAAGCAATAGTTACTTGATTAAAGAATTACCGAAAGAAGGTCAGTGCGTTTGATATAGATATAATATGGCAATACCTAATTGAAAGTCGGTGAAACTTAGGTGTTACTAAATTCTCTTTGGACTGAGCACTAAAATACAAATACTAACCGACTTATAATAGACATGATAAGTGGCTTGAAAATTTCAAAGTTAACAAAAACTGTTTAATGTAAACTATCCTTGTTTGCTAAGATAATTAAAAGTTCTGTTCTGCTGTTGTAGTGTATGCCGTGTGAGTCGGAGAGTGCAAGAACGAGTAGTAAATGTTCTTGGTGTTGTTCTTATCTGATTCAACTCGCTACTTGAATGTGTATGTTTGGACTTTACAGCTGTTATTTGTAATTATTATACGTTGTTCTCACTAACGGTCTTTTCATTGGCTAAGAGCCTACAGACTAGTTATTTGCTAGCAGATATCTGACTAAGTAAGTTGCGCGCGCCGTGCATTAGTAAAACAAAAGAATTGTATAATTCGTTCCCGAGCCCCTTTTATAGCTAGAGGGGGCCTAATGGGAACATTTTAGCCTAACAAGTTCTTAAAAACCAAATTCTTTGTCGCGAGTTTTTACTGTAGCCACTGGAAATAAAACTCACCATTTAGTGTTGTTGAAATTGCCAGCGACAACAGGATAAAAAAAGCTCAGGGATTCTGGCACTAAAGAGGCTGTGCCCTTTTTATTACGCCAACCTCTCGGAAGATTTTGGTCGAAATAGAAATGGAACGTTTCGTTCAAGGTAAAAATGTTCCGGAAACAGTTGTCCACCTGCAAAGGTGGTCTTCATTACTAGTCCCACTTTGCTGAGAAGTAAACAAAATTTCGGTCAAAACGTAAATGGAACACTTCATTCGGTTCGAAACTTTGCTTCAATAGAATACTGTAGCTCCATTTTTTCTTGGTTAGTTCCACTTGAATGGCTTTCTAACGGGGTTGATTTGGCAAAACGAAAAGCATCCGCTAGTAGAGTTTTAACAAACAGTTCAGGAAGTGCTTTCAGCTTATCAACCTATCAATGCGCCCTCAACAATAAAACGGTATAAAATTAACGTATAAAGAATTTTTCATAGTCAAATTACTTTTAACCGTGTTGGAAACCCTCAGGCGTAATGGAAGACTAAAAAGTCTATAATGCAATGGTATAAATTACTTTTACCTTAATCAGCATCTGATTAAGAAACTTATTCGTGATGAAAGCTTCAGCATTATTATTTAGGGTCTGTCTTTACGTGGGTACTTAAACTAACTACAAACTTGTGTTATGTAAGAAATCCAGGGGTGAGATACGTTCTTGTCTGTATTCTTAGTTTGTTCATCATAGATTTTGTTTAAACACTGTGGGTTTAAAATGCTGGACATATTACTTCCGATTATTTCTGCATTATGAATAAAGGTTAGGAAGCTATTAAATTCTAAATTGAGATCCATTTGCATTTTAGCTCTCTGCGGGACCCGACCTGGTGGTGCCGGCTAGGACTGACTTAGTCACGTTCAGAGGAGTAGATGGCTAATAAACAGCTGCAGTACTATGAAAACCAGCCCCATTCTCCAAAGTTTATGTATGTACGTGTATGTAAATTTGGAATTAACAGCAGATGACGCTTCAGAGCATTGCTCGGTGTTTAAACAATCAAAGATACTGAATTTTTGAAAATGTTTTCCCAACCTCAGTTTGTTGTCATTGCTTTTACGTTTCGCTTTTTACTTGTCTGCTTGGCGCAAAACGAGGGAGAATTGAATTACTTGATGATCAAAATTTTGGAATTGAAGCAAAGTAGCTCCGACGAAAACGGTTCGTCTTGCCTTCCGTCGAACACATCGAGAAATGGTACCATTCGTCCTACTAGCATTACGACAAATCCGACAGATAAGACGTCATCCTATTACATTGGGTTAACCAACAACACTCAAGATCGTACCACGATGGTGCCAACATCCCTTGGTGAAAACGTATCGACCTTTTCCACGGAAGCGTCGGTTCGAGAAACACCTAATTGCGACTCACCGCTTTGCTCCCGAGTAATCAACATAACATGGCTGTCATTTGCTCCTTTTATTTCTCAGCCTAAGAACAGCACGAGACAAACTGAAAAGTTAGACGGTGTATTCTACAGTATAATAGGGCGCGCTGTTCAGTTTTGTTGCAAACATTTCGACAACAGGGGGACACGCTTTGAATATACCCACAAAGCGGAAAACATAGATACGTTACATGCTAATATCTTTTATGATAAAGCTTCTATAGGAATGCCAGTATACATTGAAAATGAGTTTTTTGACCAGCAATATGGAGGTACATTGGCATTTATCAAAGTCCTTGAATCTCCCGGGTTGGTTGTTATTGGAAACAAGGATGATGTCAAACAGAATCATTTGAAGGTTCTATGGAAAACCATTTACAAACAGTGGCCGATTGTGCTCATCTCAGTGTTGTTATGCGCAATCTCTGGTATTTGTGTCTGGGCGCTGGTAAGTATCATTGCGCTTTTTGGGGAAAATCCAAATCTGGTTGGAATAAATACATGGTGTTTCCTATTTGCATTGGCAAACCGTTCGGTTCACAGTTTGGGTAAATGGTGAGCAAAATTTAAGACTAGTAAATTTCGTCCGGGAATCACGTTTACCTTCAAGAGTACAAATCAGTTCCTTTTACCGGAAAATGACCGCGAAGGCCTGAACATGGTATCAAAGGTGGTTTGAAGAAACGGAACGCGAACTCCCACCGGGAAAAAACGGTTCTACCTTTTCAGACGTTAATATGTTGCTCTCGGAAAATTTCCACCTAAACGACCCGAGAAATCGTGTTCCATTTACTTTCCAACCGCTTTTACGGAAACTTCTTGTAAATGATAAACAACCACATTTACTTATTATATCTTCATTTTCAGCCCTATTTACAACGAGATGGAGTAAGTTTCTAAACGGAAACTGTGTTGTCGGTAGGGAATGAAGTACTCAAAACTGAATTGATAAGGTGGCAAGATTGACCACCTGAAAAGATACGTAATATAATATTTGGCTCCTGGGGGCACTTCCTTATTTGGCTTAAACGTATATACAATGCTGCGGGATGTGATCCTTGCTGCTGCGCGGCCGACATTGTAGTGTGACCGGTTTTTAGAACCAAAAAAACTAACTGACTCCAAATTTAAAGTGTCAAACGTTCTTGGACAAAGTCGTATATTTAGGCCACGAAAAAGGGTCTCTTTTCTTAAATTAAACAGGGTAGCAAAATGAAGGGTTATGGCATGGTTTGATGGCCTCAGTGGTAAACCCTTACACAAACTACCCTTCAGTGGTTTCCCGTCCCGGGTTTGTAGACCTCTGGCTCTGACGAAGCCACTGTTTGAATACCTGTGGCCCGTTTAACGTATCAAGGTACATGATGTAAACACATTGTGGTGTAAACGTACAAGCGAACCGGCGTGTTTACAACCGACCAGGCATATCCAGTTGAGTTTGACAAGTGCAAAGGCTAAATAGACATATCGTTTAATTTTTGTTTTATTTAACAGGAGACAACATGGAATACAGATGAATTCCCTCGTCGTTTTCATCGTGGGGCATTTGAAGGTTTCTGGTGGGCCTTCGTTACCATGTCAACCGTTGGGTAAGTGAATCAAAATTCAACTGCACCATCACTAATAAAAGCAAATTTAGGCAATGCACTTCCACACGAATCCGGATACACTAAAACCGCATTATTGTTATTTGCGCTGAACACCAATATTTGTTGTGGTGTATCCGGTTTGGATTCACCCATCCGTAGGAATACACTACTGCGACTTACATTATTTTGCTAATTACTAGCTACTAGGCATGCGCAAAAACCGAACTCGCGATGTGATTTCGCGGCATTTTTGAGTTTATGTAGTACTTGACTTCAAAAATATCCGGTCGGCAGTCGTCTACACGAAATCACCAAACGCTTCGGATAAGAAAAAAATCCACTCTGGAAAACGGTTTCAAACACATGCGGTTTCCATGTGCGGACAGCTGATTCGTTAAAGAAGTACGCGGTTTTAAAAGTATCAGCATATAAAGTGCTTTATGCATAAAAGTGACTGGAAAGAATAAGAAATCTTCAATGTCAACCTAACGCTTAGTGCTTGGAGGTTTCTTGTGCAAAAATGTTACTCCTTTGCATTCTTTGCATGCTACGTGCCTGCCAGTTAACTAAACGAAGTTCGTATATAATTCATGTGCCCTAATTTGCCTACAGCAATTTCTATATGGTGGTTGGATGACAACCGGTCAATTAACTTGCAACAGGGATCAATTTAATAAAACTTTTACGCGTGTAATTTACAAGTGTAACTTACCGCATTTTTGACCAAATCTTCCTTTTTGAACCGTTTTTCGGCCAGTTAGCATGGGAATAGCTAAAAATAAAAGAGAGATTTGAAACAAGAAGACATAATTTTCTGCTAATTGGATGTAGGCAGCTTTTTTGTTTTTCGTGCATCCGCATAAGCCAAAATTTGGCGAATCTATTTCGATCTCTTTTCTCTTTTCTTCTTTTCCTCTTTGACTTTATTTTTATGGCCATTTTTGTTGCCCACTTTATCGTCTTTCTTAATTTCGCATGAAAGTTTGGCTGGCTTACTTCCCAATAAAGGGACAAATTTAATCTGCAAAGAATTTTGGGTAAATAGCAAAAGTGGTGGTGGATTTTTTCCCCAAATGTTGCTTAAAATGTGTTTTTGTCTGTAACTCTGTCAGGATAGGCTAAAATTTTCTAAATGAGGTACCAGTAGAAAGTTCTATCCTCGCTAATTGTGCTCATTACCATTTTATTCACAGCTTAAATAGAAAGCTTAATGGATACAGGAAGGATAATATGCATGGGTTCATATGGAACAAAAACGACCAAACCGGACGTTAAAGAGCCGTCAATTGACAATGAAAAAAGTGTAGTAACGAGAAGCGATTTCTCGCTCAACTTGAGTTTGGTATTTTTGAAAAACAACTGGCATTTACTTTTGCTCAATTTAAAGTGAGGTTTTCATGGGCTTCGGATGAAAATGGATAATGATGACGAATTTTATTCCTTGATGTTTCCAGCTGGTTTTAATTTTTTATAGTTTTTATTCGACGTTATTTCGTTCGGTGTCTTTATAAGAACCCATGTAGTTTATCTTACAGTGTATTTGTCAAGCATTCTCTGACAGAAAGGTGCCTTTAAAGGGTTTTCACACACATCTTCACACAGTACTCTCGTTTTCCCCATTTAGTCCCTCTTATCGGCGCTTCGGCGTCCCACTACTACAACGGTACAGACTTTATCAGAGAGCAGCATTGAGACCTATTGAAAAATAAGCTCTTCTTGTTTTAAGGTACGGAGATAAAGCTCCTAAGTCAGTTATTGCTCGATTATTCTCTATCGTGTGGATCATGGTTGGACTTACAGTGTGTTCAGTTTTGACAGCTACTCTTACCACAGCACTCGCCACAGCAGCTGTCAAAGATGTAGACCTGGTGGGAAAGAAGGTATAATATTCATTATCAAAAATTACTCAGATGTTTCCTTTGGCTATTTTCATTGATTAAAGTTATCGTTTGCACATTTATGAGCTTAATAGTCTGTGAAATGGGCATTAAAGGTTTGTGGACTCTGTTGGATAGAGGCTACCTATAAGAATAGCAAAGTAGTTTGTAGAACTTTAAAGAACATATCGATGTAAAACTGTTGATTTAAAGATTGACGTCAATCGTAAATTATTCTACTACTGATAAAGGGATGCATTGAACTTACGCAGAAAAGCGACGGAAATTAAACATGTAAGCAAGTTTTGACCTTGGAAATATTTTGAATGAATAATAGAAAGAATAATAAAATATTTATTTGGCTTAGCTTGTTTCTTCAAACCATATTCAGCCTTTTCAAATAATTGCCCTTAAATCCTCCGGCTAATTCTTTTTATAATATAACCAGTTAGGGCTGACCAAATTTGGAAGTCGTTTGCTACATCCGATAAAATGACATCAATACTATCCGATAAACGGCAGAAAAAGGGACGGCAACCGGGAGGCCCTGGAGACGAGGTTGCATTGTCTTGGTAGAACAGTAGAAAATGGCGGAAACCTAAAACAATTATTGGATTCCGCTCAAGGGTGATCTGAAGAAATGTGATGCAGATCTCGGAGGATGTTATCGGCTTTGACTGATAACCCTCTCCTAAAAATTATCTGCTATATTCCTTCAGATCACAGTACTCGGCCTCATCCAATAATTACTAAGTGATATGTTACGTGCTCTCGATTATCCATACTGCAGATTGCTGTGTTGAAGGGAAGTCCAGCATTCCAAGAAGTTATCAAACAGGGAGCAAGCCCAACACGTAAGATTAACATGACTAACTGGTCGTATACACGTGTTTAATTATTAACGAGAGTTCATTTATTCCGTTCCCGCTTACGGGATCAGCACTGAAGGAAAAAGAATCCCGTTTCTTGCTCTATTTACTAGCTTTTTCACCATTAATTTTATACTTGGGTAGCACATCACAGCTTTCTTTAGTCTAAACACCGGTTTGAACTTGAATTTGGAAATCATGGTTTTTGCAAATGTTATGTCGCATATTTTTTTAATTAAAAAAGGTATTCCATTTAAATGATTCGCTTGGTTCTCTTGAACAGAACGTAACTCAGCCTAAAAGTTCCAATTCATAGCTGCAACTGGTTCCTGTGGGTCATGTGCTGGCAGGCCAGTTCATTCTGATGTAACATGCGACTAGTTCCCTTGATGTTTTGTGGCTATTCTCTCAAATCCAACAAAAAATTTATGCTTGAGGTTCCAAGCGGCAAGAGCTCCCAAGTATTGTAACTGCACATTTAATCATGTGCAATGGGAAGTTGCGCTATATATAAGATTTAATTAATTGTAAATTGTAGTTGTTGAGCGTTGGGAATCATAAAATTCCTCTCTCTTAACGAGATTGTTTGTCTTCATGCTCCGTTTATTTTCTCAGTTTTTGACAACTTTGAAGACATGCAAAAAGCTCTCCTAAATAAGACTGTGACAGGTATAATGGATGAGATGTACCACGGACTTTACTGGATGCAACAAGTTAGAGATTCAAGACTGAATTTGGTTAAGATTATTGAGAGAACACGTTCTTATGGCTTCGCATTCAAGAAAGACACTATCTTTCAATGGCCGGCCGAGGACTGCATTCGAAACCTTATTTTGCATCGCAGAGAGGATGTTTACTCTGTTATGAAACAGTTCAAGGATGAAATGAAGGTAATTAGGTTTAATCAATGGAAGTAATTCACTGAGCTTCTTTCGCTAACTTTTTAATCAACTAACTATTGCTCATTAACACAAAAGCAATATCCAATAAAACAACGGGATAACTACGACATATTATGGGTTGGGGCGTGGCCGAGTGATCAGCGCGTCGGATCTGCAATCCGGCGGTTTCGGGTTCGAGTTCCCCTACGGTCACTGGCTGAATTTGTTCAGTCACGGCTGTTGCGAACTCAAATCCTCTACCACGCTTGTTAATACCTCCTACTAGTTTGGTTTTAACCCTGTTATGTTCTATTTGGAATATTTGTTTCAATTAGACGGTCAGTTGGTTAACTCTTTCAAAACAAGAAAACAATTTTACTCATGCCAAATGTACAATTCCAGAATTGACAAGTTTACTGATATCTCATTATATTGTTTTTTTATGAGGACATCTGCGGTCGCTATTGCGTCCAAAAAAGTAACAACGATCACTTCACCCATACGTTTCTATTATCGCTTTAAGATAAAAAGTTTTGTTGTCTAGGATAAAATAAACGTGACTGCGATTTCTTGTATTGACAGATTTATCACTTGTTTGTCCCCTGAGAAACCACGTGACATCGCTTCTATCCTATCAGTCCTTTACCAAATGCAAGGATGGCGGGTATCGTGAATAAGGTCTAAGTGGTGCACTTGTAAACTTAAGCTGAAAAGCTAAGTGTAGTTCCACTGCACAAGTCCTTAACTTTGCCTTACGTTTTACGCCCTTCCTTCATAGCCTTGGACGTCAACAACTGCACGTCAATACTTCCAAAATCTCACTTTCAAAACGAGTCTAATTGCAAAACCATTTAATTTATTTCAATGCGGATAAAAAATCATTTTCATATCACTGGATATGCACTTGTCCTCGCTAATAAAACAGGCCAAGGGCAACTCGGAAATGGTCCTATTGCTTGCTTTCTTTAACAAAAAGTAAGTTCTTTGCTCATATTATTAAAATTCTATTTTAAGGACGAACTCTCCACCGCAATGGATGAAGACGGGTTTTCTCTACTGGAGAGGAATTATCCTACTTTTTTCGCCCTTGTTACTTCATTAACAATCTTTTTGGGAGCACTGATCGCAGCAATCCTCCTCTGTGAACTGCTTTTGTATCTATACCAGAGATTTGTAAAGAAGAAAAAAAGTGAAGGAATAAAAGGTGGCTAATAGTTTATCATGTCTCTCCTTTTCTAATGCTTCTTCGATTTTTTTTTCTACTTTTAATTTAGAGCAAAACTCGACTGAGTTCAGTCTAGGCCTCCCCTAACCCCACTCATGTACCTTCCAAGATATTGATGCTCAAAAAAACTCGATTTGCTGCGAGGTCTTCAGAAAAACTTACTCAAGAAACGACAGAATTGGAATCGGAATCGCAAGCGAAGTCGTAAGAGCGCTCATGACCTTGTGAAAATCAAAAATTGGAGTCGTAAGCAGACTCAGTCACAAGCGGGACGGAATCGGAGTAGAAAGAATCAGTACGTTTTCATTTTCTTCCGATTCCGCTTGCAACTCCGTCCTTTACTATCTAGTGAAAACCAGATTGTCGGAGTCGGAGGCAGAAGCGGAAGAATAAACCAATCACAACGCTAATTCCAACCCTTTGTGATTAGCTTAGTTCTTCCGCTTCTGTTTGCAACTCCGACAGCCTAATTTTCACTCGATCGTAAACGACGGAGTCGTAGCATTTGGACGCTGTTTTCACTAGATCTTTAACCCCAACGCTTCTGATTTCGACTCCGACACCGACTCCGTCGCTAGTGAAGACCTGCCTTAAATGCTCTTTCAGTTATCAAACAAAAATGTAGTTTAGCTGAGCTCATGACTAGATACGTGTCCTTATATGTTATACCTAAAGGCATAAAATAAAAATTTGTGACGTAGAACGGACAAGCAGGGCTAAACCGCTAACAATATGTATGAATTTTGATTTATTCACAGATATTGTCAAGCCTTCGTCCAGCCGCTGCAACGCTCCACCAAAGATGTGTTGCTGGATATTTCATAAGGAGAAGAGGATACAGAGCCATGGAAACTTCGAATCACATAACGACACTCGAGTTCAAGATCCTTTGCCCTCCATCATTTGAGTTCTCAATTCTTAACTTAGAACTTAACTAAAATTTATTTCAATAAAGTCCTGGGAGGGGGGGAGGAGGGAAGCGTTACCTTTAAAGATGCTTCAGCTATATAAAAAATTAACCTTCGTATTCTAGCGAGAAAAAACGGTACAATGGGAATATTCCAAAAGATATAATGGTGACAGTTGCCCCAGCAGGCTTTTGGATTAGATGCCAAAACCTGACGAATCTCCCAAGCAATTCCAGGCTATAGTTTTAAACAAGACCAAATAATTTAGCAAGTAAGCACACACTACCAACTCCGCGGTATGGCCATGCAGTACCTTGAGTCTGCACACAGCCATATCATTGGGATTTGGCAGCCATTCACAGCTGCTTCGTCCTTATTAGGACTTATCAGCATGCCTTTGCCCCAGGTAAAGGGTCTCACTAGGTGACCCCTGACCCCTTCGTTTACTGCTGAAGAGAGTGCGAAAATGCACTCCATGGACATCAAATTTCTCCTAACAACTGATATCAATACATAATTATACAATGATGTGAATGCTACGCGCGCTGTGATTGGTCGTTGCCCATGATCTATTAGAGTACAGATACATGGATGACGTCACGGGAAACTTGTTTTCTTTGTTTTGTTCAACATGGCACGCTGTTTTGAAAATGTTTGTGAGATTATTTCGGATTAAGGCAAGTGAAAGCTTCGGAAAAAGTTTAGCAGGAGCTATTTACAAAGAAGAAAAATGGAGAAACGGAGACCAAAAAAGCTATTGACTACTTGACAATGCCTAAACTACAAGAAATCTTCACAACAGTTGCCATCGTGTGTCTTCGCTACGAGACTCGCTGTTTTGCAAAATGTTTTCGCTATTATTTATTATTCTTCTTTGAGCAAGAAAAGACGGTGAAAAACTTTTCGAAGAAACTATACACAAGTAAGATAAAGAAGAAGCTAAGATGAAAAGTTGGGTTTGGGACTTAAAAACTAGCACAAATCCTCAAAAGGTCAAGCGGTTCGAGGCAGGTGTGTGTATCGGTCTTTTTCTTTTCTGATCATTGTATAAAACAAATAGGTTCCATGTTGCCGTGGGTCTGTTCAGTAATAGATCACAGAGGACGTCAAAATGTGGTAAAAACAACAGTGACACACTCGCCTGCGGCTCGTGTGCCACTTCTTTGTTTTTACGACATTTTGACGTCATCTGTGATCTATTACTGAACAGAAGCACGGCAACATGGAATCTATTTGTTAGTCAAGTAGAAAGGTTACCCTAAGAATTTATAAAATAACACCAAAAAGATAATGCTTTGATCTTTTAACAAATTCTCTCCACTAATTTTTCAAGGAAATGCATTGAGATCGGACTTGAGAATTTGTATGTGTATACCGGGACTTAAAGGGCCTTAAGTGCCAGCCTTCCACGGCTGCCACTACAATCTGTACCTGGAGATGTGGCTGTGCGCATGCTTGACATGTGTGTGTTTCCTTCACTTAATTTGGTCCTATATAATTATTATAAAGTAGTTTCCTTTCCAAAATGAATCTGTGAAAGGATAACGATCGCTAAGCGTTTCTGGGAAATAGATAATCAAACTGTAAGTGGTGCCCGTCTTGCATCGTAAGGCGCAAAGAGAATTATGTAATACGATAAAACAAAACTCTTAATTTGACTGTTTATAACGTTGCAATAATCGCGAGAGAATTACATAAATGGAGAAAAAAAACGTAGCAAAATCGTATAAAAATAACTCAAAATCTCAACTACAAACTCTCCGTAACCGAAATGATTTGGGGAAGTAAATTCCTCTATTTCCTTTTGTTGAATGATTTTTTCAAGTTCGTACAAAAAGAAACATTCAGTCTAGGAAAGCTCAGATATAACTTGCATCTTCTCGTATTTCTGATTCTTTTAGGTTAAAATTGTGATGGTTTTTCCGTTTGAATAAAACCTTAAGGAATAAAATGTAAAGTCTGTGTCCTACTGGTCACTTTTTTCAACATAAGTTTTCCACTTTCTTACATTTCTTAAAACAAAGTGAGGTGTTTACAAGACAGAGACAAAGATGAGCGACTATACTTTCCTCTGAAATGGCCAGGCCACGCAATATCCAAACTGACTTCAAAGGGCTGATGT
Source organism: Porites lutea (assembly GCF_958299795.1). Lineage (NCBI taxonomy): Eukaryota > Metazoa > Cnidaria > Anthozoa > Scleractinia > Poritidae > Porites > Porites lutea. The sequence goes on along the minus strand of NC_133201.1, from coordinate 45,924,881 downwards.
CGTTCGTCCAAAAGAGTGGTCCAAAAACGTAGTCAGGTAAATGATTTTCTTTAGACGCTTTAATTTTCTTGTTTGTTTTAACTAACATCCACGCCAGATGATTTTCAGCCACTCGTGTATACAGGCTTCCGCTCTCAAAAAGTCCTCATCTTTCTTCACTGCGAATAAAGAACTGTCAAATAGAAACTTGCGGAACTAAACTTAAGCGAACAATCACTTCGAACTGAAATTCTCTATGTGATCTATCAACGAAAAGTGCAACGAACGAGGAAGTCCATATGATTTTCCATTCAAATTTAGATTTCAGTAAAAAGTAATTAAATCATCTGCCCCTGGGAAATATCAGCAGATAATCAGACAAGTGGTCTCAGACATTGGTGGTGTCCAGAATATTGCAGATGACCTGATAGTACATGGTGAGAACAACGAGGAGCATGACTGGAATCTATATCGATTGATACGGAGATTAGCAGAGGAGAACCTCACCCTCAACCTTATAAATTCCAATTCAGAATGGACAAGGTAGTCTTTATGGGGCTGTTAGTTTCAAAGTATGGCGTGGGTCCAACAGAAGAGAAGGTACGTGCAGTGCTGGAGGCAAACCGCCCATCTACTCCAACGGAAGTGAGAAGCTTTCTTGGTATGGTTGGCTTTAGTGCATGAGTTATTCCTAATCTTGCAACTGTCGCCGAGCCTTTACGAGCAATTTCCAGGAAGGGGGTACCCTTTGTTTGGAGCAGTGAGCAGGATAAATCCTTTAAAGAACTGAAAAAGCAATTAGCTACTGCGCCTGTGCTAGCTTATTTTGACAAAGATGCACACACGCGAGTGATAGCCGATGCAAGTCCCGTGGGGTTAGGCGCTGTTCTGGTCCAGGACAAGAATGGAGAGAGCCGAGTCGTTTGTTACACCAGCAGAAGCCTCAGCAGTGTCGAAAGGAGGTACGGCCAAACTGAAAAGGAGGCACTAGCTCCCGTGTGGGCCTGTGAACGTTTTAACCTTTACCTGCTTTGGTTACCAACCTCTGATTTAGTCACGGACCACGAAGCATTGAAAGTGGTCTACTCGAGAGGATCCAAACTATCTGCACGCATCGAGCGCTGGGTGCTAAGACTGCAACCATACAATTACAAGGTATGCTGTGTCAAGTCCCAAGACAACATTGCAGATGTCCTATATCGTCTGACGAAGATCCCCGCTTCAGAGAAATGTCGATATGATGATGAGCACGTTCGAATAGTTGCTCTCAGTGCCGTACCTATAGCCCTAAAGATTCAGGAGATTGAGAGTGCCTCAGCTGAGGATGAGGATTTGCAAGCAGTGCAAAGTTGTCTTATAAGTGGGAACTGGGAGAAAGCTCCAAAGCCATATGTGTGGGTACGTAACGAACTTACCTATATTGGCCAAGTCATCCTGCGTGGAACTAGAATCGTGATTCCTAACATTTTGAGGAAGAGGGTCTTAGAACTTGCACATGAGGGACACCAGAGGGTGGTGAAGATTGAGGAGCGCCTGAGATCTAAGGTGTGGTGGCCAGGTGTTGATAAAGATGCAGAACGAAAGCGCCAAGAGTGTTATGAGTGCCAGCTTATGACAAAGGAGACAGTGCCTCCACCAGTGAAGACAACCAGGATACCTGAGAGACCGTGGCAGGACCTATTCTAGCATTGGACCTACTGGGCCCTATGCCAACAGGAGAGTCTTTGCTGGTCCTAGTGGATTATTTTAGCCGATGGGTGGAGGTTGACGTCATTAAGTCCACCAGTTCAGCAGCGATAATTAAGTGCTTAGACGCGAGAGAGACTTAGTGACTATGTTACCACATGAGGGAGACAATTACTTTGCTATGACAGTGGCAACTTTGATAAGGCTGTGCCTACGGAAGTGTTAATTTGTATCAATTGTACCTTAAAAAGACACTGTTGACATTTTCATGTTACTTAGTAGTAGTGAGACTTTGCAAGTGAAGAGAGGGAGGGATGTGTCTGATCCGGAGGAAGTCTGGAGTCATGTGACAAGTTGAAGTAGTGTTTTTGTAGTGCAGCGGCGAAGGAAGTAGTGCTTGTGTTTGTCTACACTATTAGCCTCGATGACCCATTAACAATGATACAGTAAGGGTATCGGTCATCTAAAACCTGAAAAATGAAAATCCTTTCTACCCATCAGTATCAGTCACCCACGAGGGACTGTCTACTTTTGCAAATTCAAACAAATTCATATTTATACCCCCTCCCCCGCTTGCTTTTCCAACCAGCGAGAACCTAGCCCGCCAAGTGAATGTGATAATAATCCAATCATCATTTTTGTTTCGCTTTATCAATATGCTCCTCTATGACGTTTTGCCTTGCTCATCCGCGAGAAGGAAACATTCCCGAAGTCGAAATAAATTCATACAGATAGACCCTATGCGTTGGTTAACTCACTCTTCTGCGCCCACTTGGTGAATGTAGGCTGTTTGCTGTAAAGAATAGGGTTCTTGTGTTGGAGACTTCGCAGCCTTGGGTAGCAATTATCATCCACCCGGCATTACCGGAACAGCCCCCATAGTTCCGGTTGATGAAGAAGTGCCGGTTGTAGTTTGGCTCTCCACGAATGGAAAAGTAGTTCTTTGGCTGTATTTTTATATCTGTCCAGGCCACCGTAGTCTAGTTTCTGGAACGGCATTCCCTTGGGTCACAATGATCTTTCTCACGTGATGTCGAGTAGAGAAGTTGTTATTGCGCTTTCTCGTGTAACGGTATTCCCCAGGCAACACGATGCGAAAACAAGGTGGTTTACTGGAAGCTGGCGCATTATTAAGCTCAGCGTTCCAAACTTATCCACAATAGACAACTAACAGAGGAAGTATCCCCTCTATAGTAATTACCATTAGATGTAAAGACATCTTCGATTCAGCCCATAAGGTCTGTCAAGTTAACCTCAGCAAACGTAAAGATTGCGCGAATAGCGGCAAACGAGGATGTGACGAAAACATGTCTCTAAAAGAGATCGAAAACATTTTTTTCACTGAAAGTGGAGAATACTTGGAAGTTGGCTGGGAAACTGAGTGTCAGATCGCATCCATGATGAGGCTGAATCACGAAAAACGACTTCCTTATCTCTCTCCCCAGTTATCCTAAGGAAAACAAAGAATATAAAGAGACTATAAAAAAAACGATTAAGCTGAAAATTTTTCCTTTCCCAGTCGAATACCAAAACAGTAGTTGCCCAGATCGAAAGGTGATCAGTATATATCGGTCAGGCTCACGAGTATAATGCATTCAGTTAATGTTATTCGCTTTTTTAGTATTCTCCTCGCAAAAGTCTCTAAAGAGCAAATGAATGTATTCTTGTGTAGGAAAATGGAAATATTTTTCCTTAATAGGCGCTTTCTATAAACGAGGTTTTTATTTAAGGTATTAAAGGATGTACTTTCTTTAATTCCGCACAATTGACGGTCACATATGAGAAACTGAGAAACTGCAATTATTAAAAGATGGTGTAACCGTGCTTGTTTTTGCCCTACTTAACCGTTATTTTAAGTCTTTCCTACTATAAAGTCGCTCGCAAAGTTCGAGACTCATGAAAGCCAAATGTCAAATACTTGTTATTATATAGGAAAAACTACGAATACTATTGAAACTTCGAGCCTGTTTGTTTGTCTGGGCAATAATCTTTCAGCAGTAAAGTTATTTCCAATTGCCTGACCTGGCAAATGATGTAAGAAAATTAGAACTGATCTGCATCTTTATCTCATACTCCGGTTCTGTGGCTCGTCATTCATATAAAATAATGCAACTTCTACCATCATATATTTCTCTGCTTGAAATAGGTTTTCAAATAGGACTATTTTTCGTTGTCAATGAATAAGCAATAGTTACTTGATTAAAGAATTACCGAAAGAAGGTCAGTGCGTTTGATATAGATATAATATGGCAATACCTAATTGAAAGTCGGTGAAACTTAGGTGTTACTAAATTCTCTTTGGACTGAGCACTAAAATGCAAATACTAACCGACTTATAATAGACATGATAAGTGGCTTGAAAATTTCAAAGTTAACAAAAACTGTTTAATGTAAACTATCCTTGTTTGCTAAGATAATTAAAAGTTCTGTTCTGCTGTTGTAGTGTATGCCGTGTGAGTCGGAGAGTGCAAGAACGAGTAGTAAATGTTCTTGGTGTTGTTCTCATCTGATTCAACTCGCTACTTGAATGTGTATGTTTGGACTTTACAGCTGTTATTTGTAATTATTATACGTTGTTCTCACTAACGGTCTTTTCATTGGCTAAAAGCCTACAGACTAGTTATTTGCTAGCAGATATCTGACTAAGTAAGTTGCGCGCGCCGTGCATTAGTAAAACAAAAGAATTGTATAATTCGTTCCCGAGCCCCTTTTATAGCTAGAGGGGGCCTAATGGGAACATTTTAGCCTAACAAGTTCTTAAAAACCAAATTCTTAGTCGCGAGTTTTTACTGTAGCCACTGGAAATAAAACTCACCATTTAGTGTTGTTGAAATTGCCAGCGACAACAGGATAAAAAAAGCTCAGGGATTCTGGCAGTAAAGAGGCTGTGCCCTTTTTATTACGCCAACCTCTCGGAAGATTTTGGTCGAAATAGAAATGGAACGTTTCGTTCAAGGTAAAAATGTTCCGGAAACAGTTGTCCACCTGCAAAGGTGGTCTTCATTACTAGTCCCACTTTGCTGAGAAGTAACAAAATTTCGGTCAAAACGTAAATGGAACACTTCATTCGGTTCGAAACTTTGCTTCAATAGAATACTGTAGCTCCATTTTTTCTTGGTTAGTTCCACTTGAATGGCTTTCTAACGGGGTTGATTTGGCAAAACGAAAAGCATCCGCTAGTGGAGTTTTAACAAACAGTTCAGGAAGTGCTTTCAGCTTATCAACCTGTCAACGCGCCCAAAACAATAAAACGGTATAAAACTAACGTATAAAGAATTTTTCACAGTCAAATTACTTTTAATCGTGTTGGAAACCCTCAGGCGTAATGGAAGACTAAAAAGTCTATAATGCAATGGTATAAATTACTTTTACCTTAATCAGCATCTGATTAAGAAACTTATTCGTGATGAAAGCTTCAGCATTATTATTTAGGGTCTGTCTTTACGTGGGTACTTAAACTAACTACAAAGTTGTGTTATGTAAGAAATCCAGGGGTGAGATACATTCTTGTCTGTATTCTTAGTTTGTTTATCATAGATTTTGTTTAAACACTGTAGGTTTAAAATGCTGGACATATTACTTCCGATTATTTCTGCATTATGAATAAAGGTTAGGAAGCTATTAAATTCTAAATTGAGATCCATTTGCATTTTAGCTCTCTGCGGGACCCGACCTGGTGGTGCCGGCTAGGACTGACTTAGTCACGTTCATAGGAGTAGATGGCTAATAAACAGCTGCAGTACTATGAAAACCAGCCCCATTCTCCAAAGTTTATGTATGTACGTGTATGTAAATTTGGAATTAACAGCAGATGACGCTTCAGAGCATTGCTCGGTGTTTAAACAATCAAAGATACTGAATTTTTGAAAATGTTTTCCCAACCTCAGTTTGTTGTCATTACCTTTTCTTTTCGCTTTTTACTTGTCTGCTTGGCGCAAAACGAGGGAGAATTGAATTACTTGATGATCAAAATTTTGGAATTGAAGCAAAGTAGCTCCGACGAAAACGGTTCGTCTTGCCTTCCGTCGAACACATTGAGAAATGGTACCATTCGTCCTACTAGCATTACGACAAACCCGACAGATAAGACGTCATCCTATTACATTGGGTTAACCAACAACACTCAAGATCGTACCACGATGGTGCCAACATCCCTTGGTGAAAACGTATCGACCTTTTCCACGGAAGCGTCGGTTCCAGAAACACCTAATTGCAACCCACCGCTTTGCTCCCGAGTAATCAACATAACATGGCTGTCATTTGCTCCTTTTATTTCTCAGCCTAAGAACAGCACGAGACAAACTGAAAAGTTAGACGGTGTATTCTACAGTATAATAGGGCGCGCTGTTCAGTTTTGTTGCAAACATTTAGACAACAGGGGGACACGCTTTGAATATACCCACAAAGCGGAAAACATAGATACGTTACATGCTAATATCTTTTATGATAAAGCTTCTATAGGAATGCCAGTATACATTGAAAATGAGTTTTTTGACCAGCAATATGGAGGTACATTGGCATTTATCAAAGTCCTTGAATCTCCCGGGTTGGTTGTTATTGGAAACAAGGATGATGTCAAACAGAATCATTTGAAGGTTCTATGGAAAACCATTTACAAACAGTGGCCGATTGTGCTCATCTCAGTGTTGTTATGCGCAGTCTCTGGTATTTGTGTCTGGGTGCTGGTAAGTATCATTGCGCTTTTTGGGGAAAATTCAAATCTGGTTGGAATAAATACATGGTGTTTCCTATTTGCATTGGCAAACCGTTCGGTTCACAGTTTGGGTAAATGGTGAGCAAAATTTAAGACTAGTAAATTTCGTCCGGGAATCACGTTTACCTTCAAGAGTACAAATCAGTTCCTTTTACCGGAAAATGACCGCGAAGGCCTGAACATGGTATCAAAGGTGGTTTGAAGAAACGGAACGCGAACTCCCACCGGGAAAAACGGTTCTACCTTTTCAGACGTTAATATGTTGCTCTCGGAAAATTTCCACCTAAACGACCCAAGAAATCGTGTTCCATTTACTTTCCAACCGCTTTTACGGAAACTTCTTGTAAATGATAAACAACCACATTTACTTATTATATCTTCATTTTCAGCCCTATTTACAACGAGATGGAGTAAGTTTCTAAACGGAAACTGTGTTGTCGGTAGGGAATGAAGTACTCAAAACTGAATTGATAAGGTGGCAAGATTGACCACCTGAAAAGATACGTAATATAATATTTGGCTTCTGGGGGCACTTCCTTATTTGGCTTAAACGTATACACAATGCTGCGGGATGTGATCCTTGCTGCTGCGCGGCCGACATTGTAGTGTGACCGGTTTTTAGAACCAAAAAAACTAACTGACTCCAAATTTAAAGTGACAAACGTTCTTGGACAAAGTCGTATATTTAGGCCACGAAAAAGGGTCTCTTTTCTTAAATTAAACAGGGTAGCAAAATGAAGGGTTATGGCATGGTTTGATGGCCTCAGTGGTAAATCCTTACACAAACTACCCTTCAGTGGTTTCCCGTCCCGGGTTTGTAGACCTCTGGCTCTGACGAAGCCACTGTTTGAATACCTGTGGCCCGTTTAGAGTATCAAGGTACATGATGTAAACACATTGTGGTGTAACCGTACAAGCGAACCGGCGTGTTTACAACCGACCAGGCATATCCAGTTGAATTTGACAAGTGCAAAAGCTAAATAGACATATCCTTTAATTTTTGTTTTATTTAACAGGAGACAACATGGAATACAGATGAATTCCCTCGTCGTTTTCATCGTGGGGCATTTGAAGGTTTCTGGTGGGCCTTCGTTACCATGTCAACCGTTGGGTAAGTGAATCAAAATTCAACTGCACCATCACTAATAAAAGCAAATTTAGGCAATGCACTTCCACACGAATCCGGATACACTAAAACCGCATTATTGTTATTTGCGCTGAACACCAATATTTGTTGTGGTGTATCCGGTTTGGACTCACCCATCCGTAGAAATACACTACTGCGACTTACATTATTTTGCTAATTACTAGCTACTAGGCATGCGCAAAAACCGAACTCGCGATGTGATTTCGCGGCATTTTTGAGTTTATGTAGTACTTGACTTCAAAAATATCGTGTCGGCAGTCGTCTACACGAAATCACCAAACGCTTCGGATAAGAAAAAAATCCACTCTGGAAAACGGTTTCAAACACATGCGGTTTCCATGTGCGGACAGCTGATTCGTTAAAGAAGTACGCGGTTTTAAAAGTATCAGCATATAAAGTGCTTTACACATAAAAGTGACTAGAAAGAATAAGAAGTCTTCAATGTCAGCCTAACGCTTAGTGCTTGGAGGTTTCTTGTGCAAAAATGTTACTCCTTTGCATTCTTTGCATGCTATGTGCCTGCTAGTTCACTAAACGAAGTTCGTATATAATTCATGTGCCCTAATTTGCATACAGCAATTTCTATATGGTGGTTGGATGACAACCAGTCAATTAACTTGCAACAGGGATCAATTTAATAAAACTTTTACACGTGTAATTTACAAGTGTAACTTACCGCATTTTTGACCAAATCTTCCTTTTTGAACCGTTTTTCGGCCAGTTAGCATGGGAATAGCTAAAAATAAAAGAGAGATTTGAAACAAGAAGACATAATTTTCTGCTTATTGGATGTAAGCAGCTTTTTTGTTTTTCGCACATCCGCATAAGCCAAAATTTGGCGAATCTATTTCGATCTCTTTTCTCTTTTCTTCTTTTCCTCTTTGCCTTTATTTTTATGGCCATTTTTGTTTCCCACTTTATCGTCTTTCTTAATTTCGCATGAAAGTTTGGCTGGCTTACTTTCCTATAAAGAGACAAATTTAATCTGTAAAGAATTTTGGTTAAATAGCAAAATTCGCAGTGGATTTTTTTCCCAAATGTTGTTTTGTTCTGTAACTCTGTCAGGATTGGCCAAAATGTTGTAAATGAGGTACCAGTAGAAAGTTCTATCCTCGCTAATTGTGCTCATTACCATTTTATTCACAGCTTAAATAGAAAGCTAGTTAATAGATACAGGAAGGATAATATGCATGGGTTCATATGGAACAAAACCGACCAAAGCGGACGTTAAAGAGCCGTCAGTTGAGAATGAAAAAAATGTAGTAACGAGAAGCGATTTCTTGCTCAACTTGAGTTTGGTATTTTTGAAAAACAACTGGCATTTACTTTTGCTCAATTTAAAGTGCGGTTTTCATGGGCTTAGGATGAAAATGGATAATGATGACGAATTTTATTCCTTGATGTTTCCACCTGGTTTTAATTTTTTATAGTTTTTATTCGACGTTATTTCGTTCTGTATCTTATAAGAACCCATGTAGTATATCTTACAGTGTATTTGTCAAGCATTCTCTGAAAGAAAGGTGGCTTTAAAGGGTTTTCACACACATCTTCACACCGTGCTCTCGTTTTCCCCATTACGTCCCTCCTATCGGCGCTTCGGCGTCCCACTACTACAACGGTACAGACTTTATCAGAGAGCGGCATTGAGAACTGTTGAAAAATAAGCTCTTCTTGTTTTAAGGTACGGAGATAAAGCTCCTAAGTCAGTTATTGCTCGATTATTCTCTATCGTGTGGATCATGGTTGGACTTACAGTGTGTTCAGTTTTGACAGCTACTTTTACCACAGCACTCGCCACAGCAGCTGTCAAAGATGTAGACCTGGTGGGAAAGAAGGTATAATATTGCTTATCAAAAATTACTCGGATGTTTCCTTTTGCTATTTTCATTGATTAAAATTATCGTTTGCACATTTATGAGCTTAATAGTCTGTGAAATGGGCATTAACGGTTTGTGGACTCTGTGGGATGGAGGCTACCTATAAGAATAGCAAAGTAGTTTGTAGAACTTTAAAGAACATATCGATGTAAAACTTTTGATTTAAAGATTGACGTCAATCGTAAATTATTCTACTACTGATAAAGGGATGCATTGAACTTACGCAGAAAAGCGGCGGAAATTAAACATGTAAGCAAGTTTTAACCTTGGAAATATTTAGAATGAATAATAGAAAGAATAATAAAATATTTATTTGGCTTAGCTTGTTTCTTCAAACCATATTCAGCCTTTTCAAATAATTGCCCTTAAATCCTCCGGCTAATTCTTTTTATAATATAACCAGTTAGGGCTGACCAAATTTGGAAGTCGTTTGCTACATCCGATAAAATGACATCAATACTATCCGATAAACAGCAGAAAAAGGGACGGCAACCGGGAGGCCCTGGAGACGAGGTTGCATTGTCTTGGTAGAACAGTAGAAAATGGCGGAAACCTAAAACAATTATTGGATTCCGCTCAAGGGTGATCTGAAGAAATGTGATGCAGATCTCGGAGGATGTTATCCGCTTTGAATGATAACCCTCTCCTAAAAATTATCTGCTATATTCCTTCACATCACAGTACTCGGCCTCATCTTTACTAAGTGATATGTTACGTGCTCTCGATTGTCCATACTGCAGATAGCTGTGTTGAAGGGAAATCCAGCATTCCAAGAAGTTATCAAACAGGGAGCAAGCCCAACACGTAAGATTAACATGACTAACTGGTCGTATACACGTGTTTAATTATTAACGAGAGTTCATTTATTCCGTTCCCGCTTACGGGATCAGCACTGAAGGGAAAAGAATCCCGTGTCTTGCTCTATTTACTAGCTTTTTCACCATTAATTTTATACTTGGGTAGCACATCACAGCTTTCTTTAGTCTAAACACCGGTTTAAACTTGAATTTGGAAATCATGGTTTTTGCAAATGTTATGTCGCATATTTTTTAAATTAAGAAAGGTACTCCATTTAAATGATTCGCTGGATTCTCTTGAACAGAACGTAACTCAGCCTAAAAGTTCCAGTTCATAGCTGCAACCGGTTCCTGTGGGTCACGTGCTGGCAAGCCAGTTCATTCTCATGTAACGTGCGACTAGTTCCCTTGATGTTTTGTGGCTATTCCCTCAAATCCAACAAAAAATTTATGCTTGAGGTTCCAAGCGGCAAGAGCTCCCAAGTATTGTAACTGCACATTTAATCATGTGCAATGGGAAGTTGCGCTATATATAAGATTTAATTAATTGTAAATTGTAGTTGTTGCGCGTTGGGAATCATAAAATTCCTCTCTCTTTGCGAGATTCTTTGTCTTCATGCTCCGTTTATTTTCTCAGTTTTTGACAACTTTGAAGACATGCAAAAAGCTCTCCTAAATAAGACTGTGACAGGTATAATGGATGACATGTACCACGGACTTCACTGGATGCAACAAGTTAGAGATTCAAGACTGAATGTGGTTAAGATGATTGAGAGAACACGTTCTTATGGCTTCGCATTCAAGAAAGACAATATCTTTCAATGGCCGGCTGAGGACTGCATTCGAAACCTTATTTTGCATCGCAGAGAGGATGTTTACTCTGTTATGAAACAGTTCAAGGATGAAATGAAGGTAATTAGGTTTAATCAATGGAAGTAACTCACTGAGCTTCTTACGCTAACTTTTTAATCAACTAACTATTGCTCATTAACACAAAAGCAATATCCAATAAAAAAAAGGAATAACTACGACATATTATGGGTTGGGGCGTGGCCGAGTGATCAGCGCGTCGGATCTGCAATCCGGCGGTTTCGGGTTCGAGTTCCCCTACGGTCACTGGCTGGATTTGTTCAGTCACGGCTGTTCCGAATTCAAATCCTCTTCCACGCTTGTTAATACCTCCTGCTAGTTTGGTTTTAACCCTGTTATGTTCTATTTGGAATATTTGTTTCAATTAGACATTATCCACGATATCACCATATTTTCATGCTTTGCATTTTTACGGTTGACGGTCAGTTGGTTAACTCTTTCAAAACGAGAAAACAATTTTACTCATGCCAAATGTACAATTCCAGAATTGACAAGTTTTACTGATATCTCATTATATTGTTTGTTATGAGGACATCTGCGGTTGCTATTGCGTCCAAAAAAGGAACAACGATCACTTCACCCATACGTTTCCATTATCGCTTTAAGATAAAAAGTTCTGTTGTCTAGGATAAAATAAACGTGACTGCGATTTCTTGTATTGGCAGATTTATCACTTGTTTGTCCGCTGAGAAACCCCGTGACATCGCTTCTATCCTATCAGTCCTTTAGCAAATGTAAGGATGGCGGGTATCGTGAATAAGGTCTAAGTGGTGCACTTGTGAACTTAAGCTGAAAAGCTAAGTGTAGTTCCACTGCACAAGTCCTTCTCTTTGCCTTACGTTTTACGCCCATCCCTCATAGCCTTGGACGTCAACAACTGCACGTCAATACTTCCAAAAATCTCACTTTCAAAACGAGTCTAATTGCAAAACCATTCAATTTATTTCAATGCGGATAAAAAATCATTTTCATATCACTAGATATGCACTTGTCCTCGCTAATAAAACAGGCCAAGGGCAACTCGGAAATGGTCCTATTGCTTGCTTTTTTTTAACAACAAGTAAGCTCTTTGCTCATATTATTAAAATTATATTTTAAGGACGAACTCTCCACGGCAATGGATGATGACGGGTTTTCTCTACTGGAAAGGAATTATCCTGCTTTTTGCGCCCTTGTTACTTCATTAACAATCTTTTTGGGAGCACTGATCGCAGCAATCCGCCTCTGTGAACTGCTTTTGTATCTATACCAGAGATTTGTAAAGAAGAAAAAAATTGAAGGTATAAAAGGTGGCTAATATTTTATAATGTCTCTCCTTTTCTAATGTTTCTTCGATTGTTTTCTACTTTTAATTTGGAGAAAAACTCCACTGAGTTCAGTCTAGGCCTCCCCTAACCCCACTCAGCTCCCCCCCCCCCACACCCCTTCCGCCCCCCACCCGACGCCTTCAATACCACCACTTATGTACCTATGTAGATATTGATGCTCAAAAAAACTCGATTTGCTGGAGGTCGCCAAAAAAACTTACTCAAGAAACGACAGAATTGGAATCGGAATCGCAAGCGAAGTCGTAAGAGCGCTCATGACCTTGTGAAAATCAAAAATTGGATTCGTAAGCAGACTCAGTGACAAGCGGGACGGAATCGGAGTCGAAAGAACCAGTACGTTTTCATTTTCTTCCGATTCCGCTTGCGACTCCGTCCTTTACTATCTAGAGAAAAACCAGATTGTCGGAGTCGGAGGCAGAAGCGGAAGAATAAACCAATCACAATGCTAATTCCAACCCTTTGTGATTAGCTTAGTTCTTCCGCTTCTGTTTGCAACTCCGACAGCCTAATTTTCACTCGATCGTAAACGACGGAGTCGTAGCATTTGGACGCTGTTTTCACTAGATCTTTAACTCCAACGCTTCTGATTTCGACTCCGACACCGACTCCGTCGCTAGTGAAGACCTGCCTTAAATGCTCTTTCAGTTATCAAACAAAAATGTAGTTTGGCTGAGCTCATGACTAGATACGTGTCCTTATATGTTATACCTAAAGGCATAGAATAAAAACTAGTGACGTAGAACGGACAAGCAGGACTAAGCCGCTAGCAATATGTATGAATTTTGATTTATTCACAGATAATGTCCAGCCCTCGTCCAGCCACCGCAACGCTCCACCAAAGATGAGTTGCTAGATATTTCGTAAAGAGACGACCAAACAGAGCCATGGAAACCTCCAATCACATAAGGACACTCAAGTTCAAGATCCTTTGCCCTCCATCATTTGGGTTCTCAATTCTTAACTTGAAACTTAACTAAAATTTATTCCAGTTAAGTCCTGGGGGGGTGGGGGAGGAGAGCGTTACCTTTAAAGATGTTTCAGCTATATAAAAATAAACTTTCGTACTCTAGCGAGAAACAGCAGGAACAATGGCAATATTCCAAAAGATATAATGGTGGCAGTTGCCCCAGCAGGCTTAGATGCTTGGATTAGATGCCAAAACCTGACGAAACTCCCAAGCAATTCCAGGCTATAGTTTTAAACAAGACCAAATAATTCAGCAAGTAAGCACACACTACCAACTCCGCGGTATGGCCATGCAGTACCCTGAGCCTGTACACAGCCATACCATTGGGATTTGGCAGCCATTCACAGCTGCTTCGTCCTTATTAGGACTTATCAGCATACCGTTGCCCCAGGTAAAGGGTCTCACTAGGTGATCCCTGACCCATTCGTTTACTGCCGAAGAGAGTGCCAAAATGTACTTCATGGACATCAAATTTCTCCAAACAACTGATATCAATACATAATTATACAATGATGTGAATGCTACGCGCGCTGTGATTGGTCGTTGCCCATGATCTATTAGAGTACAGATAGATGGATGACGTCACGGGAAACTTGTTTTCTTTGTTTTGTTCAACATGGCACGCGGTTTTGAAAATGTTTGTGAGATTATTTCGGATTAAGGCAAGTGAAAGCTTCGGAAAAAGTTTAGCAGGAGCTATTTACAAAGAAGAAAAATGGAGAAACGGAGACCAAAAAAGCTATTGACTACTTGACAATGCCTAAACTACAAGAAATCTTCACAACAGTTGCCATCGTGTGTCTTCGCTACGAGAGACTCGCTGTTTTGCAAAATGTTTTCGCTATTATTCTTCTTTGAGCAAGAAAAGACGGTGTAAAACTTTTCGAAGAGACTGTACACAAGTAAGATAAAGAAGAAGCTAAGATGAAAAGTTGGGTTCGGGACTTAAAAAATGCCTAAACTAGTACAAATCCTCAAAAGGTCAAGCGATTCGAGGCAGGTACGTGTATCGGTCTTTTAATTTTCTGATCATTGTATAAAACAAATAGATTCCATGTTGCCGTGGGTCTGTTCAGTAATAGATCACAGAGGACGTCAAAATGTGGTAAAAACAACAGTGACACACTCGCCTGCGGCTCGTGTGCCACTTCTTTGTTTTTACGACATTTTGACGTCATCTGTGATCTATTACTGAACAGAAGCACGGCAACATGGAATCTATTTGTTAATCAAGTAGAAAGGTTACCCTAAGAATTTATAAAATAACACCAAAAAGATAATGCTTTGATTTTTTAACGAATACTCTCCACTAATTTTTCAAGGAAATGCATTGAGTTCAAACCTGAGAATTTGTATGTGTATTTTGTGACTTAAAGGGCTTTAAGTTGCCAGCCTTCCATGGCTGCAACTACGATCTGTACGCGGATGACGTGGCTTTGCGCATGCTTGACATGTGTGTGTTTCCTTCACTTAATTTGGTCCTATATAATATATAGTTGTCAAGTAGTTTGCTTTCCAAAATGAATCTGTGAAAGGATAACGATCGCTAAGCGCTTCTGGGAAATAGATAATCAAACTGTAAGTGGTGCCCGTCTTACATTGTAAGACGCAAAGAGAATTATGTAATACGATAAAAAAAAACTCTTAAATTGACTGTTTACAACGTTGCAATAATCGCGAGAGAATTACATAGATGGAGAAAAAAAAACGTAGCAAAATCGTATAAAAATAACATAAAATCTCAACTACAAACTCTCCGTAACCGAAATAATTTGAGGAAGTAAATTCCTCTATTCCTTTCTCCTAATATCTTCCTTTTGTTGAATGATTTTTTCAAGTTCGTACAAGAAGAAACATTCAGTCTAGGAAAGCTCAGATATAACTTGCATCTTCTCGTATTTCTGATTCTTTTAGGTGAAAATTGTAATGGCTTTTCCGTTTGAATAAAACCTTAACGAATAAAATTTAAACTCTGCGTCCTACTGATCACTTTTTTCAACATACGTTTTCCACTTTCTTACGTTTCTTAAAACAAAGTGAGGTGTTTACAAGACAGAGGCAAAGATGAGCGACTATACTTTCCTCTGCAATGGCCAGGTCACGCAATATCCAAACTGGCTTCAAAGGGCTGATGCCGTTCGTCCAAAAGAGTGGTTCAAAAACGTAGTCAGGCAAACGATTTCTTTAGACGCTTTAATTTTCTCGTTTGTGTTAACTAATATCCACCCCAGATGATTTTCAACCACTCGCGTATACAGGCTTGCGCTCTCAAAAAGTCCTTATCTTTTTTCACTGCGAATAAAGAACTGTCAAAAAGAAACTTGCGGAACTAAACTTAAGCAAACAATCACTTCGAACTGAAATTCTCTATGTGATCTATCAACGAAAAGTGCAACGAACGAGGAAGTCCACGTGATTTTCTATTCAAATTTAGATTTCAGTAAAAAGTAATTACATCATCTGCCCCTGAGAAATATCAGCAGATAATCAAACAAGTGGTCTCAGATATTGGTGGTGTCCAGAATATTGCAGATGACATGGTGAGAACAATGAGGAGCATGACCGGAATCTATATCGATTGATACGGAGATTTGTAGAGAAGAACCTCACCCTCAACTTTGAAAAATGCCAATTCAGAATGGACAAGGTAGTCTTTATGGGGCTGTTAGTTTCAAAGTATGGCGTCGGCCCAACAGAAGAGAAGGTACGTGCAGTACTGGAGGCAAACCGCCCATCTACTCCAACGGAAGTGAGAAGCTTCCTTGGTATGTTTGGCTTTAGTGCAAGATTTATTCCTAATCTTGCAACTGTCTCCGAGCCTCTACGAGCAATTTCCAGGAAGGGGATACCCTTTGTTTGGAGCAGTGAGCAGGAGAAATCCTTTCAGGAACTGAAAAAGCAATTAGCTAGTGCGCCTGTGCTAGCTTATTTTGACAAAGATGCACACACGCGAGTGATAGCCGATGCAAGTCCCGTGGGGTTAGGCGCTGTTCTGGTCCAGGACAAGAATGGAGAGAGCCGAGTCGTTTGTTACGCCAGCAGAAGCCTCAGCAGTGTCGAAAGGAGGTACGGCCAAACTGAAAAGGAGGCACTAGCTCCCGTGTGGGCCTGTGAACGTTTTAACCTTTACATGCTTGGGTTACCAACCTTTGATTTAGTCACGGACCACAAAGCATTGAAAGTGGTCTACTCGAGAGGATCCAAACTATCTGCACGCAACGAGCGCTGGGTGCTAAGACTGCAACCATACAGTTACAAGGTATGCTGTGTCAAGTCTCAAGACAACATTGCAGATGTCTCATCACGTCTGACGAAGATCCCCGCTGCAGAGATATGATGATGAGCACGTTCGAATGGTTGCTCTCAGTGCCGTACCTATAGCCCTAAAGATTCAGGAGATTGAGAGTGCCTCAGCTGAGGATGAGGATTTGCAAGCAGTGCAAAATTGTCTTATAACTAGGAACTGGGAGAAAACTCCAAAGCCATATGTGTGGGTACGTAGCGAACTTACCTATATTGGCCAAGTCATCCTTCGTGGAACTAGAATCGTGATTCCTAACATTTTGAGGAAGAGGGTCCTAGAACTTGCACATGAGGGACGCCAGGGGGTGGTGAAGATGAAGGAGCGCCTGAGATCTAAGGTGTGGTGGCCAGGTGTTGATAAAGATGCAGAACGAAAGTGCCGAGAGTGTTATGGGTGCCAGCTTGTGACAAAGGAGATAATGCCTCCACCAGTGAAGACAACCAGGATGCCTGAGAGGCCCTGAAAGGACCTAGCATTGGACCTACTGGGCCCTATGCCAACAGGAGAGTCTTTGCTGTTCCTAGTGGATCATTTTAGCCGATGGGGGGAGGTTGACGTCATTAAGTCCACCAGTTCAGAAGCGATAATTAAGTGTTTAGACAGACAGTTCTCTAGATATGGAGTACCTAATACCTTGAGATCGGACAACGGACCCAACCTCGTGTCTGCTGAAATGGAGGAGTATAAGGATGAGATGGGCATTAAGCACAGGCTGACCACCCCACTATGGCCGAGAGCAAATGGAGAGGTCGAACGGCAAAATCGATCTCTTTTGAAAGCAATGAGAGTTGCGCATGCTGAGTTCCTCCTGGCATACCCGCGGGAAGTCCGGGGTCATGTGACGCGTTGAAGTAGTGTTTTTGTAGTGTAGAGGCGAAGGAAGTAGTGCTTGTGTTTGACTAGACTATTAGCCTCGGTGGCCCATTAGCAATACTATAGTGAGGATATCGGTCATCTAAAACCTGAAAAATGAAAATCCTTTCCACCCATCAGTACCAGTCACCCACGAGGGACTGTCTACTTTTGCAAATTCAAACAAATTCATATTTATACTCCCTCCCCCACGTGCTTTTCCAACGAGCAGGAACCTAGCCCGCCCAGTGAATGTGATAATAATCCAATCATCATTTTTGTTTCGCTTTAACAATATGCTCCTCTATGACGTTTTTCCTTGCTCATCCGCGAAAAGGAAACATTCCCGAAGTCGAAATAAATTCATACAGATAGACCCTATGTGTTGACTCACTCTTCTGCGCCCACTTGTTTAATGTAGGCTATTTGCTGTAAAGAATAGGGTTCTTGTGTTGGTGACTCTTCTCCCATTCGCAGCCTTGGGTAGCAATTATCATCCACGCGGCATCACCGGAACAGCCCCCATAGTTCCGGTTGATGAAGAAGTGCCGGTTGTAGTTTGGCTCTCCAGGAATGGAAAAGTACTTCTTTGACTGTGTTTTTATATCTGTCGAGGCCACCGTAGTCTATCTAGTTTCGAGAAAGCATTCTCTTGGGTCACAATGATCTTTCTCACGTGATGTCGAGTAGAGAAGTTGTTATTGCGCTTTCTCATGTAACAGTATTCCCCAGGCAACATGATGCGAAAACAAGGTGGTTTACTGGAAGCTGGCGTATTATTAAGCTCAGCGTTAAAAACTTATCCACAATAGACAACTAACAGAGGAAGTATCCCCTCTATAGTACGTAATTACCATTAGATGTAAAGACATCTTCAATTCAACCCATAAGGTCTGTCAAGTTAACCTCAGCAAACGTAAAGATTGCGCGAATAGCGGCAAACGAGGATGTGACGAAAACATGTCTCTAAAAGAGATCGAAAACATTTTTTCATGGA
Organism: Porites lutea; assembly: GCF_958299795.1. Taxonomy (NCBI): domain Eukaryota; kingdom Metazoa; phylum Cnidaria; class Anthozoa; order Scleractinia; family Poritidae; genus Porites; species Porites lutea. Next base: position 45,906,363 of record NC_133201.1, on the reverse strand, counting down.
AAGTGGAGAATACTTGGAAGTTGGCTGGGAAGCTGAGTGTAAGATCGCATTCATGATGAGGCTGAATCACGAAAAACGACTTCCTTATCTCTCTTCCCAGTTATCCTAAGGAAAAAATAATATAAAGAGAATATAAAAAGAACAATTAAGTTGAAATTTTTCCTTTTCCAGTCGAAAACCAAAACAGTAGTTGCCGAGATCAATAGGTGATCAGTATACTGCTATTTCGAGAAAGGTTGTCGGAAAAGTGCACGCGACAATCCTGAAAGGTATTGTGGGAGGTTTTTTAAAAGTTCACTGTTCTTATAAGAAATTTGAAAGAATGGTAGAAGAGGCCATGGGAGTATGTTTGCGAGTGCTAAAAGAAAGCAACAAAAGTAGGTTCGACAGCTACAGTGTCAGGAACAGTGTATTGATCATATCCCATATTACCTTTCGGGATTGTCAAGCGCACACTTTTTCCGACAACCTTTCTCGAAACAGCTGTATATAAATTGGTCAGGTTCACGAGTATAATGCATTCAGTTAATGTTATTCACTTTTTTAGTATTCTCCTGGCAAAAGTCTCTAACGAGCAAATTAATGTATTCTTGTGTAGGAAAATGAAAGTATTTTTCCTTAATAGGCGATTACTATAAACGAGGTTTTTATTCAAGGTAATTCCCTTGAAAAGAATGTACTATCCAGGGGTTTTTTCCTCAACTCCGCACAATAAGCTACTTTCGATATATTAAAATTCAACATGATAGCGAGTCTTAGAGGACACAAACAAATAAAATGAATAAACATGAATAATCATGGTTTATTCATTTTCTTTGTTTGTGTCCTCTAAGACTCGTCGTCATGCTGAATTTTAATATATCGAAAGTTGCCTATTGACGGTCACATATGAGAACTAAAACTGCAATATTAAAAGGTGGTGTAACCGTGCTTGTTTTTGCCCTACTTAACCGTTATTTTCAGTCTTTTCTACTAAGTTGCTCGCAAATTCCGAAACTCATGAAAACCACTGCAAACGTCAAATACTTGCTATTATATAAGAAAAACTACTAATACTATTGAAACTTCGAGCCCGTTTGTTTGTCTGGACAATAATCTTTCAGCAGTAAAGTTATTTCCAACTGCCTGACCTTGCAAATAATGTAAGAAACATGATTAGAATTGATCTGCATCTTTATCTCATACTCCGATTCTGTGGCTTCATATGCAGAGTCCCACGTCATTCATATAAAATAATACAACTTCTACTATAATATATTTTTATGCTTGAAATAGGTTTTCAAATAGGACTATTTTTCGTTGTCAATGAATGAGTAATAGTTACTTGATTAAAGAGTTACCGAAAGAAGGTCAGAGCGTTTGATATAAATATGATATGGCAGTACGTTATTGAAAGTCAGTGAAACCTAGGTGTTACTAAGAGCACTAAAATACAAATACTAACCGACTTATAATAGACATAATAAGTGACTTCAAAATTTCAAAGTTAACAGAAACTGTTTACTTAGATAATTAAAAGTTCTGTGCTGCTGTTGTAGTGTACGTCGTGTGAGTCGGAGAGTGCATAAGAACGAGTAGTAAAATAAGTGTTCTTCGTTGTTCTAATCTGATTCAACCCCCTACTTGCCTGTGTATGTTTGTTCTTTACAGCTGTTATTTGTAATTATTATATTGTTCTCACTAGCGGTCTTTTCATTGGCTAAGAGCCTACAGACTAGTTATTTGCTAGCAGATATCTGACTAAGTAAGTTGCGCGCGCCGTGCATTAGTAAAAAAAAAAGATTGTATAATTCGTTCCCGAGCCCAAAGATAATTGCTTTTCCCTAAGCCTTGGGGCCAAATATGAATTTTAATATACTGAAATTGGTCTATTTTAAGGTCTCATATTTTTTTAGTGAGGAGGTAAAGGAAGTAAAACAAAGCAGTGACAACAGTAAAAACCTCCCGAATTAAAGTACCTGTATTTTCCCATCGATTTTCCCAAGTTATAATTAGCCTAAATAGGTTCTTACATAAAGGGTAATAAGCACAAACCCGTCAGAAAGCCACTTGACTGGCTTTCTGATGGGTTGATTTGATAAAATGGAAAGCATCCGCGAACGGAGTTTTAACAAACAGTTCAGGAAGTGCTTTCAGCTTATCAACGTGCTCTTAGTAATAAAACGTATAAAGAAGTTTTCATAGTCAAATTAGTTTTAACCGTATTGGAAACCCTCAGGCGTAATGGAAGACTAAAAAGTCTATAATGCAATGGTATAAATGACTTTTACCTTAATCAGCATCTGATTAAGAAGCTTATTCGTGATGAAAGCTTCAGCATTATTATTTAGGGTCCGTCTTCACGTGGGTACTTAAACTAACTACAAACTTTTGTTATGTGAGAAATCCAGGGGTGAGATGAGTTCTTGTCTGTATTCTTAGTTTATTTAACATAGATTTTGTCTAAACGGCGATAGGAGAATTTTTATAGGTTCTTAAACGGGTAAAAATTTTATGACGCACCATTTTGCTTCTCGAGTCCCGAGTAATAAAATAAATGTCAAAACTATACATAACAATCAAAGAAGTGCGTTTGGCACGTGATGTGACCATGTTATCATCCAGATGAAAAACGTCCTGTTTTCCATCCTTAATTTCTCTTTCTAAAATCATTTTGTTTGAGACAGTAATATGATCAAACATATTCGACTCAGTATTTCATCAGCTCTTTTCTTAATATTGTGATAAGAGACTGTGGGTTTAAAATGCTGGGCATATTACTTCCGATTATTTCTGCATTATGAATAAAGGTTAGGAAGCTCAGTATTAAATTCTAAATAGAGATCCATTTGCATTTTAGCTCTCTGCTGGACCCGACCTGGTGGTGCCGGCTGGGACTGACTTAGTCACGTTCATAGGAGTAGATGGCTAATAAACAGCTGCAGTACTATGAAAACCAGCCCCATTCTCCATAGCCCATCTATGTACGTGTATGTGAATTTGGAATTAACAGCAGATGACGCTTCAGGCATTGGTTGGTCTTCAAACAATCAAAGATACTGAATTTCTGAAAATGATTTCGCATCCTGAGTTTGTTGTTATTGCCTTTGCTTTTCGCTTTTTACTAGTCTACTCAGCTGTCTGCTTGGAGCAAAAAAAAGGAGAATTGAATTACTTGATGATCAACATTTTGGAATTGAACCAAAGTAGCTCCGACGAAAACGATTTGTCTTTCTCTCCATCGAACACATCGAAAAATGGTACCATTTGTCCTACGACAAACCTGACAGATAAGACGTCATCCGATCGTATTGTGTTAACCAACAACACTCAAGATCCTACCACGATGGTGCCAACATCCCCTGGTGAAAACGTATCGACCTTTTCAACAGAAGATAATTGCGCGCTGGGCAATGACCCGCCACCGCTTTGCTTCCGAGTAATCAACATAACATGGCTGTCATTTGCTCCTTTTCTTTTTCAGCCTAAGAACAACACAACAAAAACTGAAACTGAGTTAAACGGAAAAGCCATCGGTGTATTTTACAGTATAATAGGGCGCGCAGTTCAGTTTTGTTGCAAACATTTAGGCAACAGGGGGACACGCTTGGAATATACCCACAAAGCGGAAAACATAAATACGTTACATGCTAATATCTTTTATGATAAAGCTTCTGTAGGAATGCCAGTATACATTGAAAATGAGTTCTTTGACCAGACCTATGGAGGTACATTGGCATTTACCAAAGTCCTTGAATCTCCCGGGATGGTTGTTATTGGAAACAAAGATGATGTCAAACAGAATGATTTGAAGGTTCTATGGAAAACCATTTACAACCAGTGGCCGATTGTGCTCATCTCAGTGTTGTTATGCGCAATCTCTGGTATTTGTGTTTGGGTGCTGGTAAGTATCATTGGGCTTTTGGGAGAAAATCCAAACCTGGTTGGAATAAGTACATGGTGTTTACTATTTGCATTGGCAAACCGGTCGGTTCACGGTTTGGGCAAATGGTGAGCAAAATTCAAGACTATTAAATTTCGTCCAGGAGTCGCGTTTACCATTTAAGTGTACAAATCAGTTCCCTTTACCGAAAAATTAGCTCGAAGGCCTGAACATGGTATCAAAGACGGTTTTGAAGAAACGGAACACGAACTTCCGTGTGTAACAATCCCTGCACCAGGAAAAACGGTTCTACCTTTTCAGACGTTAATTTCCACCAAAACGACCCGAGAAATCGTGTTCCATTTACTTTCCAACCACTTTTACGGAAACTTCTTGTAAATGATAAACAACCACATTGCTCATTATATCTTCATTTTCAGCCCTATTTACAACGAAATGGAGTAAGTTTATAAACGGAAACTGTGTTCTCGGTAGAGAACTGAATTGATAAGGTGGCAAGATTGACCACCTTAAAAGATACGTAATATAATATTTGGCTCCTAGGGGAACTTCCTTATTTGGCTTAAACGTATATACAATTCTGCAGAGTGCGATCCTTGCTGCTGCGCGGCCGACATTGTGGTGTGACCGGTTTTTAGAACCAAAAAACTCACTGACTCCAAATTTAAAGTGACAAACGTTCTTGAACAAAGTCCTATATTTAGGCCACGAAAAAGGGTCTCTTCTCTTAAATTAAACAGGGTAACAAAATGAAGGGTAACGTTATGGCATGGTTTGATGGCCTCAGTGGCACACCCCTACACAAACTAACCTTCAGTGGTTTCCCGCCCCGGGTTTGTAGACCTCTAGCTCTGACGAAGCCACTGTTTGAATACCTGTGGCCCGTTTAGCGTATCAAGGTACATGATGTAAACACATTGTGGTGTAAACGTACAAGCT
>NC_133201.1:45851541-45894041 GCF_958299795.1 Porites lutea | reverse complement strand
TTTTGCATCGCAGAGAGGATGTTTACTCTGTTATGAAACAGTTCAAGGATGAAATGAAGGTAATTAGGTTTAATCAATGGAAGTAATTCACTGAGCTTCTTACGCTAACTTTTTAATCAACTAACTATTGCTCATTAACACAAAAGCAATATTCAATAAAACAACGGAATAACTACGACATATTATGGGTTGGGGCGTGGCCGAGTGATCAGCGCGTCAGATCTGCAATGCGGCGGTTTCGGGTTCGAGTTCCCCTACGGTCACTGGCTGGATTTGTTCAGTCACGGCTGTTCCGAATTCAAATCCTCTACCACGCTTGTTAATGCCTCCTGCTAGTTTGGTTTAACCCCGTTATGTTCTATTTGGAATATTTGTTTCTATTAGACATTATTCACGATATCACCATTGATATTTTTGTGCTTTGCATTTTCACGGTTGACGGTCAGTTGGTTAACTCTTTCAAAACGAGAAAACAATTTTACTCATGCCAAATGTACAATTCCAGAATTGACAAGTTTTAATGATATCTCATTACATTGCTTGCTATCAGGACATCTGGGGTCGCAATTGCGTCCAAAAAAGCAACAACGATCACTTCACCCATACGTTTCCAAGCCAAGTTGAGCCAAGCCCACTTTTGCTCGATACATTTTTTAAAAGTTCGACACTTCCCTGGAAAAATCGACTACAAACCGCTTCCTGGAGTTTTTCTTGAAGCTTCTTTCCCGCTACAATAGACTTTCAAAACAGTACTTCATCCGATTTTTATATGACGCGGGACCTCTCGTGACTCCGTCTCTCGCTTGGCTGCTTCGCAGCCTAAAAAGCTCGCTCCGCTCGCTAACGAACTCGTGAAACTCGATTCCGCGGTAGTTTCAATCGGTTTTTCAGGAGCTTTGTCATCTTTTAGCCATTTTCCTTGATTGTAGTAGCAGCTCTTGTCGCTCTCTGCTAATTTCGAAGCTCACTCTTTGGCGGCAAAACGATTTTGTCGTCTTCTTTTGCCTTGGAGTCGAGGACGAAAACGGACAAGCTCTTTTTTCTTCTTTGGAGGCATTCACTTTCAAACTCCAGGGAAAAACAGTGAGCACTATACTTGTAAACCACCATTTCTGTCTAATTGCGTGATTAGCTTGGTTCAACGCGGCACGCGTATCAAGTATGACAGGACTTGTCAACGATCAATTAAAATAATTAGCATAGAAAAAACTTTTGCACTCCATAAGTCTGCACAGAAAAACATTTTTTCCTGGAATTTTTTTAAAAGCTCTTGATGAGCTCAATTTAATCGTCTAAAAATGCAAATTTAGAAAAATGATGATTTTTTACCATGGATGATACCTTAAGATAAAATTCTGTTGTCTAGAATGAAATAAACGTGACTGCGATTTCTTGTATTGGCAGATTTATCACTTGTTTGTCCCCTGAGAAACCACGTGAAATCGCTTCTATCCCATCGGGCCTTTAGCAAATGCAAGGATGGCTGGTATCGTGAATAAGGTCTAAGTGGTGCACTTGTAAACTTAACCTGAGAAACTAAGCTGCAGTTCCACTGCACAAGTCCTTAACTTTGCCTTACGTTTTACGGCCTTCCTTCATAGCCTTGGACGTCAACAACTGCACGTCAATACTTCCAAAAATCTCACTTTTAAAACGAGTTTAATTGCAAAACCATTCAATTTATTTCAATGGGGATAAAAAATTATTTTCATATCACTGGATATGTACCTCGCTAATAAAACAGGCTAAGGGCAACTCGGAAATGGTCCTATTGCTTCCTTTCTTTAACAACAAGTAAGCTCTTTGCTCACATTATTAAAATTCTATTTTAAGGACGAACTCTCCAAAGCAATGGATGATGACTGGTTTTATCTACTGGACAGGAATTCTCCTACTTTTTACGCCCTTGTTACTTCATTAATAATCTTCTTGGGAGCACTGATCGCAGCAATCCGCCTCTGTGAACTGCTTTTGTATCTATACCAGAGATTTGTAAAGAAGAAAAAAAGTGAAGGTATAAAAGGTGGCTAATATTTTATCATGTCTCTCCTTTTCTAATGTTTCTTCGATTTTCAGTCTAGGTCTCCCCTAACCCCACCCAACCCCATCCCCCAGCCCCCCCCCCCCCCCCGCCCCCCGACGCCTTCAATACCACCACTTATGTACCTTCTAAGATATTGATGCTCAATAAAACTCGATTTGCTGCGAGGTCGCCAAAAAAATTTACTCAAGAAACGACAGAATCGGAATCGAAATCGCAAGCGAAGTCGTAAGAGCGCTCATGACCTTGTGAAAATCAAAAATTGGAGTCGTAAGCAGACTCAGTCACAAGCGGGACGGAATCGGAGTCGCAAGAAGCAGTACGTTTTCATTTTCTTCCGATTCCGCTTGCGACTCCGTCCTTTACACTATCTAGTGAAAACCAGATCGTCGGAGTCGGAGGCAGAAGCGGAAGAATAAACCAATCACGACGCTAATTCCAGCCCTTTGTGATTAGCTTAGTTCTTCCGCTTTTGTTTGCAACTCCGACAGCCTAATTTTCACTCGATTGTAAACGACGGAGTCGTACGCATTTGAACGCTGTTTTCACTAGATCGTTAACTCCAACGCTTTTGATTTCTACTCCGACACCAACTCTGTCACTAGTGAAAACCTGCCTTAAATGCTCTTTCAGTTATCAAACAAAAATGTAATTTGGCTGAGCTCATGACTAGATACCTGTCCTTATATGTTATGCCTAAAGGCATAAAATAAAAATTTGTGACGTAGAACAGTTAAGCAGGTCTAAACCGCTAACAATATGTATGAATTTTGATTTATCAAAGATAATGTCCAGCCCTCGTCCAACCACTGCAACGCTCCACCAAAGATGAGTTGCTGGGTAATTCATAAAGAGAGGACAATACAGAGCCATGGAAACTTCGAATCACATAACGACACTCGAGTTCAAGATCCTCTGCCCTCCATCATTTGAGTTCTCAATTCTTAACTTAGAACTTAACTGAGAATTTGTATGTGTATATTGGGACTTCAAGGGCTTTAAGTTGCCAGCCTTCCATGGCTGCAACTACGATCTGTACCCGGATGATGTGGCTGTGCGCATGCTTGACATGTGTGTGTTTCCTTCACTTAATTTGGTCCTATAGTTGTAAAGTAGTCTCCTTTCAAAATGAATCTGTGACAGGATAACGATCGCTAAGCCCTTCTGGGAAATAGATAATCAAACTGTAAGTGGCGCCCGTCTTACATTGTAAGGCGCAAAGAGAATTATGTAATACAATAAAGAAAAAACTCTTAATTTGACTGTTTATAGCGTTGCAATAGTCGCGAGAGAATTACATAGATGGAGAAAAAAACGTAACAAAATCGTATAAAAATAACAAAATCTCAACTACAAACTCTCCGTAACTGAAATGATTTGGGGAAGTAAATTTCTCTCTTCCTTTCTCATAATATTTTCCTTTTGTTGAATGATTTTTTCAAGTTCATACGAAAAAAAAATTCAGTCTAGGAAAGCTCAGATATAACTTGCATCTTCTCGTATTTCTGATTCTTTTAGGTGAAAATTGTAATGGCTTTTCCGTTTGAATAAAACCTTAACGAATAAAATTTAAACTCTGTGTCTTACTGACAACTTTTTTGAACATACGTTTTCCACTTTCTTACGTTTCTTAAAACAAAGTGAGGTGTTTACAAGACAGAGGCAAAGATGAGCAACTATACTTTCCTCTGCAATGGCCAGGCCACGCAAAGTCAAAAATGACTTCAAAGGGCTGATGTCGTTCGTCCAAAAGAGTGGTCCAAAAACGTAGTCAGGCAAATGATTTCTTTAGACGCTTTAATTTTCTTGTTTGTTTTAAGTAACATCCACGCCAGATGATTTTCAGCCACTCGCGTATACAGTCTCAAAAAGTCCTTATCTTTTTTCACTGCGAATAAAGAACTGTCAAATAGAAACTTGCGGAACTAAACTTAAGCGAACAATCACTTCGAACTGAAATTCTCTATGTGATCTATCAACGAAAAGTGCAACGAACGAGGAAGTCCATATGTCCTCACCCTCAACCTTAAAAATTCCAATTCAGAATGGACAAGGTAGTCTTTATGGGGCTGTTAGTTTCAAAGTATGGCGTGGGCCCAAAAGAAGAGAAGGTACGTGCAGTGCTGGAGGCAAACCGCCCATCTACTCCAACGGAAGTGAGAAGCTTTCTTTGTATGGTTGGCTTTAGTGCAAGATTTATTCCTAATCTTGCAACTGTCGCCGAGCCTTAACGAGCAATTTCCAGGAAGGGGGTACCCTTTGTTTGGAGCAGTGAGCAGGATAAATCCTTTAAAGAACTGAAAAAGCAATTAGCTAGTGCGCCTGTGCTAGCTTATTTTGACAAAGATGCACACACGCGAGTGATAGCCGATGCAAGTCCCGTGGGGTTAGGCGCCGCTCTGGTCCAGGAGAAGAATGGATTGCGCCGAGTCGTTTGTTACACTAGCAGAAGCCTCAGCAGTGTCGAAAGGAGGTACGGCCAAACTGAAAAGGAGGCACTAGCTCCCGTGTGGGCCTGTGAACGTTTTAACCTTTACCTGCTTGGGTTACCAACCTCTGATTTAGTCACGGACCATGAAGCATTAAGAGTGATCTACTCAAAAGGATCCAAACCATCTGCACGCATCGAGCGCTGGGGGCTAAGACTGCAACCATACAATTACAAGGTATGCTGTGTCAAGTCCCAAGACAACATTGCAGACGTCCTACCTCGTCTGACGAAGATCCCCGCTTCAGAGAAATATCGATATGATGATGAGCACGTTCGAATAGTTGCTCTCAGTGCCGTACCTATAGCCCTAAAGATTCAGGAGATTGAGAGTGCCTCAGCTGAGGATGAGGATTTGCAAGCAGTGCAAAGTTGTCTTATAAGTGGGAACTGGGAGAAAGCTCCAAAGCCATATGTATGGGTACGTAACGAACTTACCTATATTGGCCAAGTCATCCTGCGTGGAACTAGAATCGTGATTCCTAACATTTTGAGGAAGAGGGTCTTAGAACTTGCACATGAGGGACACCAGAGGGTGGTGAAGATTGAGGAGCGCCTGAGATCTAACGTGTGGTGGCCAGGTGTTGATAAAGATGCAGAACGAAAGCGCCAAGAGTGTTATGATTGCCAGCTTATGACAAAGGAGACAGTGCCTCCACCAGTGAAGACAACCAGGATACCTGAGAGACCGTGGCAGGACCTATTCTAGCATTGGACCTACTGGGCCCTATGCCAACAGGAGAGTCTTTGCTGGTCCTAGTGGATTATTTTAGCCGATGGGTGGAGGTTGACGTCATTAAGTCCACCAGTTCAGCAGCGATAATTAAGTGCTTAGACGCGAGAGAGACTTAGTGACTATGTTACCACCTGAGGGAGACAATTACTTTGCTATGACAGTGGCAACTTTGATAAGGCTGTGCCTACGGAAGTGTTAATTTGTATCAATTGTACCTTAAAAAGACACTGTTGACATTTTCATGTTACTTAGTAGTAGTGAGACTTTGCAAGTGAAGAGAGGGAGGGATGTGGTGTCTGATCCGGAGGAAGTCTGGAGTCATGTGACAAGTTGAAGTAGTGTTTTTGTAGTGTAGCGGCGAAGGAAGTAGTGCTTGTGTTTGACTACACTATTAGCCTCGATGGCCCATTAACAATACTACAGTGAGGGTATCGGTCATCTAAAACCTGAAAAATGAAAATCCTTTCTACCCATCAGTATCAGTCACCCACGAGGGACTGTCTACTTTTGCAAATTCAAACAAATTCATATGTATACCCCCTCCCCCGCTTGCTTTTCCAACCAGCGAGAACCTAGCCCGCCAAGTGAATGTGATAATAATCCAATCATCATTTTTGTTTCGCTTTATCAATATGCTCCTCTATGACGTTTTGCCTTGCTCATCCGCGAGAAGGAAACATTCCCGAAGTCGAAATAAATTCATATAGATAGACCCTATGTGTTGGTTAACTCACTCTTCTGCGCCCACTTGATGAATGTGGGCTGTTTGCTGTAAAGAATAGGGTTCTTGTGTTGGAGACTTCGCAGCCTTGGGTAGCAATTATCATCCACCCGGCATTACCGGAACAGCCCCCATAGTTCCGGTTGATGAAGAAGTGCCGGTTGTAGTTTGGCTCTCCACGAATGGAAAAGTAGTTCTTTGGCTGTATTTTTATATCTGTCCAGGCCACCGTAGTCTAGTTTCTGGAACGACATTCCCTTGGGTCACAATGATCTTTCTCACGTGATGTCGAGTAGAGAAGTTGTTATTGCGCTTTCTCGTGTAACGGTATTCCCCAGGCAACACGATGCGAAAACAAGGTGGTTTACTGGAAGCTGGCGCATTATTAAGCTCAGCGTTCCAAACTTATCCACAATAGACAACTAACAGAGGAAGTATCCCCTCTATAGTAATTACCATTAGATGTAAAGACATAAGGTCTGTCAAGTTAACCTCAGCAAACGTAAAGATTGCGCGAATAGCGGCAAACGAGGATGTGACGAAAACATGTCTCTAAAAGAGATCGAAAACATTTTTTTCACTGAAAGTGGAGAATACTTGGAAGTTGGCTGGGAAACTGAGTGTCAGATCGCATCCATGATGAGGCTGAATCACGAAAAACGACTTCCTTATCTCTCTCCCCAGTTATCCTAAGGAAAACAAAGAATATAAAGAGACTATAAAAAAAACGATTAAGCTGAAAATTTTTCCTTTCCCAGTCGAATACCAAAACAGTAGTTGCCCAGATCGAAAGGTGATCAGTATATATCGGTCAGGCTCACGAGTATAATGCATTCAGTTAATGTTATTCGCTTTTTTAGTATTCTCCTCGCAAAAGTCTCTAAAGAGCAAATGAATGTATTCTTGTGTAGGAAAATGGAAATATTTTTCCTTAATAGGCGCTTTCTATAAACGAGGTTTTTATTTAAGGTATTAAAGGATGTACTTTCTTTAATTCCGCTTAATTGACGGTCACATATGAGAAACTGAGAAACTGCAATTATTAAAAGATGGTGTAACCGTGCTTGTTTTTGCCCTACTTAACCGTTATTTTAAGTCTTTCCTACTATAAAGTCGCTTGCAAAGTTCGAGACTCATGAAAGCCAAATGTCAAATACTTGTTATTATATAGGAAAAACTACGAATACTATTGAAACTTCGAGCCTGTTTGTTTGTCTGGGCAATAATCTTTCAGCAGTAAAGTTATTTCCAATTGCCTGACCTGGCAAATGATGTAAGAAAATTAGAACTGATCTGCATCTTTATCTCATACTCCGGTTCTGTGGCTCGTCATTCATATAAAATAATGCAACTTCTACTATCATATATTTCTCTGCTTGAAATAGGTTTTCAAATAGGACTACTTTTCGTTGTCAATGAATAAGCAATAGTTACTTGATTAAAGAATTACCGAAAGAAGGTCAGTGCGTTTGATATAGATATAATATGGCAATACCTAATTGAAAGTCGGTGAAACTTAGGTGTTACTAAACTCTCTTTGGACTGAGCACTAAAATGCAAATACTAACCGACTTATAATAGACATGATAAGTGGCTTGAAAATTTCAAAGTTAACAAAAACTGTTTAGTGTAAACTATCCTTGTTTGCTAAGATAATTAAAAGTTCTGTTCTGCTGTTGTAGTGTATGCCGTGTGAGTCGGAGAGTGCAAGAACGAGTAGTAAATGTTCTTGGTGTTGTTCTTATCTGATTCAACTCGCTACTTGAATGTGTATGTTTGGACTTTACAGCTGTTATTTGTAATTATTATACGTTGTTCTCACTAACGGTCTTTTCATTGGCTAAGAGCCTACAGACTAGTTATTTGCTAGCAGATATCTGACTAAGTAAGTTGCGCGCGCCGTGCATTAGTAAAACAAAAGAATTGTATAATTCGTTCCCGAGCCCCTTTTATAGCTAGAGGGGGCCTAATGGGAACATTTTAGCCTAACAAGTTCTTAAAAACCAAATTCTTAGTCGCGAGTTTTTACTGTAGCCACTGGAAATAAAACTCACCATTTAGTGTTGTTGAAATTGCCAGCGACAACAGGATAAAAAAAGCTCAGGGATTCTGGCAGTAAAGAGGCTGTGCCCTTTTTATTACGCCAACCTCTCGGACGATTTTGGTCGAAATAGAAATGGAACGTTTCGTTCAAGGTAAAAATGTTCCGGAAACAGTTGTCCACCTGCAAAGGTGGTCTTCATTACTAGTCCCACTTTGCTGAGAAGTAACAAAATTTCGGTCAAAACGTAAATGGAACACTTCATTCGGTTCGAAACTTTGCTTCAATAGAATACTGTAGCTCCATTTTTTCTTGGTTAGTTCCACTTGAATGGCTTTCTAACGGGGTTGATTTGGCAAAACGAAAAGCATCCGCTAGTGGAGTTTTAACAAACAGTTCAGGAAGTGCTTTCAGCTTATCAACCTGTCAACGCGCCCTCAACAATAAAACGGTATAAAATTAACGTATAAAGAATATTTCATAGTCAAATTACTTTTAATCGTGTTGGAAACCCTCAGGCGTAATGGAAGACTAAAAAGTCTATAATGCAATGGTATAAATTACTTTTACCTTAATCAGCATCTGATTAAGAAACTTATTCGTGATGAAAGCTTCAGCATTATTATTTAGGGTCTGTCTTTACGTGGGTACTTAAACTAACTACAAAGTTGTGTTATGTAAGAAATCCAGGGGTGAGATACGTTCTTGTCTGTATTCTTAGTTTGTTTATCATAGATTTTGTTTAAACACTGTAGGTTTAAAATGCTGGACATATTACTTCCGATTATTTCTGCATTATGAATAAAGGTTAGGAAGCTATTAAATTCTAAATTGAGATCCATTTGCATTTTAGCTCTCTGCGGAACCCGACCTGGTGGTGCCGGCTAGGACTGACTTAGTCACGTTCATAGGAGTAGATGGCTAATAAACAGCTGCAGTACTATGAAAACCAGCCCCATTCTCCAAAGTTTATGTATGTACGTGTATGTAAATTTGGAATTAACAGCAGATGACGCTTCAGAGCATTGCTCGGTGTTTAAACAATCAAAGATACTGAATTTTTGAAAATGTTTTCCCAACCTCAGTTTGTTGTCATTACCTTTGCTTTTCGCTTTTTACTTGTCTGCTTGGCGCAAAACGAGGGAGAATTGAATTACTTGATGATCAAAATTTTGGAATTGAAGCAAAGTAGCTCCGACGAAAACGGTTCGTCTTGCCTTCCGTCGAACACATCGAGAAATGGTACCATTCGTCCTACTAGCATTACGACAAACCCGACAGATAAGACGTCATCCTATTACATTGGGTTAACCAACAACACTCAAGATCGTACCACGATGGTGCCAACATCCCTTGGTGAAAACGTATCGACCTTTTCCACGGAAGCGTCGGTTCGAGAAACACCTAATTGCAACCCACCGCTTTGCTCCCGAGTAATCAACATAACATGGCTGTCATTTGCTCCTTTTATTTCTCAGCCTAAGAACAGCACGAGACAAACTGAAAAGTTAGACGGTGTATTCTACAGCATAATAGGGCGCGCTGTTCAGTTTTGTTGCAAACATTTCGACAACAGGGGGACACGCTTTGAATATACCCACAAAGCGGAAAACATAGATACGTTACATGCTAATATCTTTTATGATAAAGCTTCTATAGGAATGCCAGTATACATTGAAAATGAGTTTTTTGACCAGCAATATGGAGGTACATTGGCATTTATCAAAGTCCTTGAATCTCCCGGGTTGGTTGTTATTGGAAACAAGGATGATGTCAAACAGAATCATTTGAAGGTTCTATGGAAAACCATTTACAAACAGTGGCCGATTGTGCTCATCTCAGTGTTGTTATGCGCAATCTCTGGTATTTGTGTCTGGGCGCTGGTAAGTATCATTGCGCTTTTTGGGGAAAATCCAAATCTGGTTGGAATAAATACATGGTGTTTCCTATTTGCATTGGCAAACCGTTCGGTTCACAGTTTGGGTAAATGGTGAGCAAAATTTAAGACTAGTAAATTTCGTCCGGGAATCACGTTTACCTTTCAGAGTACAAATCAGTTCCTTTTACCGGAAAATGACCGCGAAGGCCTGAACACGGTATCAAAGGTGGTTTGAAGAAACGGAACGCGAACTCCCACCGGGAAAAACGGTTCTACCTTTTCAGACGTTAATATGTTGCCCTCGGAAAATTTCCACCTAAACGACCCGAGAAATCGTATTCCATTTACTTTCCAACCGGTTTTACGGAAACTTCTTGTAAATGATAAACAACCACATTTACTTATTATATCTTCATTTTCAGCCCTATTTACAACGAGATGGAGTAAGTTTCTAAACGGAAACTGTGTTGTCGGTAGGGAATGAAGTACTCAAAACTGAATTGATAAGGTGGCAAGATAGACCACCTGAAAAGATACGTAATATAATATTTGGCTCCTGGGGGCACTTCCTTATTTGGCTTAAACGTATATACAATGCTGCGGGATATGATCCTTGCTGCTGCGCGGCCGACATTGTAGTGTGACCGGTTTTTAGAACCAAAAAAACTGACTCCAAATTTGAAGTGACAAACGTTCTTGGACAAAGTCGTATATTTAGGCCACGAAAAAGGGTCTCTTTTCTTAAATTAAACAGGGTAGCAAAATGAAGGGTTATGGCATGGTTTGATGGCCTCAGTGGTAAACCCTTACACAAACTACCCTTCAGTGGTTTCCCGTCCCGGGTTTGTAGACCTCTGGCTCTGACGAAGCCACTGTTTGAATACCTGTGGCCCGTTTAGAGTATCAAGGTACATGATGTAAACACATTGTGGTGTAAACGTACAAGCGAACCGGCGTGTTTACAACCGACCAGGCATATCCAGTTGAATTTGACAAGTGCAAAGGCTAAATAGACATATCCTTTAATTTTTGTTTTATTTAACAGGAGACAACATGGAATACAGATGAATTCCCTCGTCGTTTTCATCGTGGGGCATTTGAAGGTTTCTGGTGGGCCTTCGTTACCATGTCAACCGTTGGGTAAGTGAATCAAAATTCAACTGCACCATCACTAATAAAAGCAAATTTAGGCAATGCACTTCCACACGAATCCGGATACACTAAAACCGCATTATTGTTATTTGCGCTGAACACCAATATTTGTTGTGGTGTATCTGGTTTGGACTCACCCATCCGTAGGAATACACTACTGCGACTTACATTATTTTGCTAATTACTAGCTACTAGGCATGCGCAAAAACCGAACTCGCGATGTGATTTCGCGGCATTTTTGAGTTTATGTAGTACTTGACTTCAAAAATATCGTGTCGGCAGTCGTCTACACGAAATCACCAAACGCTTCGGATAAGAAAAAAATCCACTCTGGAAAACGGTTTCAAACACATGCGGTTTCCATGTGCGGACAACTGATTCGTTAAAGAAGTACGCGGTTTTAAAAGTATCAGCATATAAAGTGCTTTACGCATAAAAGTGACTAGAAAGGATAAGAAATCTTCAATGTCAGCCTAACGCTTAGTGCTTGGAGGTTTCTTGTGCAAAAATGTTACTCCTTTGCATTCTTTGCATGCTACGTGCCTACCAGTTCACTAAACGAAGTTCGTATATAATTCATGTGCCCTAATTTGCATACAGCAATTTCTATATGGTGGTTGGATGACAACCAGTCAATTAACTTGCAACAGGGATCAATTTAATAAAACTTTTACACGTGTAATTTACAAGTGTAACTTACCGCATTTTTGACCAAATCTT
The DNA here is from genome assembly GCF_958299795.1 of Porites lutea. Classification (NCBI taxonomy): domain Eukaryota; kingdom Metazoa; phylum Cnidaria; class Anthozoa; order Scleractinia; family Poritidae; genus Porites; species Porites lutea. Next base: position 45,882,263 of record NC_133201.1, on the reverse strand, counting down.
CCTTTTTGAACCGTTTTTCGGCCAGTTAGCATGGGAATAGCTAAAAATAAAAGAGAGATTTGAAACAAGAAGACATAATTTTCTGCTTATTGGATGTAAGCAGCTTTTTTGTTTTTCGCACATCCGCATAAGCCAAAATTTGGCGAATCTATTTCGATCTCTTTTCTCTTTTCTTCTTTTCCTCTTTGCCTTTATTTTTATGGCCATTTTTGTTTCCCACTTTATCGTCTTTCTTAATTTCGCATGAAAGTTTGGCTGGCTTACTTTCCAATAAAGGGACAAATTTAATCCGCAAAGAATTTTGGTTAAATAGCAAAATTGGCAGTGGATTTTTTTCCCAAATGTTGTTTTGTTCTGTAACTCTGTCAGGATTGGCCAAAATGTTGTAAATGAGGTACCAGTAGAAAGTTCTATCCTCGCTAATTGTGCTCATTACCATTTTATTCACAGCTTAAATAGAAAGCTAGTTAATAGATACAGGAAGGATAATAGCATGGGTTCATATGGAACAAAACCGACCAAAGCGGACGTTAAAGAGCCGTCAGTTGAGAATGAAAAAAATGTAGTAACGAGAAGCGATTTCTTGCTCAACTTGAGTTTGGTATTTTTGAAAAACAACTGGCATTTACTTTTGCTCAATTTAAAGTGAGGTTTTCATGGGCTTAGGATGAAAATGGATAATGATGACGAATTTTATTCCTTGATGTTTCCACCTGGTTTTAATTTTTTATAGTTTTTATTCGACGTTATTTCGTTCGGTATCTTCATAAGAACCCATGTAGTTTATCTTACAGTGTATTTGTCAAGCATTCTCTGAAAGAAAGGTGCCTTTAAAGGGTTTTCACACACATCTTCACACCGTGCTCTCGTTTTCCCCATTACGTCCCTCCTATCGGCGCTTCGGCGTCCCACTACTACAACGGTACAGACTTTATCAGAGAGCGGCATTGAGAACTGTTGAAAAATAAGCTCTTCTTGTTTTAAGGTACGGAGATAAAGCTCCTAAGTCAGTTATTGCTCGATTATTCTCTATCGTGTGGATCATGGTTGGACTTACAGTGTGTTCAGTTTTGACAGCTACTTTTACCACAGCACTCGCCACAGCAGCTGTCAAAGATGTAGACCTGGTGGGAAAGAAGGTATAATATTGCTTATCAAAAATTACTCGGATGTTTCCTTTTGCTATTTTCATTGATTAAAATTATCGTTTGCACATTTATGAGCTTAATAGTCTGTGAAATGGGCATTAAAGGTTTGTAGACTCTGTGGGATGGAGGCTACCTATAAGAATAGCAAAGTAGTTTGTAGAACTTTAAAGAACATATCGATGTAAAACTGTTGATTTAAAGATTGACGTCAATCGTAAATTATTCTACTACTGATAAAGGGATGCATTGAACTTACGCAGAAAAGCGGCGGAAATTAAACATGTAAGCAAGTTTTGACCTTGGAAATATTTAGAATGAATAATAGAAAGAATAATAAAATATTTATTTGGCTTAGCTTGTTTCTTCAAACCATATTCAGCCTTTTCAAATAATTGCCCTTAAATCCTCCGGCTAATTCTTTTTATAATATAACCAGTTAGGGTTGACCAAATATGGAAGTCGTTTGCTACATCCGATAAAATGACATCAATACTATCCGATAAACAGCAGAAAAAGGGACGGCAACCGGGAGGCCCTGGAGACGAGGTTGCATTGTCTTGGTAGAACAGTAGAAAATGGCGGAAACCTAAAACAATTATTGGATTCCGCTCAAGGGTGATCTGCAGAAATGTGATGCAGATCTCGGAGGATGTTATCCGCTTTGAATGATAACCCTCTCCTAAAAATTATCTGCTATATTCCTTCAGATCACAGTACTCGGCCTCATCCAATAATTACTAAGTGATATGTTACGTGCTCTCGATTGTCCATACTGCAGATAGCTGTGTTGAAGGGAAATCCAGCATTCCAAGAAGTTATCAAACAGGGAGCAAGCCCAACACGTAAGATTAACATGACTAACTGGTCGTATACACGTGTTTAATTATTAACGAGAGTTCATTTATTCCGTTCCCGCTTACGGGATCAGCACTGAAGGGAAAAGAATCCCGTGTCTTGCTCTATTTACTAGCTTTTTCACCATTAATTTTATACTTGGGTAGCACATCACAGCTTTCTTTAGTCTAAACACCGGTTTGAACTTGAATTTGGAAATCATGGTTTTTGCAAATGTTATGTCGCATATTTTTTAAATTAAGAAAGGTACTCCATTTAAATGATTCGCTGGATTCTATTGAACAGAACTTAACTCAGCCTAAAAGATCCAGTTCATAGCTGCAACCGGTTCCTGTGGGTCACGTGCTGGCAAGCCAGTTCATTCTGATGTAACGTGCGACTAGTTCCCTTGATGTTTTGTGGCTATTTCCTCAAATCCAACAAAAAATTTATGCTTGAGGTTCCAAGCGGCAAGAGCTCCCAAGTATTGTAACTGCACATTTAATCATGTGCCATGGGAAGTTGCGCTATATATAAGATTTAATTAATTGTAAATTGTAGTTGTTGCGCGTTGGGAATCATAAAATTACTCTCTCTTTACGAGATTGTTTGTCTTCATGCTCCGTTTATTTTCTCAGTTTTTGACAACTTTGAAGACATGCAAAAAGCTCTCCTAAATAAGACTGTGACAGGTATAATGGATGAGATGTACCACGGACTTCACTGGATGCAACAAGTTAGAGATTCAAGACTGAATGTGGTGAAGATGATTGAGAGAACACGTTCTTATGGCTTCGCATTCAAGAAAGACAATATCTTTCAATGGCCGGCTGAGGACTGCATTCGAAACCTTATTTTGCATCGCAGAGAGGATGTTTACTCTGTTATGAAACAGTTCAAGGATGAAATGAAGGTAATTAGGTTTAATCAATGGAAGTAACTCACTGAGCTTCTTACGCTAACTTTTTAATCAACTAACTATTGCTCATTAACACAAAAGCAATATCCAATAAAAAAAAGGAATAACTACGACATATTATGGGTTGGGGCGTGGCCGAGTGATCAGCGCGTCGGATCTGCAATCCGGCGGTTTCGGGTTCGAGTTCCCCTACGGTCACTGGCTGGATTTGTTCAGTCACGGCTGTTCCGAATTCAAATCCTCTTCCACGCTTGTTAATACCTCCTGCTAGTTTGGTTTTAACCCTGTTATATTCTATTTGGAATATTTGTTTCAATTAGACATTATCCACGATATCACCATATTTTCATGCTTAGCATTTTTACGGTTGACGGTCAGTTGGTTAACTCTTTCAAAACGAGAAAACAATTTTACTCATGCCAAATGTACAATTCCAGAATTGACAAGTTTTACTGATATCTCATTATATTGTTTGTTATGAGGACTTCTGCGGTTGCTACTGCGTCCAAAAAAGGAACAACGATCACTTCACCCATACGTTTCCATTATCGCTTTAAGATAAAAAGTTCTGTTGTCTAGGATAAAATAAACGTGACTGCGATTTCCTTTATTGGCAGATTTATCACTTGTTTGTCCGCTGAGAAACCCCGTGAAATCGCTTCTATCCTATCAGTCCTTTAGCAAATGTAAGGATGGCGGGTATCGTGAATAAGGTCTAAGTGGTGCACTTGTGAACTTAAGCTGAAAAGCTAAGTGTAGTTCCACTGCACAAGTCCTTCTCTTTGCCTTACGTTTTACGCCCATCCCTCATAGCCTTGGACGTCAACAACTGCACGTCAATACTTCCAAAAATCTCACTTTCAAAACGAGTCTAATTGCAAAACCATTCAATTTATTTCAATGCGGATAAAAAATCATTTTCATATCACTAGATATGCACTTGTCCTCGCTAATAAAACAGGCCAAGGGCAACTCGGAAATGGTCCTATTGCTTGCTTTTTTTTAACAACAAGTAAGCTCTTTGCTCATATTATTAAAATTCTATTTTAAGGACGAACTCTCCACGGCAATGGATGATGACGGGTTTTCTCTACTGGAAAGGAATTATCCTGCTTTTTGCGCCCTTGTTACTTCATTAACAATCTTTTTGGGAGCACTGATCGCAGCAATCCGCCTCTGTGAACTGCTTTTGTATCTATACCAGAGATTTGTAAAGAAGAAAAAAATTGAAGGTATAAAAGGTGGCTAATATTTTATGTCTCTCCTTTTCTAATGTTTATTCGATTTTTTTTCTACTTTTAATTTGGAGAAAAACTCCACTGAGTTCAGTCTAGGCCTCCCCTAACCCCACTCAGCCCCCCCCCCCCACACCCCTCCCGCCCCCCACCCGACGCCTTCAATACCACCACTTATGTACCTATGTAGATATTGATGCTCAAAAAAACTCGATTTGCTGCGAGGTCGCCAAAAAAACTTACTCAAGAAACGACAGAATTGGAATCGGAATCGCAAGCGAAGTCGTAAGAGCGCTCATGACCTTGTGAAAATCAAAAATTGGATTCGTAAGCAGACTCAGTGACAAGCGGGACGGAATCGGAGTCGAAAGAACCAGTACGTTTTCATTTTCTTCCGATTCCGCTTGCGACTCCGTCCTTTACTATCTAGAGAAAAACCAGATTGTCGGAGTCGGAGGCAGAAGCGGAAGAATAAACCAATCACAATGCTAATTCCAACCCTTTGTGATTAGCTTAGTTCTTCCGCTTCTGTTTGCAACTCCGACAGCCTAATTTTCACTCGATCGTAAACGACGGAGTCGCAGCATTTGGACGCTGTTTTCACTAGATCTTTAACTCCAACGCTTCTGATTTCGACTCCGACACCGACTCCGTCGCTAGTGAAGACCTGCCTTAAATGCTCTTTCAGTTATCAAACAAAAATGTAGTTTGGCTGAGCTCATGACTAGATACGTGTCCTTATATGTTATACCTAAAGGCATAGAATAAAAACTAGTGACGTAGAACGGACAAGCAGGACTAAGCCGCTAACAATATGTATGAATTTTGATTTATTCACAGATAATGTCCAGCCCTCGTCCAGCCACCGCAACGCTCCACCAAAGATGAGTTGCTAGATATTTCGTAAAGAGACGACCAAACAGAGCCATGGAAACCTCCAATCACATAAGGACACTCAAGTTCAAGATCCTCTGCCCTCCATCATTTGGGTTCTCAATTCTTAACTTGAAACTTAACTAAAATTTATTCCAGTTAAGTCCTGGGGGGGTGGGGGAGGAGAGCGTTACCTTTAAAGATGTTTCAGCTATATAAAAATAAACTTTCGTACTCTAGCGAGAAACAGCAGGAACAATGGCAATATTCCAAAAGATATAATGGTGGCAGTTGCCCCAGCAGGCTTAGATGCTTGGATTAGATGCCAAAACCTGACGAAACTCCCAAGCAATTCCAGGCTATAGTTTTAAACAAGACCAAATAATTCAGCAAGTAAGCACACACTACCAACTCCGCGGTATGGCCATGCAGTACCCTGGGCCTGTACACAGCCATACCATTGGGATTTGGCAGCCATTCACAGCTGCTTCGTCCTTATTAGGACTTATCAGCATACCGTTGCCCCAGGTAAAGGGTCTCACTAGGTGATCCCTGACCCATTCGTTTACTGCCGAAGAGAGTGCCAAAATGCACTTCATGGACATCAAATTTCTCCAAACAACTGATATCAATACATAATTATACAATGATGTGAATGCTACGCGCGCTGTGATTGGTCGTTGCCCATGATCTATTAGAGTACAGATACATGGATGACGTCACGGGAAACTTGTTTTCTTTGTTTTGTTCAACATGGCACGCGGTTTTGAAAATGTTTGTGAGATTATTTCGGATTAAGGCAAGTGAAAGCTTCGGAAAAAGTTTAGCAGGAGCTATTTACAAAGAAGAAAAATGGAGAAACGGAGACCAAAAAAGCTATTGACTACTTGACAATGCCTAAACTACAAGAAATCTTCACAACAGTTGCCATCGTGTGTCTTCGCTACGAGAGACTCGCTGTTTTGCAAAATGTTTTCGCTATTATTCTTCTTTGAGCAAGAAAAGACGGTGTAAAACTTTTCGAAGAGACTGTACACAAGTAAGATAAAGAAGAAGCTAAGATGAAAAGTTGGGTTCGGGACTTAAAAAATGCCTAAACTAGTACAAATCCTCAAAAGGTCAAGCGATTCGAGGCAGGTATGTGTATCGGTCTTTTAATTTTCTGATCATTGTATAAAACAAATAGATTCCATGTTGCCGTGGGTCTGTTCAGTAATAGATCACAGAGGACGTCAAAATGTGGTAAAAACAACAGTGACACACTCGCCTGCGGCTCGTGTGCCACTTCTTTGTTTTTACGACATTTTGACGTCATCTGTGATCTATTACTGAACAGAAGCACGGCAACATGGAATCTATTTGTTAATCAAGTAGAAAGGTTACCCTAAGAATTTATAAAATAACACCAAAAAGATAATGCTTTGATTTTTTAACGAATACTCTCCACTAATTTTTCAAGGAAATGCATTGAGTTCAAACCTGAGAATTTGTATGTGTATTTTGTGACTTAAAGGGCTTTAAGTTGCCAGCCTTTCATGGCTGCAACTACGATCTGTACGCGGATGACGTGGCTTTGCGCATGCTTGACATGTGTGTGTTTCCTTCACTTAATTTGGTCCTATATAATATATAGTTGTCAAGTAGTTTGCTTTCCAAAATGAATCTGTGAAAGGATAACGATCGCTAAGCGCTTCTGGGAAATAGATAATCAAACTGTAAGTGGTGCCCGTCTTACATTGTAAGGGGCAAAGAGAATTATGTAATACGATAAAAAAACTCTTAAATTGACTGTTTACAACGTTGCAATAATCGCGAGAGAATTACATAGATGGAGAAAAAAAAAACGTAGCAAAATCGTATAAAAATAACATAAAATCTCAACTACAAACTCTCCGTAACCGAAATAATTTGAGGAAGTAAATTCCTCTATTCCTTTCTCCTAATATCTTCCTTTTGTTGAATGATTTTTTCAAGTTCGTACAAGAAGAAACATTCAGTCTAGGAAAGCTCAGATATAACTTGCATCTTCTCGTATTTCTGATTCTTTTAGGTGAAAATTGTAATGGCTTTTCCGTTTGAATAAAACCTTAACGAATAAAATTTAAACTCTGCGTCCTACTGATCACTTTTTTCAACATACGTTTTCCACTTTCTTACGTTTCTTAAAACAAAGTGAGGTGTTTACAAGACAGAGGCAAAGATGAGCGACTATACTTTCCTCTGCAATGGCCAGGTCACGCAATATTCAAACTGGCTTCAAAGGGCTGATGCCGTTCGTCCAAAAGAGTGGTTCAAAAACGTAGTCAGGCAAACGATTTCTTTAGACGCTTTAATTTTCTCGTTTGTGTTAACTAATATCCACCCCAGATGATTTTCAGCCACTCGCGTATACAGGCTTGCGCTCTCAAAAAGTCCTTATCTTTTATCATTGCGAATAAAGAACTGTCAAAAAGAAACTTGCGGAACTAAACTTAAGCAAACAGTCACTTCGAACTGAAATTCTCTATGTGATCTATCAACGAAAAGTGCAACGAACGAGGAAGTCCACGTGATTTTCTATTCAAATTTAGATTTCAGTAAAAAGTAATTACATCATCTGCCCCTGAGAAATATCAGCAGATAATCAAACAAGTGGTCTCAGACATTGGCGGTGTCCAGAATATTGCAGATGACATGGTGAGAACAATGAGGAGCATGACCGGAATCTATATCGATTGATACGGAGATTTGTAGAGAAGAACCTCACCCTCAACCTTGAAAAATGCCAATTCAGAATGGACAAGGTAGTCTTTATGGGGCTGTTAGTTTCAAAGTATGGCGTCGGCCCAACAGAAGAGAAGGTACGTGCAGTACTGGAGGCAAACCGCCCATCTACTCCAACGGAAGTGAGAAGCTTCCTTGGTATGTTTGGCTTTAGTGCAAGATTTATTCCTAATCTTGCAGCTGTCTCCGAGCCTCTACGAGCAATTTCCAGGAAGGGGATATCCTTTGTTTGGAGCAGTGAGCAGGAGAAATCCTTTCAGGAACTGCAAAAGCAATTAGCTAGTGCGCCTGTGCTAGCTTATTTTGACAAAGATGCACACACGCGAGTGATAGCCGATGCAAGTCCCGTGGAGTTAGGCGCTGTTCTGGTCCAGGACAAGAATGGATAGCGCCGAGTCGTTTGTTACGCCAGCAGAAGCCTCAGCAGTGTCGAAAGGAGGTACGGCCAAACTGAAAAGGAGGCACTAGCTCCCGTGTGGGCCTGTGAACGTTTTAACCTTTACATGCTTGGGTTACCAACCTTTGATTTAGTCACGGACCACAAAGCATTGAAAGTGGTCTACTCGAGAGGATCCAAACTATCTGCACGCATCGAGCGCTGGGTGCTAAGACTGCAACCATACAGTTACAAGGTATGCTGTGTCAAGTCTCAAGACAACATTGCAGATGTCCCATCACGTCTGATGAAGATCCCCGCTGCAGAGATATGATCATGAGCACGTTCAAATGGTTGCTCTCAGTGCCGTACCTATAGCCCTAAAGATTCAGGAGATTGAGAGTGCCTCAGCTGAGGATGAGGATTTGCAAGCAGTGCGAAGTTGTCTTTTATAAGTGGGAACTGGGAGAAAACTCCAAAGCCATATGTGTGGGTACGTAGCGAACTTACCTATATTGGCCAAGTCATCCTTCGTGGAACTAGAATCGTGATTCCTAACATTTTTAGGAAGAGGGTCTTAGAACTTGCCCATGAGGGACGCCAGGGGGTGGTGAAGATGAAGGAGCGCTTGAGATCTAAGGTGTGGAGGCCAGGTGTTAATAAAGATGCAGAACGAAAGTGCCGAGAGTGTTATCGGTACCAGCTTGTGACAAAGGAGACAGTGCCTCCACCAGTGAAGACAACCAGGATGCCTGAGAGACCGTGAAAGGACCTAGCATTGGACCTACTGGGCCCTATGCCAACAGGAGAGTCTTTGCTGTTCCTAGTGGATCATTTTAGCCGATGGGGGGAGGTTGACGTCATTAAGTCCACCAGTTCAGAAGCGATAATTAAGTGTTTAGACAGACAGTTCTCTAGATATGGAGTACCTAATACCTTGAGATCGGACAACGGACCCAACCCCGTGTCTGCTGAAATGGAGGAGTATATAGATGAGATGGGCATTAAGCACAGGTTGACCACCCCACTATGGCCGAGAGCAAATGGAGAGGTCGAACGGTAAAATCGATCTCTTTTGAAAGCAATGAGAGTTGCGCATGCTGAGTTCCTCCTGGCATACCCGCGGGAAGTCCGGGGTCATGTGACGCGTTGAAGTAGTGTTTTTGTATTGTAGAGGCGAAGGAAGTAGTGCTCGTGTTTGACTAGACTATTAGCCTCGGTGGCCCATTAGCAATACAACAGTGAGGATATCGGTCATCTAAAACCTGAAAAATGAAAATCCTTTCTACCCATCAGTACCAGTCACCCACGAGGGACTGTCTACTTTTGCAAATTCAAACAAATTCATATTTATACTCCCTCCCCCACGTGCTTTTCCAACGAGCAGGAACCTAGCCCGCCCAGTGAATGTGATAATAATCCAATCATCATTTTTGTTTCGCTTTAACAATATGCTCCTCTATGACGTTTTTCCTTGCTCATCCGCGAAAAGGAAACATTCCCGAAGTCGAAATAAATTCATACAGATAGACCCTATGTGTTGACTCACTCTTCTGCGCCTACTTGGTGAATGTAGGCTGTTTGCTGTAAAGAATAGGGTTCTTGTGTTGGTGACTCTTCTCCCATTCGCAGCCTTGGGTAGCAATTATCATCCACGCGGCATCACCGGAACAGCCCCCATAGTTCCGGTTGATGAAGAAGTGCCGGTTGTAGTTTGGCTCTCCAGGAATGGAAAAGTACTTCTTTGACTGTGTTTTTATATCTGTCGAGGCCACCGTAGTCTATCTAGTTTCGAGAAAGCATTCTCTTGGGTCACAATGATCTTTCTCACGTGATGTCGAGTAGAGAAGTTGTTATTGCGCTTTCTCATGTAACAGTATTCCCCAGGCAACATGATGCGAAAACAAGGTGGTTTACTGGAAGCTGGCGTATTATTAAGCTCAGCGTTAAAAACTTATCCACAATAGACAACTAACAGAGGAAGTATCCCCTCTATAGTACGTAATTACCATTAGATGTAAAGACATCTTCAATTCAACCCATAAGGTCTGTCAAGTTAACCTCAGCAAACGTAAAGATTGCGCGAATAGCGGCAAACGAGGATGTGACGAAAATATGTCTCTAAAAGAGATCGAAAACATTTTTTCACTGAAAGTGGAGATTACTTGGAAGTTGGCTGGGAAACTGAGTGTCAGATCGCATTCATGATGAGGCTGAATAACGAAAAACGGCTTCCTTATCTCTCTCCCCAGTTATCCTAAAGAAAAAAATAATATAAAGAGAATATCAAAAGAACGATTAAGTCAGGCTCACGAGTATAATACAATGAATGTTATTCGCTTTTTTAGTATTCACCTCGCAAAAGTCTCTAACAAGCAAATTAATGTATTCTTGTGTATATGGAAGTATTTTTCCTTAATAAGCGCTTACTATAAACGAGGTTTTTATTGAGGGTAATTCCCTTGAAAAGAATGCACTCTCTTTAACTCCGCACAATTGATGGTCACATATGAGAAACTGAAAAACTGCAATAATTAAGAGATGGGGTAGCCATGTTGGTTTTTACCCTAATTAACCGTTATTTTTAAGTGTTTTCACAGGTAGCTCAAGCTCGAAATATGATCATCGGCGAGCACCGGCATTGTTGCGTATGTTCAAAATATAAGGATTTGTATGGGAAAAAAACCTATCGTTTCTCTAACCTACGAAAATGAAAGGACTTCGATAAAAAACAGCTTACCTTACTGAAAATGTGTGTAACGTCTCTCCTGTGTGGTCCACGGGCAGATTTATGGCCGTTTTATGAGTTTTTATGTGAACGGTTTTCTCCCTGTTAAACCGTTTACATAAAAACCCATAAAACGGCCATGAATCGGCCCGTGGACCACACAGGATCTAACACACACTTTAAGTAAGGTAAGCTGTTTTTTATTGAAATCCTTTCATTTTCGTAGGTTAGAGAAACGATAGGTTTTTTCCCATACAAATCCCTATATTTTGAATGTTACGCAACAATGCCAATGCTCGCCGATGATCATATTTCGAGCTTGGGCTACCTGTGGTCTTTTCTACCAAGTTGCTCGCAAAGTTCGAAACTCATGAAAACCAAACGTCAAATACTTGTTATTATATAGGATAGACTATGAAACTTCGAGCCTGTTTGTTTGTCTGGGCAATAATTTTAGAAAAGTTATTTCCAACTGCCTGACCTTGCAAATAATGTAAGAAAATTAGAACTGATCTGCATCTTTATCTCATACTCCGGTTCTGTGGCTTCATATGCAGAGACTCACGTCATTCATATAAAATAATACAACTTCTACTATCACATATTTTTCTGCTTCAAATAGGTTTTCAAATAGGACTATTTTTCGTTGTCAATGAATTAGTAATAGTTACTTGATTAAAGAGTTACCGAAAGAAGGTCAGTGCGTTTGATGCAAATATGATATGGCAATAACCTAATTGAAAGTCGGTGAAACCTAGGTGTTACTAAATTTTCTTTGGACTGAGCTCTAAAATACAAATACTAACCGACTTATAATAGACATAATAAGTGGCTTGAAAATTTCAAAGTTAAGAAAAACTGTTTACTTAGTTAAAAGAACGAGTAGTAAATGTTCTTTGTTGTTCTAATCTGATTCAACCGCTACTTGAATGTGTATGTTTGTTCTTTACAGCTGTTATTTGTAATTATTATACATTGTTCTCACTAGCGGTCTTTTCATTGGCTAAGAGTCTACAGACTAGACAAGTTATTTGCTAGCAGATATCTGACTGAGTAAGTTGCGGCGCGCCGTGCATTAGTAAAACAATAGAATTGTATAATTCGTTCCAGAGCCCAAAGATAATTGCTTTTCCCTAGCCTTGGGGCCAAATATGAATTTTAATATACTGAAATTGGTCTATTTTAAGGTTTCATATTTTTTAGTAAAGAGGTAAAGGAAGTAAAACAAAGCAGTGACAACAGTGAAAACCTCCCGACGTAAAGAACCTGTATTTTCCCTTCGATTTTCCCAAGTTATAACTAGCCTAAATAGGTTCTTACATAAACGGTAATAGGCACAAACCCGTCAGAAAGCCACTTGACTGGCTTTCTGACGGGTTGATTTGGCAAAATGGAAAGCATCCGCGAACGGAGTTTTAACAAACAGTTCAGGAAGTGCTTTCAGCTTATCAACGTGCTCTTAGCAATAAAACGTATAAAGAAGTTTTCATAGTCAAATTAGTTTTAACCTTGTTGGAAACCCTCAGGCGTAATAGAAAACTAAAAAGTCTATAATGCAATGGTATAAATTACTTTTACCTTAATCAGCATCTGGTTAAAAAGCTTATTCGTGATGAAAGCTTCAGCATTATTATTTAGGGTCCGTCTTTACGTGGGTACTTAAACTAACTACAAACTTGTGTTATGTGAGAAATCCAGGGGTGAGATAAGTTCTTGTCTGTATTCTTAGTTTATTTATTATAGATTTTGTCTAAATGGCGATAGGAGAATTTTTATAAGTTCTTAAACGGGTAAAAATTTTATGACGCGCCATTTTGCTTAGAAGTGCGTTTGGCACAGCACGTGATGTGACCATGTTATCATCCAGATGAAAAACATTCGGTTTTCCATCCTTAATTTCTCTTTCTAAAATCATTTTGTTTGAGACAGTAACATGATCAAACATTCACGACTCAGTATTTCATCACAAGATCAAACAAACATCTCTGTCAGCTCTTTTCTTAATATTGTGATAAGACACTGTGGGTTTAAAATGCTGGGCATATTACTTCCGATTATTTCTGCATTATGAATAAAGGTTAGGAAGCTCAGTATTAAATTCTAAATTGAGAACCATTTGCATTTTAGCTCTCTGCTGGACCGGACCTGGTGGTGCCGGCTAGGACTGACTTATTCACGTTCATAGGAGTAGATGGCTAATAAACAGCTGCAGTACTATGAAAACCAGCCAGCCCCATTCTCCATAGCCTATGTATGTACGTGTATGCGAATTTGGAATTAACAGCAGATGACGCTTCAGAGCATTGCTCGGTCTTAAACAATCAAAGATACTGAATTTTTGAAAATGATTTCCCATCCCAAGTTTGTTGTCATTGCCTTTGCTTTTCGGTATTTACTTGTCTGCTTGGCGCAAAACGAGGGAGAATTGAATTACTTGATGATCAACATTTTGGAATGGAACCAAAGTAGCTCCGACGAAAACGATTGGTTTTGCCTTCCGTCGAACACATCGAAAAATGGTACCATTCGTTCTACTGGCATTACGACAAACCTGACAGATAATACGCCATCTAATCACACTGTGTTAACCAGCGACACTCAATATCCTACCTCGATGGTGGCAACATCCCCTGGTGAAAACGTATCGACCTTTTCCACGGAAGCGCCGGTTCGACAAACAGCTAATTGCATCGACCCGAGGCTTTGCTCCCCAGTAATCAGCATAACATGGCTGTCATTTGCTCCTTTTATTTTTCAGGCTAAGAACAACACGACACAAACAGAAAAGTTAGACGGTGTATTCTACAGTATAATAGGGCGCGCTGTTCAGTTTTGTTGCAAACATTTCGACAACAGGGGGACACGCTTGGAATATACCCACAAAGCGGAAAACATAAGTACGTTACATGTTAATATCTTTTATGATAAAGCTTCTGTAGGAATGCCAGTATACATTGAAAATGAGTTCTTTGACCAGGACTATGGAGGTACATTGGCATTTATCAAAGTCCTTGAATCTCCCGGGTTGGTTGTTATTGGAAACAAAGATGATGTCAAACAGAATGATTTGAAGGTTCTATGGAAAACCATTTACAACCAGTGGCCGATTGTGCTCATCTCAGTGTTGTTATGCGCAGTCTCTGGTATTTGTGTCTGGGTGCTGGTAAGTATCATTGCGCTTTTTGGGGAAAATCGAAATCTGGTTGGAATAAATACATGGTGTTTACTATTTGCATTGGCAAACCGGTCGGTTCACGGTTTGGACAAATGGTGAGCAAAATTCAAGACTAGTAAATTTCGTCCAGGAGTCGCGTTTACCATTTCAGTGTACAAATCAGTTCCCTTTACCGAAAAATTACCTCGAAGGCCTGAACATGGTATCAAAGACGGTTTTGAAGAAACGGAACACGAACTTCCGTTTGCAACAATCCCTGCACCAGGAAAAACGGTTCTACCTTTTCAGACGTTAATTTCCACCAAAACGACCCGAGAAATCGTGTTACATTTACTTTCCAACCACTTTTACGGAAACTTCTTGTAAATGATAAACAACCACATTTGCTTATTATATCTTCATTTTCAGCCCTATTTACAACGAAATGGAGTAAGTTTCTAAACGGAAACTGTGTTCTCGGTAGAGAACTGAATTGATAAAGTGGCAAGATTGCCCACCTTAAAAGATACGTAATATAATATTTGGCTCCTAGGGGCACTTCCTTTTTTGGCTTAAACGTATGTACAATGCTGCAGAATGCGATCCTTGCTGCTGCGCGGCCGACATTGTGGTGTGACCGGTTTTTAGAACCAAAAAACTCACTGACTCCAGATTTAAAGTGACAAACGTTCTTGAACAAAGTCCTATATTTAGGCCACGAAAGAGGGTCTCTTCTCTTAAATTAAACAGGGTAACAAAATGAAGGGTTATGGTATGGTTTGATGGCCTCAGTGGCACACCCCTACACAAACTAACCTTCAGTGGTTTCCCGCCCCGGTTTTGTAGACCTCTAGCTCTGACGAAGCCACTGTTTGAATACCTGTGGCCCGTTTAGCGTATCAAGGTACATGATGTAAACACATTGTGGTGTAAACGTACAAGCGAACCGGCGTGTTTACAACCGACCAAGCATGTCCAGTTAAAGTTGACAAGTACAAAGGCTTAATACATATTCCTTTAATTTTTGTTTTATTTAACAGGATACAATATGGAATACAAATGAATTCCCTCGTCGTTTTCATCGTGGGGCATTTGAAGGATTCTGGTGGGCCTTCGTTACCATGTCAACCGTTGGGTAAGTGAATCGAAATTCAACTGCACGATCACTTATAAAAGCAAATTTAGGCCATGCACTTCCACACAAATCCGGATACACTAAAACCGCATTGATATTTGCGCTTAACACCAATATTTGTTGTGGTGTATCTGGTTTGGATTCACCCATCCGTAGGAATACACTACTGCGATTTACATTATTTTGCTAATTACTAGCTACTAGGCATGCGCAAAGACCAAACTCGCGATGTGATTCCGCGGCATTTTTGAGTTTATGTAGTACTTGACTTAAAAAATATCCGGTCGGCAGTCGTCCACACGATATCACCAAACGCTTCGGATGAGAAAAAAATCCACTCTGGAGAACGGTTTCAAACACATGCGGTTTCGATGTGCAGACAGCCGATTCGTTTAAAAGAAGTACGCGGTTTTAAAAGTATCCGCATATAAAGTGCTTTATGCATAAAAGTGACTGGAAAGAATCGAATAAGAAATCCTCAATGTCAGCCTAACGCTTAGTGCTTGGAGGTTTCTTGTGCAAAAATGTTATCCCTTTGCATTCTTTGCATGCTACATGCCTGCCAGTTAACTAAACGAAGTTCGTATATATTTAACGTGCCATAATTTGCATACAGCAATTTCTATATGGTGGTTGGATGACAACCGGTCAATTAACTTGCAACAGGGATCAATTTAATAAAACTTTTACACTTGTAAATTACCGCATTTTTGACCAAATCTTCCTTTTTGAACCGTTTTTCGGCCAGTAACCATGTGAATAGCTAAAAAAAAAAAAGAGGTTTGAAACACTTAAGACAATTTTCTCCTAATTGGATGTAAGCAGCTTTTTTCTTTATCGCGCATGCGCACAAGCCAAAATTTGGCGAATCTATTTCGATCTCTTTTCTCTTTTCTTCTTTTCCTCTTTGCCTTTATTTTTTATGGCCATTTTTGTTGCCCACTTTATCGTCTTTCTTAATTTCGCATGAAAGTTTGGCTGGCTTACTTTCCAATAAGAGAAAATAAATTTAATCTGCGCAGAATTTTGGGTAAATAGCAAAAGTGGCAGACGATTTTTTTCCCAAAATGTTGCGTAAAATGAGTTTTTGTCGGTATCTCTGTCAGGATTGGCGACAATTTTCTAAATGAGGTACCAGTAGAAAGTTCTATCCTCGCTAATTTTGCTGATTAGTATCTTATTCATAGCTTAAATAGAAAGCTAGTTAATAGATACAGGAAGGATAATATGCATGGATGGGTTCATATGGAACAAAAACGACCAAAGTCAGTTGACAATGAAAAAAATGTAGTAACGAGAAGCGATTTCTTGCTCAACTTGAGCGTGGTATTTTTGAAAAACAACTGGCACTTACTTTTGCTCAATTTAAAGTGAGGTTTTCATGGGCTTAGCGCATTAATAGTCATGTTAGGATGAAAATGAATAATGATGACGAATTTTAATCTTTGATGTTTCCAGCTGGTTCTAATTTTTTATAGTTTTTATTCGACGTTATTTCGTTCGGTATCTTCATAAGAACCCATGTAGTTTATCTTACAATGTATTTGTCAAGCATTCTCTGAAATAAAGGTGCCTTTAAAGGGTTTTCACACACGTCTTCACACAGTGCTCTCGTTTTCCCCATTAAGTCCCTCTTATCGGCGCCTCGGCGTCCCACTACTACAACGGTACAGACTTTATCAGAGAGCGGCATTGAGACCTATTGAAAAATAACCTCTTCTTGTTTTAAGATACGGAGATAAAGCTCCTAAGTCAGTTATTGCTCGATTATTCTCTATCGTGTGGATCATGGTTGGACTTACAGTGTGTTCAGTTTTGACAGCTACTCTTACCACAGCACTTGCCACAGCAGCTGTCAAAGATGTAGACCTGGTGGGAAAGAAGGTATAATATTGCTTATCAAAAATTACTCGGATGTTTCCTTTTGCTATTTTCATTGATTAAAATTATCGTTTGCACATTTATGAGCTTAATAGTCTGTGAAATGGGCATTAAAGGTTTGTGGACTCTGTGGGATGGAGGCTACCTATAAGAATAACAAAGTAGTTTGTAGAACTTTAAAGAACATATCGATGTAAAATTGTTGATTTAAGATCGACGTCAATCGTAAATTATTCTACTACTGATAAAGGGATGCATTGAAGTTACGCAAAAAAGCGGCGAAATTAAACATGTAAGCAAGTTTTGACTTTGGGAATATTTAGAATGAATAATGGGAAGAATAATAAAATATTTATTTGGCTTAGCTTGTTTCTTCAAACCATATTCAGCCTTTTCAAATAATTGCCCTTAAATCCTCAGGCTAATTCTTTTTATAAAATAACCAGTTAGGGCTGACCAAATTTGGAAGTCGTTTGACATCAATCGGCTATCCGATAAACACCAGCAAAGGGACGGCCACCGAGAGGCCCTGGAGACGAGGTTGCATTGTTTTGGTAGAACAGTAGAAAATGGCGGAAACCTAAAACAATTATTGGACTCCGCTCAAGTGTGATCTGAAGAAATGTGATGCAGATCTCGGAGGGTGTTATCCGCTTTGACTGACAACTCCCTCCTAAAAATTATCTGTTATATTCCTTCAGATCACAGTACTCAGCCTCATCTTTACTAAGTGATATGTTACGTTCTCTTGATTGTCCATACTGCAGATTGCTGTGTTGAAGGGAAGTCCAGCATTCCAAGAAGTTATCAAACAGGGAGGAAGCCCAACACGTAAGATTAACATGACTAACTGGTCGTATACACGTGTTTAATTATTAACGAGAGTTCATTTGTTCCGTTCCCGCTTACGGGATCAGCACTGAAAGGAAAATAATCCCGTGTCTTGCTCTATTTACTAGCTTTTTCACCATTAATTTTATACTTGGTTAGCACATCACACCTTTCTTTAGTCTAAACACCGGTTTGAACTTGAATTTGGAAAATCATGGTTTTTTGCAAATGTCATGTCGCATAATTTTTTAAATTAAAATAGGGACTCCATTGAGATGATTCGCTTGATTCTCTTGAAGAGAACGTAACTCAGCCTAAAAGTTCCAGTTCATAGTTGTAACCGGTTCGTGTGGGTCACGTGCTGGCAAGCCAGTTCATTCTGATGTAACATGCGACTAGTTCCCTTGATGTTTTGTGGATATTCCCTCAAATCCACCAAAAAATTTATGCTTGAGGTTCCAAGTGCCAAGAGCTCTCAAGTACTGTAATTGCACATTTAATCATGTGCCATGGGAAGTTGCACTATATATAAGATTTAGTTAATTGTAAATTGTAGTTGTTGCGCGTTGGGGATCTTAAAATTCCTCTCTCTTAACGAGATTGTTTGTCTTCCTTCTTCGTTTATTTTCTCAGTTTTTGAAAACTTTGAAGACATGCAAAAAGCTCTCCTAAATACGACTGTGACAGGTATAATGGATGAGATGTACCACGGACTTTACTGGATGCACCAAGTTAGAGATTCAAGACTGGCTGTGGTTAAGAGGATTGAGAGAACACGTTCCTATGGCTTCGCATTCAAGAAAAACACTATCTTTCAATGGCCGGCTGAGGACTGCATTCGAAAACTTATTTTGTATCGCAGAGAGGATGTCTACTCTGTTATGAAACAGTTCAAGGATGAAATGAAGGTAATTATGTTTAATCAATGGAAGTAATTCACTGAGCTTCTTACGCTAACTTTTTAATCAACTAACTATTCCTCATTGACACCAAAGCAATATCCAATAAAACAACGGGATAACTACGACATATTGTGGGTTAGAGCGTGGCCGAG
The DNA here is from genome assembly GCF_958299795.1 of Porites lutea. NCBI lineage: Eukaryota > Metazoa > Cnidaria > Anthozoa > Scleractinia > Poritidae > Porites > Porites lutea. The sequence continues at coordinate 45,863,332 of NC_133201.1, read as the reverse complement.
TGGTCAGCGCGTCGGATCTGCAATCCGGCGGTTTCGGGATCGAGTTCCCCTACGGTCACGGCTGCTCCGAATTCAAATCCTCTTCCACGCTTGTTAATACCTCCTGCTAGTTTGGTTTTAACCCCGTTATGTTCTATTTGGAATATTTGTTTCTATTAGACATTATGCACGATATCACCATATTTTCCGGCATGCTTTGCATTTTTACGGCTGACGGTCAGTTAGTGAACTCTTTCAAAACGAGAAAACAATTTTACTCATGGCAAATGTACAGTTCCAGAATTGATAAGTTTTACTGATATCTCATTACATTGCTTGCTATGAGGACATCTGTGTTCGCTATTGCGTCCAAAAAAGTAACAACGATCACTTCACCCATACGTTTCCATTATCTCTTAAAGATAAAAAGTTCTGTTGTCTAGAATAAAATTAACGTGACTGCGATTTCTTGTATTGGCAGATTTATCACTTGTTTGTCCCCTGAGAAACCACATGACATTGCTTCTATCCCATCAGTCCTTTAGCGAATGCAAGTATGGCTGGTATCGTGAATAAGGTCTAAGTGGTGCACTTGTAAACTTAAGCTGAAAAGATAAGTGCAGTTCCACTGCACAAGTCCTTAACTTTGCGCTACGTTTTACGCCCTTCCTTCATAGCCTTGGACGTCAACAACTGCACGTCAATACTTCCAAAATTCTCACTTTCAAAACGAGTCCAATTGTAAAACCATTCAATTTATTTCAATGGGGATAAAAAATCAGTTTCATATTACTGGATATGCACTTATCCTCGCTAATAAAACAGGCTAAGGGCAACTCGGAAATGGTCCTATTGCTTGCTTTCTTTAACAACGAGTAAGCTATTTGCTCATATCTTTAAAATTCTATTTTAAGGACAAACTCTCCACCGCAATGGATGATGACGGGTTTTCCCTAATGGACAGGAATTCTCCTGCTTTTTGCGCCCTTGTTACTTCATTAATAATCTTCTTGGGAGCACTGATCGCAGCAATCCGCCTCTGTGAACTGATTTTGTATCTATACCAGAGATTTGTAAAGAAGAAAAAAAGTGAAGGTATAAAAGGTGGCTAATATTTTATCATGTCTCTCCTTTTCTAACGTTTCTTCGATTTTTTTCTACTTTTAATTTAGAGCAAAACTCCACTGAGCTCAGTCTAGGCCTCCCCTAACCCCACCCAGCCCCCCCCCCCCCCCCCCCCCGGACGTCTTCAGTACCACCACTTATGTACCTTCTAAGATATTGATGCTCAATAAAACTCGATTTGCTGCGAGGTCGCCAAAAAAACTTACTCAAGAAACGACAGAATCGGAGTCGGAATCGCAAGCGAAGTCCTAAGAGCGCTTATGACCTTGTGAAAATCAACAATTGGAGTCGTAATTAGACTCAGTCACAAGCGGGACGGAATCGGAGTCGGAAGAATCAGTACGTTTTCATTTTCTTCCGATTCCGCTTGCGACTCCGTCCTTTACTATCTAGTGAAAACCAGATTGTCGGAGTCGGAGGCAGAAGCGGAGGGATAAACCAATCACGAGGCTAATTCCCACCCTTTATGATTAGTTTAGTTCTTCCGCTCCTGTTTGCAACTCCGACAGCCTAATTTTCACTCGATCGTAAACGACGAAGTCGTACGCATCAGGAAGCTGTTTTCACAAGATCGTTAACTCCAACGTTTCTGATTTCGACTCCGACACCGACTCCGTCGCTAGTGAAAACCTGCCTTAAATGCTCTTTCAGTTATCAAACAAAAATGTAATTTGGCTGAGCTCATGACTAGATACCTGTCCTTATATGTTATACCTAAAGGCATAAAATAAAAACTTGTGACGTAGAACGGACAAGCAGGACTAAACCGCTAACAATATGTATGAATTTTGATTTATTCACAGATAATGTCCAGCCCTCGTCCAGCCACTGCAACGCTCCACCAAAGATGGGTTGCTGGATATTTCATAAGGAGAAGAGGATACAGAGCCATGGAAACTTCGAATCACATAATGACACTCGAGTTTAAGATCCTTTGCCCTCCATCATTTGAGTTCTCAATTCTTAACTTAGAACTTAACTAAAGTTTATTTGAATTAAGTCCTGGGAGGTGGGGAGGAGGGAAGCGTTACCTTTAAAGATGCTTCAGCTATATAAAAATAAACCTTCGTACTCTAGCGAGAAACAGCAGGAACAATGGCAATATTCCAAAAGATATAATGGTGGCAGTTGCCTCAGCAGGCTTTTGGATTAGATGCCAAAACTTGACGAAACTCCCAAGCAATTCCAGGGTATAGTTTTAAACAAGACCAAATAATTCAGCAAGTAAGCACACAATACCAACTCCGCGGTATGGCCATGCAGTACCTTGAGCCTGTAAACAGCCATATCATTGGGATTTGGCAGCCATTCACAGCTACTTCGTCCTTATTAGGACTTATCAGCATGCCGTTGCCCCAGGTAAAGGGTCTCACTAGGTGATCCCTGGCCCCTTCGTTTACTGCCAAAGAGATTGCGAAAATGTACTCCATGGACATCAAATTTCTCCAAACAACTGATATCAATACATAGTCAAGTAGAAAGGTTACCCTAAGAATTTATAAAATAACACCAAAAAGATAATGCTTTGATCTTTTAACAAGTTCTGTCCACTAATTTTTTAAGGAAATGCATTGAGATCAGACCTGAGAATTTGTATGTGTATATATATTGAGACTTAAAGGGCTTTAAGTTGCCAACCTTCCATGGCTGCAATTACGATCTGTACCCGGATGATGTGGCTGTGCGCATTCTTGACATGTGTGTGTTTCCTTCACTTAATTTGCTCCTATAGTTGTAAAGTAGTTTCCTTTCCAAAACGAATCTGTGACAGGATAACGATCGCTAAGCGCTGCTTGGAAATAGATAATCAAACTGTAAGTGGTGCCCGTCTTACATTGTAAGGCGCAAAGAGAATTATGTAATACGAGAAAAAAACCTCGTAATTTGACTGTTTATAGCGTTGCAATAATCGCGAGAGAATTACGTAAATGGAGAAAAAAAAAGTATCAAAATCGTATAAAAATAACATAAAATCTCAACTACAAACTCTCCGTAACCGAAATAATTTGGGCAAGTAAATTCCTCTATTCCTTTCTCATAATATCTTCGTTTTGTTGAATGATTTTTTCAAGTTCGTACAAAAGAAACATTCAGTCTAGGAAAGCTCAGATCACCGCACGAAAAATTGGATTTACACAAATTTACTAGGTAAAAATATAGTGTAAAAAAGTGCAAACTAGGGGTAAATCAAAAGCAAAAATGGTAAATACCGCATTTGCTTGCCAGTTTACATGGGGTTGTAAATTTAAGGGCAAATGCGGTATTTACCATCTTTGCCCTTTATCTAACCTTAGTTTGCACTTTTTTGCACCAAATTTGCACTGAGTAAATTCGGTGTAAATCAAATTTTTCGTGCAGTGGATATAATTGCATCTTCTCGTATTTCTGATTCTTTTAGGTGAAAATTGTAATGGTTCTCCCTTTGAATAAAACCTTAAGGAATAAAATGTAAACTCTGTGTCCTACTGACCACTTTTTTCAACATACGTTTTCCACTTTCTTACGTTTCTTAAAGCAAAGTGAGGTGTTTACAAGACAGAGGCAAAGATGAGCGACTATACCTTTCTCTGCAATGGCCAGGTCACGCAATATCCAAACTGGCTTCAAAGGGCTGATGTCGTTCGTCCAAAACAGTGGTTCAAAAACAATCACTTCGACCTGAAATTCTCTATGTGATCTATCAACAAAAAGTGCAACGAACGAGGAAGTCCACGTGATTTTCTATTCAAATTTAGATTTCAGTAAAAAGTAATTACATCATCTGCCCCTGCAGATAATCAGACAAATGGTCTCAGACATTGGTGTTGTCCAGAATATTGCAGATGACCTGATAGTACATGGTGAGAATAATGAGGAGCATGACCGAAATCTATATAGATTGATAAGGAGATTAGCAGAGAAGAACCTCATCCTCAACCATGAAAAATGCCAATTCAGAATGGACAAGGTAGTCTTTATGGGGCTGTTAGTTTCAAAGTATGGGGTCGGCCCAACAGAAGAGAAGGTACGTGCAGTGCTGGAGGCAAACCGCCCATCTACTCCAACGGAAGTGAGAAGCTTCCTTGGTATGGTTGGCTTTAGTGCAAGATTTATTCCTAATCTTGCAGCTGTCGCCGAGCCTCTACGAGCAATTTCCAGGAAAGGGGTACCCTTTGTTTGGAGCAGTGGGCAGGAGACATCCTTTCAGAAACTGAAAAAGTAATTAGCTAGTACGCCTGTGCTAGCTTATTTTGACAAAGAAGCACACACGCGAGTGATAGCCGATGCAAGTCCAGTGGGGTAGGCGCTGTTCTGGTCCAGGACAAGAATGGAGAGAGCCGAGTCGTTTGTTACATTAGCAGAAGCCTCAGCAGTGTGGAAAGGAGGTACGGCCGAACTGAAAAGGAGGCACTAGCTCCCGTGTGGGCCTGTGAACGTTTTAACCTTTACCTGCTTTGGTTACCAACCTTTGATTTAGTCACGGACCATGAAGCATTAAGAGTGATCTACTCAAAAGGATCCAAACCATCTGCACGCATCGAGCGCTGGGTGCTAAGACTGCAACCATACAGTTACAAGGTATGCTGTGTCAAGTCCTGAGACAACATTGCAGATGTCCTATCACGTCTGACGAAGATCCCCGCTGCAGAGATATGATGATGAGCACGTTCGAATGGTTGCTCTCAGTGCCGTACCTATAGCCCTAAAGATTCAGGAGATTGAGAGTGCCTCAGCTGAGGATGAGCATTTGCAAGCAGTGCGAAGTTGTCTTATAAGTGGGAACTGGGAGAAAGCTCCAAAGCCATATGTGTGGGTACGTAGCGAACTTACCTATATTGGCCAAGTCATCCTGCGTGGAACTAGAATCGTGATTTATATTCCTAACATTTTGAGGAAGAGGGTCTTAGAACTTGCACATGAGGGACGCCAGGGGGTGGTGAAGATGAAGGAGCGCCTGAGATCTAAGGTGTGGTGGCCAGGTGTTGATAAAGATGCAGAACGAAAGTGCCGAGAGTGTTATGGGTGCCAGCTTGTGACGAAGGAGACAGTGCCTCAAGTTTCAAGTTTCAAGTTTCAAGTTTATTAAGAAAAATTGAGAAAATACAAAATATGATGTACCACTGCTCGCAGTTAGCTATAGCTATTCGAGGCGAGCAGTGGCTTGACACTAAGTAGAATAATTACAATAACAATACAATTAAAATACTAAGTAGAATTAATTATTATCGTACAATACATTAAAATAAGCTGAATCCTAAATACAAAGTGAATAATTACAATTACAATACTAAATAGAATTAATTATTATCGCACAATACATTAAAATAAGCTGAATACTAAATACAAAGAAAATAATTACAATTACAATACAATACAATTACAATACTAAGTAAAATTAATGATTATCGTACAATACATTAAAATAAGGGGAATACTGAATACTGACTAGTATTAATAACGAAGATTCTCAGGAGAAATAAGGCAGATTACATGGGAAGCTGGAAGGATAATGTAGACAGAAAGCTAATAGAATGAACTGAGTTTAGTTTTCAAGACATATTCAAATCCAATAGATCAATATACTGTTTACTTCTCTACGGGCTGCCATAACACTTTCACGGGCGATGCGCCGAGTAAATTTACAAATAATCGGTTTCGGTCGACCATCAGACGTGTTACGAGATGGCACTCGATGGGCAATGTCAAGGTCATAAGGATGAATTTCAGCTCCAATTTTGTTGAAGATTCTCATGCAAAGTTCCAGCGTATCTCCGGCGCTTTCTCGTTGCTTAACTTCAGGAACGCCCACAAGCTTGATGTTGTATGAATACGAATATTCCAATGCTTGATCCAATGAAAATGATATTTTATCCGCTTGAGATGACAAGCGTTCCAAAGATTTTTCAATAAGAGACATCCTGTCGTTAATATATTTCTTAAAGTCTTCTTGGATGCAGTTCGGAGTTGCCGTAGTGTTTCCCTCATCGGTGCCTTCAGATGAACTGGCATGGCCGCCATTTCGTTCAGCTTTAACTTCGTCTCGTAGGTTGCGTAATTCAGCACAAATTTCTTGAATCTTATCTTTTAACTTGTCATTTTCCAGTTTCAATGATTGGACTGTGTCTTTTACCATTTTGGTCAAGGTTTCAGCAAATTTGAGTCTCAAAAACTAATCAAGAGTGAAGAGCTTCGAAATAAGCGTCTTGCCTGCTACGCACACATGCGCACACATGTGAAGACAACCAGGATGCCTGAGAGACCGTGAAAGGACCTAGCATTGGACCTACTGGGCCCTATGCCAACAGGAGAGTCTTTGCTGGTTCGATGGGTTGAGGTTGACGTCATTAAGTCCACCAGTTCAGAAGCGACAATTAAGTGCTTAGACAGACAGTTCTCTAGATATGGAGTACCGAGTACCTTGAGATCGGACAACAGACCCAACCTCGTGTCTGCTGAAATGGAGGAGTATATAGATGAGATGGGCATTAAGCACAGGTTGACCACCCCACTATGGCCGAGAGCAAATGGAGAGGTCGAACGGTAAAATCGATCTCTTTTGAAAGCAATGAGAGTTGCGCATGCTGAGTTCCTCCTGGCATACCCGCGGGAAGTCCGGGGTCATGTGACGCGTTGAAGTAGTGTTTTTGTAGTGTAGAGGCGAAGGAAATAGTGCTCGTGTCTGACTAGACTATTAGCCTCGGTAGCCCATTAGAAATACTACAGTGAGGATATCGGTCATCTAAAACCTGAAAAATGAAAATCCTTTGTACCCATCAGTACCAGTCACCCACGAGGGACTGTCTACTTTTGCAAATTCAAACAAATTCATATTTATACTCCCTCCCCCGCGTGCTTTTCCAACGAGCAGGAACCTAGCCAGCCCAGTGAATGTAATAATAATCATCCAATCATCATTTTTGTTTCGCTTTATCAATATGCTCCTCTATGACGTTTTGCCTTGCTTATCCGCGAGAAGGAAACATTCCCGAAGTCGAAATAAATTCACACAGATAGACCCTATGTGTTGGTTAACTCACTCTTCTGCGCCCACTTGGTGAATGTAGGCTATTTGCTGTAAAGAATAGGGTTCTTGTGTTGGCTTCTCCCATTCGCAGCCTTGGGTAGCAATTATCATCCACCCGGCATTACCGGAACAGCCCCCATAGCTCCGGTTGATGAAGAAGTGCCGGTTGTAGTTTGGCTCTCCAGGAATGGAAAAGTACTTCTTTGACTGTGTTTTTATATCTGTCGAGGCCACCGTAGTCTATCTAGTTTCGGGAAAGCATTCCCTTGGGTCACAATGATCTTTCTCACGTGATGTCGAGTAAAGAGTTTTTATTGCGCTTTCTCATGTAACAGTATTCCCCAGTGAACATGATGCGAAAACAAGGTGGTTTACTGGAAACTGGCGCATTATTAAGCTCAGCGTTCAAAACTTATCCACAACAGACAACTAACAGAGGAAGTATCCACTCTATAGTAATTACCATTACATGTAAAGATATCTTCGATTCAGCCCATAAGGTCTGTCAAGTTAACCTCAGCAAACGTAAAGATTGCGTGAATAGCGACAAACGAGGAGTGACGAAAACATGTCTCTAAAAGAGATCGAAAACATTTTTTCATGGAAAGTGGAGAATACTTGGAAGTTGGCTGGGAAACTGAGTGTCATATCGCATCCATGATGAGGCTGAATCACGAAAAACGACTTCCTTATCTCTCTCCCCAGTTATCCTAAGGAAAACAAAGAATATAAAGAGACTATAAAAAAAAACGATTAAGCTGAAATTTTTCCTTTTCCAGTCGAATACCAAAACAGTAGTTGCCGAGATCGAAAGGTGATCAGTATATATTGGTCAGGCTCACGAGTATAATGCATTCAGTTAATGTTATTCGCTTTTTTAGTATTCTCCTCGCAAAACTCTCTAACGAGCAAATGAATGTATTCTTGTGTAGGAAAATGGAAATATTTTTCCATAATAGGCGCTTACTATAAATGAGGTTTTTATTTAAGGTATTAAAGATATATGTGATTAGGTCACATATGAGAAACTGAAAAACTGCAATTATTAAAAGGTGGTGTAACCGTGCTTGTTTTTGCCCTACTTAACCGTTATTTTAAGTCTTTCCTTCTATAAAGTCGCTCCCAAAGTTCGAGACTCATGAAAGCCAAATGTCAAATACTTGTTATCATATAGGAAAAACTACAAATACTATTGAAACTTCGAGCCTGTTTGTTTTTCTGGGCAATAATCTTTCAGCAGTAAAGTTATTTCCAATTGTCTGACGTTGCAAATGATGTAAGAAAATTAGAACTGATCTGCATCTTTATCTCATACTCCGGTTCTGTGGCACGTCATTCATATAAAATAATACAATTTCTACTATCATATATTTCTCTGCTTGAAATAGGTTTTCAAATAGGACTATTTTTCGTTGTCAATGAATGAGCAATAGTTACTTGATTAACGAGTTACCGAAAGAAGGTCAGTGCGTTTGATATAGATATAATATGGCAATTCCTAATTGAAAGTCGGTGAAACTTAGGTGTTACTAAATTCTCTTTGGACTGAGCACTAAAATACAAATACTAACCGACTTATAATAGACATGATAAGTGGCTTGAAAATTTCAAAGTTAACAAAAACTGTTTAATGTAAACTATCCTTGTTTGCTAAGATAATTAAAAGTTCTGTTCTGCTGTTGTAGTGTATGCCGTGTGAGTCGGAGAGTGCATGAACGAGTAGTAAATGTTCTTGGTGTTGTTCTTATCTGATTCAACTCGGTACTTGAATGTGTATGTTTGGACTTTACAGCTGTTATTTGTAATTATTATACGTTGTTCTCACTAACGGTCTTTTCATTGGCTAAGAGCCTACAGACTAGTTATTTGCTAGCAGATATCTGACTAAGTAAGTTGCGCGCGCCGTGCATTAGTAAAACAAAAGAATTGTATAATTCGTTCCCGAGCCCCTTTTATAGCTAGAGGGGGCCTAATGGGAAAAGTTTAGCCTAACAAGTTCTTAAAAACCAAATTCTTAGTCGCGAGTTTTTACTGTAGCCACTGGAAATAAAACTCACCATTTAGTGTTGTTGAAATTGCCAGCGACAGCAGGATAAAAAAAGCTCAGGGATTCTGACAGTAAAGAGGCTGTGCCCTTTTTATTACGCCAACCTCTCGGAAGATTTTGGTCGAAATAGAAACGGAACGTTTCGTTCAAGGTAAAAATGTTCCGGAAACAGTTGTCCACCTGCAATGGTGGTCTTCATTTCTAGTCCCACTTTGCTGAGAAGTAAACAAAATTTCGGTTAAAACGTAAATGGAACACTTCATTCGGTTTGAAACTTTGCTTCAATAGAATACTGTAGCTCCATTTTTTCTTGGTTAGTTCCACTTGAATGGCTTTCTAACGTGGTTGATTTGGCAAAACGAAAAGCATCCGCTAGCAGAGTTTTAACAAACAGTTCAGCAAGTGCTTTCAGCTTATCAACCTGTCAACGCGCCCTCAACAATAAAACGGTATAAAATGAACGTATAAAGAATTTTTCATAGTCAAATTACTTTTAACCGTGTTGGAAACCCTCTGGCGTAATGGAAAACTAAAAAGTCTATAATGCAATGGTATAAATTACGTTTACCTTAATCAGCATCTGATTAAGAAGCTTATTCGTGATGAAAGCTTCAGCATTATTATTTAGGGTCCGTCTTTACGTAGGTACTTAAACTAACTACAAACTTGTGTTATGTGAGAAATCCAGGGGTGAGTTAAGTTCTTGTCTGTATTCTTAGTTTATTTATCATAGATTTTGTCTGAACGGCGATAGGAGAATTTTTATAAGTTCTTAAACCGGTAAAAATTTTATGACGCGCCATTTTGCTTCTCGAGTCACGAGTAATAAAATAAAGGTCAAAACTATACATAATAATCAGACAGTACGTCATGTGACCATGTTATCATCCAGATGAAAAACGTTCTGTTTTCCATCCTTAATTTCTCTTTCTAAAATCATTTTGTTTGAGACAGTAACATGATCAAACATATTCGACTTAGTATTTCATCACAAGATCAAACAAACATCTCTGTCAGCTCTTTTCTTAATATTGTGATAAGAGACTGTGGGTTTAAAATGCTGGGCATATTACTTCCGATTATTTCTGCATTATGAATAAAGGTTAGGAAGCTATTAAATTCTAAATTGAGAGCCATTTGCATTTTAGCTCTCTGCTGGACCCGACCTGATGGTGCCGGCTAGGACTGACTTAGTCACGTTCATAGGAGTAGATGGCTAATAAACAGCTGCAGTACTATGAAAACCAGCCCCATTCTCCAAAGTTTATGTATGTACGTGTATGTGAATTTGGAATTAACAGCAGATGACGCTTCAGAGCATTGCTCGGTCTTAAAAAATCAAAGATACTGAATTTTTGAAAATGATTTCCCATCCCAAGTTTGTTGTTATTGCCTTTGCTTTTCGCTTTTTGCATGTCTGCTTGGCGCAAAGCGAGAGAGAACCGAATTACTTGATGATCAACATTTTGGAATTGAACCAAAGTAGCTCCGACGAAAACGATTTGTTTTGCCTTCCGTCGAACACAGCGCAAAATGTTACCATTCGTCCTACTAGCATTACGACAAACCTGACAGATAAGACGTCATCCGATCACATTGTGTTAACCAACAACGCTCAAGATCCTACCACGATGGTGCCAACATCCCCTGGTGAAAACGTATCGACTTTTTCAACGGAAGATATTTGCCCGCGGCTTTGCTCCCGAGTAATCAACATAACATGGCTGTCATTTGCTCCTTTTATTTTTCACCCTAAGAACAACACAACAAAAACTGAAACTGAGTTAAACGGAAAAGTCACCGGTGTATTCTACAGTATAATAGGGCGCGCTGTTCAGTTTTGTTGCAAACGTTTTGGCAACAGGGGGACACGCTTGGAATATACCCACAAAGCGGAAAACATAAATACGTTACATGCTAATATCTTTTATGACAAAGCTTCTGTAGGAATGCCAGTATACATTGAAAATGAGTTCTTTGACCAGGACTATGGAGGTACATTGGCATTTATCAAAGTCCTTGAATCTCCCGGGTTGGTTGTTATTGGAAACAAAGATGATGTCAAACAGAATGATTTGAAGGTTCTATGGAAAACCATTTACAACCAGTGGCCGATTGTTCTCATCTCAGTGTTGTTATGCGCAATCTCTGGTATTTGTGTCTGGGCGCTGGTAAGTATCATTGCGCTTTTGGGGGAAAGTCCAAATCTGGTTGGAATAAATATAGGGTGTTTACTATTTGCATTGGCAAACCCGTCGGTTCACGGTTTGGACAAATGGTGAGCAACATTCAAGACTAGTAAATTTCGTCCAGGAATCACGTTTACTATTTCAGTGTACAAATCAGTTCCCTTTACCGAAAAAATGACCGCGAAGGCCTGAACATGGTATCAAAGGCGGTTTGAAGAAACGGAACGCGAACTTCCTTTTGCAACAATCCCACCGGGAAAAACGGTTCTACCTTTTCAGGCGTTATGTTGCTCTCGGAAAAGTTCCATCTAAACGACCCGAGCAATCGTGTTCATATACTTTCCAACCGCGGTTTAACGGAAACTTCTTGTAAATGATAAACAACCACATTTGCTTAAAAAAAGTATATCCTCATTTTCAGACCTATTTATAACCTGAGTAGACGTT
>NC_133201.1:45804041-45844041 GCF_958299795.1 Porites lutea | reverse complement strand
GGGATCTTAAAATTCCTCTTCCTTAACGAGATTGTTCAGTTTGTCTTCATGTTTCGTTTATTTTCTCAGTTTTTGACAACTTTGAAGACATGCAAAAAGCTCTCCTAAATAAGACTGTGACAGGTATAATGGATGAGATGTACCACGGACTTTACTGGATGCAACAAGCTAGAGATTCAAGACTGTATGTGGTTAAGATGATTGAGAGAACACGTTCTTATGGCTTCGCATTCAAGAAAAACGCTATTAAATGGCCGGTTGATGACTGCGTTCGAAAACTTATTTTGTATCGCAGAGAGGATGTCTACTACGTTATGAAACAGTTCAAGGATGAAATGAAGGTAATTAGGTTTAATCAATGGAAGAAATTCACTGAGCTTCTTAAGCTAACTTTTTTATCAACTAACTATTCCTCATTGACACCAAAGCAATATCCAATAAAACAACGGGATAACTACGACATATTACGGGTTGGGGCATGGCCGAGTGGTCAGCGCGTCGGAGCTGCAATCCGGCGGTTTCGGGTTCGAGTTTCCCTACGGTCACTGGCTGGATTTGTTCAGTCACGGCTGTTCTACCACGCTTGTTACCTCCTGCTAGTTTGGTTTAACCCCGTTATGTTCTATTTGGAATATTTGTTTCTATTAGACATTATTCACGATATCACCATTGATATTTTCGTGGTTTGCATTTTCACGGTTGACGGTCAGTTGGTTAACTCTTTCAAAACGAGAAAACAATTTTACTCATGCCAAAAGTACAATTCCAGAATTGACAAGTTTTACTGATATCTCATTACATTGTTTGCTATGAGGACATCTGCGGTCGCAATTGCGTCCAAAAAGCAACAACGATCACGTCACCCATACGTTTCCAAGCCAGTTTGAGCCAAGCCCACTTTTGCTCGATACATTTTTTAAAAGTTCGACACTTCCCTGGAAAAATCGACAACAAACCGCTTCCTGCAGTTTTTCAGTGATGCTTCTTTCCTGCTACAATAGACTTTCAAAACAGTACTTCATCCGATTTTTATATGGCGCGGGACCTCTCGTGACTTCGTCTCTCGCTTGGCTGCTAACGAACTCGTGAAACTCGATTCCGCGGTAGTTTCAATCGGTTTTTCATGCGCTTTGTCATCTTTTAGCCATTTTTCTTGATTGTGGTAGGGAGCTCTTGTCGCTCTCTGCTGATTTCGAAGCCCACTCTTTGGCGGGAAAACGATTTTGTCGACTTCTTTTGCCTTGGAGTCGAGGAAGAAAACGGACAAGCTCTTTTTTCTTCTTTGGAGGCATTCACTTTCAAACTCCAGGGAAAAATAGTGAGCACTATACTTGTAAACCACGATTTCTGTCAAATTGCGTGATTAGCTTGGTTCAACGGCTGCACGCGTATCAAGTATGACAGGACTTGTCAAAGATCAATTAAAATAATTAGCATAGAAAAAACTTTTGCACTCCATAAGTCTGCACAGAAAAAACATTTTCTCCTGGAATTTTTTTTAAAAGAAATCTCTTCATGAGCTCTATTCAATCTTCCAAAAATGCAAATTTAGAAAACTGATGATTTTTTACCCTGGATGATACCTTAAGATAAAAAGTTCTGTTGTCTAGAATAAAATAAACGTGACTGCGATTTCTTGTATTGGCCGATTTATCACTTGTTTGTCCCCTGAGAAACCACGTGACATCGCTTCTATCCCATCGGGCCTTTAGCAAATGCAAGGATGGCTGGTATCGTGAATAAGGTCTAAGTGGTGCACTTGTAAACTTAAGCTAAAAAACTAAGCTGCAGTTCCACTCCACAAGTCCTTAACTTTGCCTTACGTTTTACGCCCTTCCTTCATAGCCTTGGACGTCAACAACTGCACGTCAATACTTCCAAAAATCTCACTTTCAAAACGAGTTTAATTGCAAAACCATTCAATTTATTTCAATGGGGATAAAAAATCATTTTCATATCACTGGATATGCACCTCGCTAATAAAACAGGCTAAGGGCAACTCGAAAATGGTCCTATTGCTTGCTTTCTTTAACAACAAGTAAGCTCTTTGCTCATATTATTAAAATTCTATTTTAAGGACAAACTCTCCACCGCAATGGATGATGACGGGTTTTCTCTACTGGACAGGAATTCTCCTGCTTTTTGCGCCCTTGTTACTTCATTAATAATCTTGTTGGGAGCACTGATCGCAGCAATCCGCCTCTGTGAACAGCTTTTGTATCTATACCAGAGACTTGTAAAGAAGAAAAAAAGTGAAGGTATAAAAGGTGGCTAATATTTTATCATGTCTCTCCTTTTCTAATCTTTCTTCGATTTTTTTCTACTTTTAATTTAGAGCAAAACTCCACTGAGTTCAGTCTAGGCCTCCCCTAACCCCACCCAGCCCCCCACCCCCCCCCCCCCCCCTCCCCGCTCCGACGCCTTCAATACCACTACTTATGTACCTTCTAAGATATTGATACTCACTAAAACTCGATTTGCTGCGTGGTCGTCACAAAAACTTACTCAAGAAACGACAGAATCGGAATCGGAATCGCAAGCGGAGTCATAAGAGCGCTTATGACCTTGTGAAAATCAAAAATTGGAGTCGTAAGCAGAGTCACAAGCGGGACGGAATCGGAGTCGGAAGAATCAGTACGTTTTCATTCTCTTCCGATTTCGCTTACGACTCCGTCCTTTACTGTCTAGTGAAAACCAGATTGTCGGAGTCGGACGCAGAAGCGGAAGAATAAACCAATCACGACGCTAATTCCCACCCTTTGTGATTAGTTTAGTTCTTCCGCTTCTGTTTGCAACTCCAACAGCCTAATTTTCACTCGATCGTAAACGACGGAGTCGTACGCATCAGGACACTGTTTTCACTAGATTGTTAACTCCAACGCTTCTGATTTCGACACCGACTCCGTCGCTAGTGAAAACCTGCCTTAAATGCTCTTTCAGTTATCAAACAAAAATGTAATTTGGCTGAGCTCATGACTAGATACCTGTCCTTATATGTTATACCTAAAGGCATAAAATAAAAATTTGTGACGTAGAACGGACAAGCAGGACTAAACCGCTAACAATATGTATGAATTTTGATTTATTCACAGATAATGTCCAGCCCTCGTCCAGCCACTGCAACGCTCCACCAAAGATGGGTTGCTGGATATTTCATAAGAAGAGGATACAGAGCCATGGAAACTTCGAATCACATAACGACACTCGAGTTCAAGATCCTTTGCCCTCCATCATTTGAGTTCTCAATTCTTAACTTAGAACTCAACTAAAATTTATTTCAATTAAGTCCTGGGAGGGGGGGAGGAGGGAAGCGTTACCTTTAAAGATGCTTCAGCTATATAAAAATAAACCTTCGTACTCTAGCGAGAAACAGCAGGAACAATGGCAATATTCCAAAAGATATAATGGTGGCAGTTGCCCCAGCAGGCTTTTGGATTAGATGCCAAAACCTGACGAAACTCCCAAGCAATTCCAGGCTATAGTCAAATAATAAGCAAGTAAGCACACACTACCAACTCCGCGGTATGGCCATGCAGTACCTTGAGCCTGTACATAGCCATATCACTGGGATTTGGCAGCCATTCACAGCTGCTTCTTCCTTATTAGGACTTATCAGCATGCCGTTGCCCCAGGTAAAGGGTCTCACTAGGTGATCCCTGACCCCTTCGTTTACTGCCGAAGAGAGTGCGAAAATGCACTCCATGGACATCAAATTTCTCCAAACAACTGATATCAATACATAGTCACTAGAAAGGTTCCCCTCAGAATTTATAAAATAACATAAAAAAGATAATGGTTTGATCTTTTAACAAGTTCTGTCCACTAATTTTTTAAGGAAATGCATTGAGATCAGACCTGAGAATTTGTATGTGTATATTGGGACTTCAAGGGCTTTAAGTTGCCAGCCTTCCATGGCTGCAACTACGATCTGTAGGCGGATGATGTGGCTGTGCCCATGCTTGCATTTGACATGTGTGTGTTTCCTTCACTTAATTTGGTTCTATAGTTGTAAAGTAGTTTGCTTTCCAAAACGAATCTGTGACAGGGTAACGATCGCTAAGTGCTTCTGTGAAATAGACAATCAAACTGTAAGTGGTGCCCGTCTTACATTGTAAGGCGCAAAGAGAATTATGTAATACAATAATGAAAAAACTCTTAATTTGACTATTTATAACGTTGGAATAGTTGCAAGAGAATTACACAAATGGAGAAAAAACCGTAATAAAATCGTATGAAAATAACTCAAAATCTCAACTACAAACTCTCTGTAACCGAAATGATTTGGGGAAGTAAATTGCTCTATTCCTTTCTCCTAATATCTTCCTTTTGTTGAATGATTTTTTCAAGTTCGTACAAGAAGAAATATTCATTCTAGGAAAGCTCAGATATAACTTGCATCTTCTCGCACTTCTGATTCTTTTAGGTGAAAATTCAATAATGGCTTTTCCGTTTGAATAAAACCTTAAGGAATAAAATGTAAACTCTGTGTCCTACTGGCCACTTTTTTAAACATAAGTTTTCCACTTTCTTACGTTTCTTAAAACAAAGTGAGGTGTTTACAAGACAGAGACAAAGATGAGCGACTATACTTTCCTCTGAAATGGCCAGGCCACGCAATATCCAAACTGACTTCAAAGGGCTGATGTCGTTCGTCCAAAAGAGTGGTCCAAAAACGTAGTCAGGCAAATGATTTCTTTAGACGGTTTAATTTTCTTGTTTGTTTTAACTAACATCCACGCTAGATGATTTTCAGCCACTCGCGTATACAGGCTTCCGCTCTCAAAAAGTCCTTATCTTTCTTCACTACGAATAAAGAACTGTCAAATAGAAACTTGCGGAACTAAACTTAAGCGAACAATCACTTCGAACTGAAATTCTCTATCTGATCTATCAACGAAAAGTGCAACGAACGAGGAAGTCCATATGATTTTCTATTCAAATTTAGATTTCAGTAAAAAGTAATTAAATCATCTACCCCGGAGAAATATCAGCAGATAATCAGACAAGTGGTCTCAGACATTGGTGGTGTCCAGAATATTGCAGATGACCTGATAGTACATGGTGAGAACAACGAGGAGCATGACTGGAATCTATATCGATTGATACGGAGATTAGCAGAGAAGAACCTCACCCTCAACCTTAAAAATTCCAATTCAGAATGGACAAGGCAGTCTTTATGGGGCTGTTAGTTTCAAAGTATGGCGTGTGCCCAACAGAAGAGAAGGTACGTGCAGTGCTGGAGGCAAACCGCCCATCTACTCCAACGGAAGTGAGAAGCTTTCTTGGTATGGTTGGCTTTAGTGCAAGATTTATTCCTAATCTTGCAACTGTCGCCGAGCCTTAACGAGCAATTTCCAGGAAGGGGGTACCCTTTGTTTGGAGCAGTGAGCAGGATAAATCCTTTAAAGAACTGAAAAAGCAATTAGCTAGTGTGCCTGTGCTAGCTTATTTTGACAAAGATGCACACACGCGAGTGATAGCCGATGCAAGTCCCGTGGGGTTAGGCGCCGTTCTGGCCCAGGAGAAGAATGGATAGCGCCGAGTCGTTTGTTACACCAGCAGAAGCCTCAGCAGTGTCGAAAGGAGGTACGGCCGAACTGAAAAGGAGGCAATAGCTCTCGTGTGGGCCTGTGAACGTTTTAACCTTTACCTGCTTTGGTTACCAACCTTTGATTTAGTCACGGACCATGAAGCATTAAGAGTGATCTACTCAAAAGGATCCAAACTATCTGCACGCATCGAGCGCTGGGTGCTAAGACTGCAACCATACAATTACAATGTATGCTGTGTCAAATCCCAAGACAACATTGCAGATGTCCTATCTCGTCTGAAGAAGATCCCCACTTCAGAGAAATATCGATATGATGATGAGCACGTTCGAATGGTTGCTCTCAGTGCCGTACCTATAGCCTTAAAGATTCAGTAGATTGAGAGTGCCTCAGCTGAGGATGAGGATTTGCAAGCAGTGCAAAGTTGTCTTATAAGTGGGAACTGGGAGAAAGCTCCAAAGCCATATGTGTGGGTACGTAACAAACTTACCTATATTGGCCATCCTGCGTGGAACTAGAATCGTGATTCCTAACATTTTGAGGAAGAGGGTCTTAGAACTTGCACATGAGGGACACCAGAGGGTGGTGAAGATTGAGGAGCGCCTGAGATCTAAGGTGTGGTGGCCAGGTGTTGATAAAGATGCAGAACGAAAGCGCCAAGAGTGTTATGAGTGCCAGCTTATGACAAAGGAGACAGTGCCTCCACCAGTGAAGACAACCAGGATGCCTGAGAGACCGTGGCAGGACCTAGCATTGGACCTACTGGGCCCTATGCCAACAGGAGAGTCTTTGCTGGTCCTAGTGGATTATTTTAGCCGATGGGTGGAGGTTTACGTCATTAATTCCACCAGTTCAGCAGCGATAATTAAGTGCTTAGACGCGAGAGAGACTTAGTGACTATGTTACCACCTGAGGGAGACAATTACTTTGCTATGACAGTGGCAACTTTGATAAGGCTGCTGCCTACGGAAGTGTTAATTTGTATCAATTGTACCTTAAAAAGACACTGTTGACATTTTCATGTTACTTAGTAGTAGTGAGACTTTGCAAGTGAAGAGAGGGAGGGATGTGGTGTCTGATGCGGAGGAAGTCTGGAGTCATGTGACGAGTTGAAGTAGTGTTTTTGTAGTGTAGCGGCGAAGGAAGTAGTGCTTGTGTTTGACTAGACTATTAGCCCCGGTGGCCCATTAACAATACTGCAGTGAGGGTATCGGTCATCTAAAACCTGAAAAATGAAAATCCTTTCTACCCATCAGTATCAGTCACCCACGAGGGACTGTCTACTTTTGCAATTTCAAACAAATTCATATTTATACCCCCTCCCCCGCTTGCTTTTCCAACGAGCGAGAACCTAGCCCGCCAAGTGAATGTGATAATAATCCAATCATCATTTTTGTTTCGCTTTATCAATATGCTCCTCTATGACGTTTTGCCTTGCTCATCCGCGAGAAGGAAACATTCCCGAAGTCGAAATAAATTCATACAGATAGACCCTATGTGTTGGTTAACTCACTCTTCTGCGCCCACTTGGTGAATGTAGGCTGTTTTCTGTAAAGAATAGGGTTCTTGTGTTGGAGACTTTGCAGCCTTGGGTAGCAATTATCATCCACCCGGCATTACCGGAACAGCCCCCATAGTTCCGGTTGATGAAGAAGTGCCGGTTGTAGTTTGGCTCTCCACGAATGGAAAAGTAGTTCTTTGGCTGTATTTTTATATCTGTCCAGGCCACCCTAGTCTAGTTTCGGGAACGGCATTCCCTTGGGTCACAATGATCTTTCTCACGTGATGTCGAGTAGAGAAGTTGTTATTGCGCTTTCTCGTGTAACGGTATTCCCCAGGCAACATGATGCGAAAACAAGGTGGTTTACTGGAAGCTGGCGCATTATTAAGCCCAGCGTTCAAAACTTATCCACAACAGACAACTAACAGAGGAAGTATTCCCTCTATAGTAATTACCATTAGATGTAAAGACATCTTCGATTCAGCCCATAAGGTCTGTCAAGTTAACCTCAGCAAACGTAAAGATTGCGTGAATAGCGACAAACGAGGAGTGACGAAATCATGTCTCTAAAAGAGATCGAAAACATTTTTTCATGGAAAGTGGAGGATACTTGGAAGTTGGCTGGGAAACTGAGTGTCATATCGCATCCATGATGAGGCTGAATCACGAAAAACGACTTCCTTATCTCTCTCCCCAGTTATCCTAAGGAAAACAAAGAATATATAGAGACTATAAAAAAAACGATTAAGCTGAAATTTTTCCTTTTCCAGTCGAAAACCAAAACAGTAGTTGCCGAGATCAATAGGTGATCAGTATACTGCTATTTCGAGAAAGGTTGTCGGAAAAGTGCACGCGACAATCCCGAAAGGTATTGTGGGAGGTTTTTTAAAAGTTCACTGTTCTTATAAGAAATTTGAAAGAATGGTAGAAGAGGCCATGGGAGTATGTTTGCGAGTGCTAAAAGAAAGCAACAAAAGTAGGTTCGACAGCTACAGTGTCAGGAACAATGTATTGATCATATCCCATATTACCTTTCGGGATTGTCACGTGCACACTTTTTCCGACAACCTTTCTCGAAATAGCTGTATATAAATTGGTCAGGTTCACGAGTATAATGCATTCAGTTAATGTTATTCACTTTTTTAGTATTCTCCTGGTAAAAGTCTCTAACGAGCAAATTAATGTATTCTTGTGTAGGAAAATGGAAGTATTTTTCCTTAATAGGCGCTTACTATAAACTAGGTTTTTATTCAAGGTAATTCCCCTTGAAAAGAAAGTACTATCCAGGGATTTTTTCTTCAACTCCGCACAATTGACGGTCACATATAAGAACTAAAACTGCAATACTAAAAGGTGGTGTAACCGTGCTTGTTTTTGCCCTACTTAACCGTTATTTTAAGTCTTTTCTACTAAGTTGCTCGCAAAGTTCGAAACTCATGAAAACCACTGCAAACATCAAATACTTGTTATTATAGAAGAAAAACTACAAATACTATTGAAACTTCGAGCCTGTTTGTTTGTCTGGACAATAATCTTTCAGCAGTAAAGTTATTTCCAACTGCCTGACCTTGCAAATAATGTAAGAAAATTAGAATTGATCTGCATCTTTATCTCATACTCCGGTGCTGTGGCTTCATATGCAGAGTCTCACGTCATTCATATAACATAATACAACTTCTACTATAATATATTTTTCTGCTTGAAATAGGTTTTCAAATAGGACTATTTTTCCTTGTCAATGAACGAGTAATACTTACTTGATTAAAGAGTTACCGAAAGAAGGTCAGACCGTTTGATATAAATATGATATGGCAATACAATATTGAAAGTCAGTGAAACCTAGGTGTTACTAAATTCTCTTTGGGCTGAGCACTAAAGTACAAATACTAACCGACTTATAATAGACATAATAAGTGGCTTCAAAATTTCAAAGTTAACAAAAACTGTTTACTTAGATAATTAAAAGTTCTGTGCTGCGTTTGTAGTGTACGTCGTGTGAGTCGGAGAGTGCATAAGAACGAGTAGTAAAATTAATGTTCTTTGTTGTTCTAATCTGATTCAACCCGCTACTTGAATGTGTAGGTTTGTTCTTTACAGCTGTTATTTGTAATTATTACACATTGTTCTCTCTAGCGGTCTTTTCATTGGCTAAAAGCATTCAGAGTAGTTATTTGCTAGCAGATATCTGACTAAGTAAGTTGCGCGCGCCGTGCATTAGTAAAACAAAAGAATTGTATAATTCGTTCCCGAGCCCAAAGATAATTGCTTTTCCCTGAGCCTTGGGGCCAAATATGAAAACTGGTCTATTTAAAGGTTCCATATTTTTTAGTAAGGAGGTAAAGGAAGTAAAACAAAGCAGTGACAACAGTAAAAACCTCCCGAATTAAAGAACCTGTATTTTCCCATCGATTTTCCCAAGTTATAATTAGCCTAAATAGGTTCTTACATAAACGGTAATAAGCACAAACCCGTCAGAAAGCCACTTGACTGGCTTTCTGACGGGTTGATTTGACAAAATGGAAAGCATCCGCGAACGGAGTTTTAACAAACAGTTCAGGAAGTGCTTTCAGCTTATCAACGTGCTCTTAGTAATAAAACGTATAAAGAAGTTTTCATAGTCAAATTAGTTTTAACCGTATTGGAAACCCTCAGGCGCAATGGAAGACTAAAAAGTCTATAATGCAATGGTATAAATGACTTTTACCTTAATCAGCATCTGATTAAGAAGCTTATTCGTGATGAAAGCTTCAGCATTATTATTTAGGGTCCGTCTTTACGTGGGTACTTAAACTAACTACAAACTTTTGTTATGTGAGAAATCCAGGGGTGAGATGAGTTCTTGTCTGTATTCTTAGTTTATTTAACATAGATTTTGTCTAAACGGCGATAGGATAATTTTTATAGGTTCTTAAACGGGTAAAAATTTTATGACGCACCATTTTGCTTCTCGAGTCCCGAGTAATAAAATAAATGTCAAAATTACACATAACAATCAAAGAAGTGCGTTTGGCACGTGATGTGACCATGTTATCATCCAGATGAAAAACGTTTGGTTTTCCATCCTTAATTTCTCGTTCTAAAATCACTTTGTTTGAGACAGTAACATGATCAAACATTCACGACTCAGTATTTCATCACAAGATCAAACAAACATCTCTGTCAGCTCTTTTCTTAATATTGTGATAAGAGACTGTGGGTTTAAAATGCTGGGCATATTACTTCCCGATTATTTCTGTATTATGAATAAAGGTTAGCCTGAGGTATTAAATTCTAAATTGAGAGCCATTTGCATTTTAGCTCTCTGCTGGACCGGACCTGTTGGTGCCGGCTGGGACTGACTTAGTCACGTTCATAGGAGTAGATGGCTAATAAACAGCTGCAGTACTATGAAGACCAGCCAGCCTCATTCTCCATAGCCTTTGTATGTACGTGTATGCGAACTTGGAATTAACAGCAGATGACGCTTCAGAACATTGCTCGGTCTTTAAACAATCAACTGGGATACTGAATTTTTGAAAATGATTTCCCATCCCGAGTTTGTTGTTATTGCTTTTGCTTTTCGCTTTTTGCTTGTCTGCTTGGCGCAAAACTAGGAAGAACTGAATTACTTGATGATTAACATTTTGGAATTGAACCAAAGTAGCTCCGACGAAAACGATTTGTCTTGCCTTCCGTCGAACACATGGAGAAATGGTACCATTCGTTCTACTGGCATTACAACAAACCTGACAGATAAGACGCCATCTAATCACACTGTGTTGACCCACAACACTCAAGATCCTACCACGATGGTGCCAACATCCCCTGGTGAAAACGTATCGACCTTTTCAAAGGAAGCTTGCGGCCTGCGGTCCCTACCGCTTTGCTCCCGATTAATCAACATCACATGGCTGTCATTTGCTCCTTTTCTTTTTCAGCCTAAGAACAACACGACACAAACTGAAACTGACTTAGACGGAAAAGTCACCGGTGTATTCTACAGTATAATAGGGCGCGCTGTTCATTTTTGTTGCAAACATTTTGACAACAGGGGGACACGCTTGGAATATACCCACAAAGCGGAAAACATAAATACGTTACATGCTAATATCTTCTATGATAAAGCTTCTATAGGAATGCCAGTATACATTGAAAATGAGGTTTTTGACCAGGACTATGGAGGTACATTGGCATTTATCAAAGTCCTTGAATCTCCCGGGTTGGTTGTTATTGGAAACAAAGATGATGTCAAACACAATGGTTTGAACGTTCTATGGAAAACCATTTACAACCAGTGGCCGATTGTGCTCATCTCAGTGTTGTTATGCGCAATCTCTGGTATTTGTGTCTGGGTGCTGGTAAGTATTATGGCGCTTTTTGGGGAAAATCGAAATCTGTCGGGTTGGAATAAATACAGGGTGTTTACTATTTGCATTGGCAAACCGGTCGGTTCACGGTTTGGGCAAATGGTGAGCAACATTCAAGACTAGTAAATTTTGTCCAGGAATCACGTTAACTATTTCAGTGTACAAATCAGTTCCTTTTACTAAAAAATGACCGCGAAGGCCTGAACATGGTATCAAACACGTTTTTAAAGAAACGGAACACGAACTTCCTTTTGCAACAATCCCACCGGGAAAAACGGTTCTACCTTTTGAGACGTTATACTGCTCTCGGAAAATTTCCATCTAAACAACCCGAGAAATCGTGTTCATTTACTTTCCAACCGCGGTTTAACGGAAACTTCTTGTAAATGATAAACAGCCACATTTGCTTAAAAAAAGCATATCCTCATTTACAGCCCTACTTATAACCTGAGTAGACGTTAGCCAAGATCCACTACGACTATGGATTAAGTTTGTAAACGGAAACTGTGTTGTCGGCAGAGGAATTGATGAAGAACTCAAAACTAAATTGATAAGGTGGCAAGATTGACCACCTTAAATTATGCATAATATAATATTTGGCTCCTGGGGGCACTTCCTCATTTGTATGTACCAGAGTCTTTCTTAAATAGGGTATACAATGCTGCAGAGTGCGATCCTTGCTGTTGCGCGGCCGACACTGTGGTGTGACCGGTTTTTAGAACCAAAAAACTCACTGACTCCAAACTTAAAGTGACAAACGTTCTTGAACAAAGTCCTATATTTAGGCCACGAAAAAAAGGGTCTCTTTTCTTAAATTAAACAGGGTAGCAAGATGGAGGGTTATGGTATGGTTGATGGCCTCAGTGGCACACCCCTATACAAACTAACCTTCAGTGGTTTCCCGCCGCGGTAGACCTCTGGCTCTGACGAAGCCACTGTTTGAATGTGGCCCGTTTAGCGTATCAAGGTACAAGATGTAAACACATTGTGGTGTAAACGTACAAGCGAACCGGCGTGTTTACAACCGACCAAGCATGTCCAGTTGAATTTGACAAGGGCAAAGGCTAAATAGATATATCCTTTAATTTTTGTTTTATTTAACAGGATACAATATGGAATACAAATGAATTCCCTCGTCGGTATCATCGTGGGGCATTTGAAGGTTTCTGGTGGGCCTTCGTTACCATGTCAACCGTTGGGTAAGTGAATCAAAATTCAACTGCAGCATCACTAATAAAAGCGAATTTAAGCAATATACTTCCACACGAATCCGGATACACTAAAACCGCATTATTGATATTTGCGCTGAACACCAATATTTGTTGTGGTGTATCCGGTTTGGATTCACCCATCCGTAGGAATACACTAGTGCGACCTACATTATTTTGCTAATTACTAGCTACTAGGCATGCGCAAAGACCAAACTCGCGATGTGATTTCGCGGCATTTTTTGAGTTCATTTTTGAATGTAGTACTTGACTTCAAAAATATCCGGTCGGCAGTCGTCTACACGAAATCACCAAACGCTTTAGATGAGAAAAAAATCCACTCTGGAGAACGGTTTCAAACACATGCGGTTTCGATGTACAGACAGCTGATTCGTTTAAAAGAAGTACGCGGTTTTAAAAGTATCCGCATATAAAGTGCTTTCTTTCATGCATAAAAGTGACTGGAAAGAATAAGAAATCTTCAATGTCAGCCTAACGCTTAGTGCTTGGAGGTTTCTTGTGCAAAAATGTTACCCCTTTGCATTCTTTGCATGCTACATGCCTGCCAGTTAACTTAACGAAGTTCGTATATATTTTACGTGACATAATTCAGTGCATACAGCAATTTCTATATGATGGTTGGATGACAACCGGTCAATTAACTTGCTACAGGGATCAATTTAATAAAACTTTTACTCGTGTAATTTACAAGTGTAAATTACCGCATTTTTTACCAAATCTTCCTTTTTGAACCGTTTTCCGGCCAGTTACCATGGGAATAGCTAAAAAGAAAGAGATTTGAAAAACTCAAGGCCTAATTTTCTGCTAATTGGAAGTAAGCAGGTTTTTGTTTTTCGCGCATCCACATAAGGCAAAATTTGGCGAATCTGTTTCGATCTCTTTTCTCTTTTCTTCTTTTCCTCTTTGCCTTTATTTTTATGGCCATTTTTGTTGCCCACTTTATCGTCTTTCTTAATTTCGCATGAAAGTTTGGCTGGCTTACTTTCCAATAAAGGGACAAATTTAACCTGCAAAGAATTTTGGGTAAATAGCAAAAGTGGCGGTGGATTTTTTTCCCCAAATGTTGCTTAAAATGTGTTTTTGTCTTTAACTCAGTCAGGATTGGCCAAAATTTTCTACATGAGGTACCAGTAGAGAGTTTATCCTCGCTAATTGTGCTCATTTCCATCTTATTCACAGCTTAAATAGAAAGCTTTTATGGATACAGGAAGGATAATATGCATGGGTTCATATCGAACAAAAACGACCAAAGCGGACGTTAAAGAGCCGTCAGTTGAGAATGAAAAAAAATGTAGTAACGAGAAGCGATTTCTTGGTCAACTTGAGTGTGGTATTTTAGAAAAACAACTGCATTTACTTTTGCTCAATTTAAAGTGAGGTTTTCATGGGCTTCGCGCATTAATAGTCATGTTAGGATGAAAATGGATAATGATGACGAATTTTAATCCTTGATGTTTCCAGCTGGTTTTTATTTTTTATAGTTTTCATTCGACGTTATTTCGTTCGGTGTCTTTATAAGAATCCATGTAATTTATCTTACAGTGTATTTGTCAAGCATTCTCTGACAGAAAGGTGCCTTTAAAGGGTTTTCACACACATCTTCACACAGTGCTCTCGTTTTCCCCATTTAGTCCCTCTTATCGGCGCCTCGGCGTCCCACTACTACAACGGTACAGACTTTATCAGAGAGCGGCATTGAGACCTATTGAAAAATAAGCTCTTCTTGTTTTAAGGTACGGAGATAAAGCTCCTAAGTCAGTTATTGCTCGATTATTCTCTATCGTGTGGATCATGGTTGGACTTACACTGTGTTCAGTTTTGACAGCTACTTTTACCACAGCACTCGCCACAGCTGCTGTCAAAGATGTAGACCTGGTGGGAAAGAAGGTATAATATTCATTATCAAAAATTACTCGATGTTTCCTTTTGCTATTTTTATTGATTACAATTATCGTTTGCATATTTTAATGAAATGGGCATTAAAGGTTTGTGGACATCTGTGGGATAAAGGCTACCTATAAGAATAGCAAAGTAGTTTGTAGAACTTTAAAGAACATATCGATGTAAAACTGTTGATTTAAGATTGACGTCAATCGTAAATTATTCTACTACTGATAAAGGGATGCATTGAAGTTACGCAAAAAAGCGGCGGAAATTAAACATGTAAGCAAGTTTTGAGCTTGGAAATATTTGGAATGAATAATGGCAAGAATAATAAAATATTTATTTAGCTTAGCTTGTTTCTTCAAACCATATTCAGCCTTTTCAAATAATTGCCATTAAATCCTCCGGTTAATTCTTTTTACAAAATAACCAGTTAGGGCTGACCAAATTTGGAAGTCGTTTGCTACATCCGATAAAATGACACGTAACCCAGGCTCTGTGATAGTACCACATTATGGTTCCAGTAAAATTACAGTGTTTGTATGGGATAAAAATAACATCCTAAAATTTCTAGGAAATACTAAATAAAGATCAATGAAACTTACTCTGCAGGGTAGGGTGGCTTTGAGCAAATGATTCATCGGTCCCCAGATAGGCCACTTCAGGACTCCCGGGATGGATTTTTTTTGTACAGTGCCCAGGCCTCATTTTCTTGGCCGCGCGTTGATCTGGCCCGGCTGCTTCGGCGAGCATATTCTCGGTCTGTTTGGATTATATCCTTCGAGTTTGTCAAAGTCTGTGGGATTCGTTTCTCTATCTGGGAAAGTTTCATTGGTTTCTATACCTGCTGCTATCCTATTTGTACGATCCTGGCATGTTTATTTTCCGTCGGAGTTCGAATTTCGTTGAAAAAGTTGTGTTGAATAAGAGCATGTCGGCGAAAATGGCATCTCGTGTCTCCTACCTTGTATATTATTATTGTATATAGAGTGAATTTCAACAAATTACTGTAAATTATCACGAAACTTCGTTGGAGAAATAAGGACAACAACAATTAAATGCAGAGTAAGTTTTATTGATCTTTATTTAGAATTCCTAGAAATTTTAGGATGGTATTTTTATCCCATACAAACACTGTAATTTTACTGGAACCGTACTGTGGTACTATCCCAGGGCCTGGGTTACCTGTGATAAAATGACATCAATCGGCTATCCGATAAACGCCAGAAAAAGGGACGGCCATCGAGAGGCCCTGGAGACGAGGTTGCATTGTTTTGGTAGAACAGTAGAAAATGGAGAAACCTAAAACAATTATTGGATTCCGTTTAAATAAGATCTGAAGAAATGTGATGCAGATCTCGGAGGGTGTTATCCGCTTTGACTGATAACTCTCTCCTCAAAATTATCTGCTATATTCCTTCAGATCACAGTACTCAGCCTCATCCAATAATTACTAAGTGATATGTTACGTGCTCTTGATTGTCCATACTGCAGATTGCTGTGTGGAAGGAAAGTCCAGCATTCCAAGAAGTTATCAAACAGGGAGGAAACCTAACACGTAAGATTAACATGACTAACTGGTCGTATACACGTGTTTAATTATTAACGAGAGTTCATTTATTCCGTTCCCGCTTGCGGGATCAGCACTACTCTCCCACGCAGGCGTTTTTAGGGGAGCTCGTTTTTCATCCCTCCCCACAAACGCCTGCTCAGCCAAAAAATACATTCCTTTCCCATTGTTTTGTTTGCGTGGTAAGTGACCAATCAACAGTTGTGAAATAAAGTGTTGACAGGCTAATCAAGACTAAAACGTGACCCTAGAGTTATTGTTTCCTTCTCTTCTTTCCTTCGCTAAGGTTATGCAGTGCATGAAGTATTCTAAAATTTGACAAAAACTTACTTTTGCCACTCTGAATCTAACATTTATTAGAGGTCAGAAAGCTTTCCCAGTGTTTCATGCAGATCGAGTAATTATCAGATTACCCTGCGATCAAGGTCAACTTTCCAGAAATTGGAAAGTACAATGTGATTGGCTAAGCTTGGGAAAGGAATGTTGTCTTCGGTTGAGCAGGCGTTTGTGAGGAGGGATGAAAAACGAGCTCCCCTAAAAACGCCTGCGTGTGAGGCTAGATCAGCACTGAAGAGAAAAGAATCCGGTGTCTTGCTCTATTTACTAGCTTTTTCACCATTAATTTTATACTTGAGTAGCACATCACTGCTTTCTTTAGTCTAAACACCGGTTTGAACTTGAATTTGGAAATCATGGTTTTTGCAAATGTTATGTCGCATACTTTTTAAATTTAAAAAGGTACTCCATTGAAATGATTCGCTTGGTTCTCTTGAACAGAACGTAACTCAGCCTAAAAGTTCCAGTTCGTAGTTGTAACCGGTTCCTATGGGTCAGGTGCTGGCAAGCCAGTTCATTCTAATGTAACATGCGACTAGTTCCCTTGATATTTTGTGGATATTCCCTCAAATCCAGCAAAAAATTTATGCCTGAGGTTCCAAGCGGCAAGAGCCCCAGGTATTGTAACTGCAACTGTAACTGTAACTGTTGCGCTATATAGAATTTTTAATTAATTGTAAATTGTAGTTGCTGCGTGTTGGGGATCTTAAAATCCCTCTCTCTTAACGAGATTGTTTGTCTTCATGCTTCGTTTATTTTTTCAGTTTTTGACAACTTTGAAGATATGCAAAAGGCTCTCCTAAATCAGACTGTGACAGGTATAATGGATGAGATGTACCACGGACTTTACTGGATGCAACAAGTTAGAGATTCAAAACTGTATGTGGTTAAAATGATTGAGAGAACACGTTCTTATGGCTTCGCATTCAAGAAAAACGCTATTAAATGGCCGATTGACGACTGCGTTCGAAAACTTATTTTGTATCGCACAGAGGATGTCTACTCTGTTATGAAAAAGTTCAAGGATGAAATGAAGGTAATTAGGTTTAATCAATGGAAGTAATTCACTGAGCTTCTTACGCTAACTTTTTAATCAACTAACTATTGCTCATTGACACCAATAAAACAACGGGATAACTACGACATATTATGGGTTGGGGCGTGGCCGAGTGGTCAGCGCGTCGGATCTGCAATCCGGCGGTTTCAGGTTCGAGTTCCCCTACGATCACTGGCTGGATTTGTTCAGTCACGGCTGTTCCGAATTCAAATCCTCTACCACGCTTGTTAATACTTCCTGCTAGTTTGGTTTTAACCCCGTTATGTTCTATTTGGAATATTTGTTTCTATTAGACATTATTAAAAACTGAATCATTGGATAATGCAATTCTAGCATTTTGATTGGCTTAGCTGTTATGGTATATGAGCTATTATTATATACACACTCAGTGATCTTGGTGATTTAAGCAATCTTATTGGTTCGCTATCTCGGACTATTCAACAATATTCACCTCCTAGCGAGTGGATAATGTGTGAGCTCGGTTTTTTTCCCATTTTCTAAGAGAAAGATCTTTTAAAAGTCAACAAAATCCTAGGGTTGACTTTTTTTCAGGCAAGAAAAGACTTCGAAGGATTCAAAACGGCGTTTTTCCATTTACTGTTGTTGAGTTTTGTGGTCGATGGATTGTTTACAACTCCCGTTTATTCGCCTAGAAGAGGCCGTTTTGTGAACTCAGCGTTTCCTAACAAGAAAAATTTGGCCCAAAAAACGAAATTTATTTATGACAAACAAATTTGAAAGCAAATGTTTGCAAAAATTCTACGTTTCAAGTAAACACGAGAAAGAATGCTACATGAAGACGACGTCTTACCTCGAGGAACCGAATCGCCATTTTTGTCAGCACTTCATGCGAAGAACGACACAACAAGCCTTTTCGGCTATAAACTTGGCGAGTCAACAGAAAACAACAAAGCTCTTCTTTTCTTCTCAGGTAAGGAAACAATTCAAACTTTTAGCGGTTCCATGTAAGTCATTACGCTGTTGTTTGCGAAGTGATAAGCTTGTGAATTGCCATGTTTGAAAATTCTACAAAGATCTATTTTTAAATTGTCGCGTGTCTAGCTGACCTGATCTGGCAATCAAATCGTACTTTTTAATGGTTTCCTCTCTGATTTTGTTGAGATCACTTCGTGTGTATATACTAAAACAATTATTCTTTTCAATCTCGGTGAATAGTGGCTTTAGAAATATTTATCTCGCCACTCCGTGGCTCGGTAAAAATTTTGCCACTGTTCACCTCGATGTCAAAGAATAATTGTTAATTATTCACGATATCACCATTGATATTTTCGTGCTTTGCATTTTTACGGTTGACGGTCAGTTCGTTAACTCTTTCAAAACGAGAAAACAATTTTACTCATGCCAAATGTCCAATTCCAGAATTGACAAGTTTTAGTGATATCTCATTACATTGTTTGCTATGAGGACATCTGCGGTCGCTATTGCGTCCAAAAAAGTAACAACGATCACTTCACCCATACGTTTCCATTATCTCTTTAAGATAAAAAGTTCTGTTGTCTAGAAAAAAATAAACGTGACTGCGATTTCTTTTATTGGCAGATTTATCACTTGTTTGTCCCCTGAGAAACCACGTGACATCGCTTCTATCCCATCGGGCCTTTAGCAAATGCAAGGATGGCGGGTATCGTAAATAAGGTCTAAGTGGTGCACTTGTAAACTTAAGCTCAGAAGCTAAGTGCCATGCAGTTCCACTGCAAGAGTCCTTAACTTTGCCTTACGTTTTACGCCCTTCCTTCATCAACAACGTCAACAACTGCACGTCAATACGTCCAAAAATCTCACTTTCAAAGAGAGTCTAATTGGAAAACCATTCAATTTTTTTCAATGGGGATAAAAAATCAGTTTCATATCACTGGATATGCACTTATCCTCGATAATAAAACAGGCTAAGGGAAACTCGGAAATGGTCCTATTGCTTCCTTTCTTTAACAAGAAATAAGCTATTTGCTCATATTATTAAAATTCTATTTTAAGGACAAACTCTCCACTGCAATGGATGATGACGGGTTTTCTCCACTGGACAGGAATTCTCCGGCTTTTTGCGCCCTTGTTACTTCTTTAATAATCTTCTTGGGAGCACTGATCGCAGCAGTCCTCCCCTGTGAACTGCTTTTGTATCTATACCAGAGATTTGTAAAGAAGAAAAAAAGTGAAGGAATAACAGGTTGCTAATATTTTATCATGTCTCTTCTTTTCTAATGTTTCTTCAATTTTTTTTTTACTTTTAATTTAGAGCAAAACTCCACTGAGTTCAGTCTAGGCCTCACCCAGCCCCCCACCCCGACACCTCGACGCTTTCAATATCACCACTTATGTACCTTCTAAGATATTGATGCTCAATAAAACTCGATTTGCTGCGAGGTCGCCAAAAAAGACTTACTCAAACGACAGAACCGGAATCGGAATCGCAAGCGAAGTCGTAAGAGCGCTTATGACCTTGTGAAAATCAAAAATTGGAGTCGTAAACAGACAGACGGAATCGGAGTCGGAAGAATCGGTGCGTTTCCATTTTCTTCCGATTCCGCTTGCAACTCTGTCCTTTACTACCTAGTGAAAACCAGATTGTCGGAGTCGGAGGCAGAAGCGTAAGAATAAACCAATCACGACGCTAATTCCCACCCTTTGTGATTAGTTTAGTTCTTCCGCTTCTCTTTGCAACTCCAACAGCCTAATTTTCACTCGATCGTAAAAGACGGAGTCGTACGCATCAGGACGTTGTTTTCACAAGATCGTTAACTTCAACGCTTCTGATTTCGACTCCGACACCAACTCTGTCGCTAGTGAAAACCTGCCTTAAATGCTCTTTCAGTTATCAAACAAAAATGTAATTTGGCTGAGCTCATGACTAGATACCTGTCCTTATATGTTATACCTAAAGGCATAAAATAAAAATTTGTGACGTAGAACGGACAAGCAGGACTAAACCGCTAACAATATGTATGAATTTTGATTTATTCACAGATAATGTCCAGCCCTCGTCCAGCCACTGCAACGCTCCGCCAAAGATGGGTTGCTGGATATTTCATAAGGAGAAGAGGATACAGAGCCACGGAAACTTCGAATCACTTAACGACACTCGAGTTCAAGATCCTTTGCCCTCCATCATTTGAGTTCTCAATTCTTAACTTAGAACTTAACTAAAATTTATTTCAATTAAGTCCTGGGAGGGGGGTTGGAGGGAAGCGTTACCTTTAAAGATGCTTCAGCTATATATTCTAGCGAGAAAAAAAGGTACAATGGGAATATTCCAAAAGATATAATGGTGACAGTTGCCCCAGCAGGCTTTTGGATTAGATGCCAAAACCTGACGAATCTCCCAGGCAATTCCAGGCTATAGTTTTAAACAAGACCAAATAATTCAGCAAGTAAGCACACACTACCAACTCCGCGGTATGGCCATGCAGTACCTTGAGCCTGTACACAGCCATATCTTTGGGATTTGGCAGCCATTCACAGCTTCTTCGTCCTTACTATCATGCCGTTGCCCCAGGTAAAGGGTCTCACTAGGTGATCCCTGACCCATTCGTTTACTGCCGAAGAGAGTGCGAAAATGCACTCCATGGACATCAAATTTCTCCAAACAACTGATATCAATACATAATTATACAATGATGTGAATGCTACGCGCGCTGTGATTGGTCGTTGCCCATGATCTATTAGAGTACAGATACATGGATGATGTCACGGGAAACTTGTTTTCTTTGTTTTGTTCAACATGACACGCGGTTTTGAAAATGTTTGTGAGATTATTTCGGATTAAGGCAAGTGAAAGCTTCGGAAAAAGTTTAGCAGGAGCTATTTACAAAGAAGAAAAATGGAGAAACGGAGACCAAAAAAGCTATTGACTACTTGACAATGCCTAAACTAAAAGAAATCTTCACAACAGTTGCCATCGTGTGTCTTCGCTACGAGAGACTCGCTGTTTTGCAAAATGTTTTCGCTATTATTCTTCTTTGAGCAAGAAAAGACGGTGAAAAACTTTTCGAAGAGACTGTACACAAGTAAGATAAAGAAGAAGCTAAGATGAAAAGTTGGGTTCGGGACTTAAAAAATGCCTAAACTAGCACAAATCCTCAAAAGGTCAAGCGATTCGAGGCAGGTATGTGTATCGGTCTTTTTCTTTTCTGATCATTGTATAAAACAAATAGATTCCATGTTGCCGTGGGTCTGTTCAGTAATAGATCACAGAGGACGTCAAAATGTGGTAAAAACAACAGTGACACACTCGCCTGCGGCTCGTGTGCCACTTCTTTGTTTTTACGACATTTTGACGTCATCTGTGATCTATTACTGAACAGACGCACGGCAACATGGAATCTATTTGTTAATCAAGTAGAAAAATTACCCTAAGAATTTATAAAATATCACCAAAAAGATAATGCTTTGATCTTTTAACAAATTCTCTCCACTAATTTTTCAAGGAAATGCATTGAGATCGGACTTGAGAATTTGTATGTGTATACCGGGACTTAAAGGGCCTTAAGTGCCAGCCTTCCACGGCTGCCACTACAATCTGTACCTGGAGATGTGGCTGTGCGCATGCTTGACATGTGTGTGTTTCCTTCACTTAATTTGGTCCTATATAATTATTATAAAGTAGTTTCCTTTCCAAAATGAATCTGTGAAAGGATAACGATCGCAAAGCGTTTCTGGGAAATAGATAATCAAACTGTAAGTGGTGCCCGTCTTACATTGTAAGGCGCAAAGAGTATTATGTAATACAATAAAGAAAAAACTCTTAATTTGACTGTTTATAACGTTGCAATAATCGCGAGAGAATTACATAAATGGAGAAAAAAAACGTAGCAAAATCGTATAAAAACAACATAAAATCTCAACCACAAACTCTACGTAACCGAAATAATTTGACGAAGTAAATCCCTCTATTCCTTTCTTCTAATATCTTCCTTTTGTTGAATGATTTTTTCAAGTTTGTACAAGAAGAAATATTCATTCTAGGAAAGCTCAGATATAACTTGCATCTTCTCGCATTTCTGATTCTTTTAGGTGAAAATTGTAATGGCTTTTACGTTTGAATAAAACCTTAAGGAATAAAATGTAAACTCTGTGTCCTACTGGCCACTTTTTTCAACATAGGTTTTCCACTTTCTTACATTTCTTAAAACAAAGTGAGGTGTTTACAAGACAGAGACAAAGATGAGCGACTATACTTTCCTCTGAAATGGCCAGGCCACGCAATATCCAAACTGACTTCAAAGGGCTGATGTCGTTCGTCCAAAAGAGTGGTCCAAAAACGTAGTCAGGCAAATGATTTCTTTAGACGCTTTAATTTTCTTGTTTGTTTTAACTAACATCCACGCTAGATGATTTTCAGCCACTCGCGTATACAGGCTTCCGCTCTCAAAAAGTCCTTATCTTTCTTCACTGCGAATAAAGAACTGTCAAATAGAAACTTGAGGAACTAAACTTAAGCGAACAATCACTTCGAACTGAAATTCTCTATCTGATCTATCAACGAAAAGTGCAACGAACGAGGAAGTCCATATGATTTTCTATTCAAATTTAGATTTCAGTAAAAAGTAATTAAATCATCTACCCCGGAGAAATATCAGCAGATAATCAGACAAGTGGTCTCAGACATTGGTGGTGTCCAGAATATTGCAGATGACCTGATAGTGCATGGTGAGAACAACGAGGAGCATGACTGGAATCTATATCGATTAATACGGAGATTAGGAGAGAAGAACCTCACCCTCAACCTTAGAAATTCCAATTCAGAATGGACAAGGCAGTCTTTATGGGGCTGTTAGTTTCAAAGTATGGCGTGTGCCCAACAGAAGAGAAGGTACGTGAGGTGCTGGAGGCAAACCGCCCATCTACTCCAACGGAAGTGAGAAGCTTTCTTGGTATGGTTGGCTTTAGTGCAAGATTTATTCCTAATCTTGCAACTGTCGCCGAGCCTTAACGAGCAATTTCCAGGAAGGGGGTACCCTTTGTTTGGAGCAGTGAGCAGGATAAATCCTTTAAAGAACTGAAAAAGCAATTAGCTAGTGCGCCTGTGCTAGCTTACTTTGACAAAGATGGACACACGCGAGTGATAGCCGATGCAAGTCCCGTGGGATTAGGCGCCGTTCTGGTCCAGGAGAAGAATGGATAGCGCCGAGTCGTTTGTTACACCAGCAGGAGCCTCAGCAGTGTCGAAAGGAGGTACGGCCGAACTGAAAAGGAGGCACTAGCTCCCGTGTGGGCCTGTGAACGTTTTAACCTTTACCTGCTTTGGTTACCAACCTTTGATTTAGTCACGGACCATGAAGCATTAAGAGTGATCTACTCGAGAGGATCCAAACTATCTGCACGCATCGAGCGCTGGGTGCTAAGACTGCAACCATACAATTACAAGGTATGCTGTGTCAAGTCCCAAGACAACATTGCAGATGTCCTATCTCGTCTGAAGAAGATCCCCGCTTCAGAGAAATATCGATATGATGATGAGCACGTTCGAATAGTTGCTCTCAGTGCCGTACCTATAGCCTTAAAGATTCAGGAGATTGAGAGTGCCTCAGCTGAGGATGAGGATTTGCAAGCAGTGCAAAGTTGTCTTATAAGTGGGAACTGGGAGAAAGCTCCAAAGCCATATGTGTGGGTACGTAACAAACTTACCTATATTGGCCATCCTGCGTGGAACTAGAATCGTGATTCCTAACATTTTGAGGAAGAGGGTCTTAGAACTTGCACATGAGGGACACAAGAGGGTGGTGAAGATTGAGGAGCGCCTGAGATCTAAGGTGTGGTGGCCAGGTGTTGATAAAGATGCAGAACGAAAGCGCCAAGAGTGTTATGAGTGCCAGCTTATGACAAAGGAGACAGTGCCTCCACCAGTGAAGACAACCAGGATGCCTGAGAGACCGTGGCAGGACCTAGCATTGGACCTACTGGGCCCTATGCCAACAGGAGAGTCTTTGCTGGTCCTAGTGGATTATTTTAGCCGATGGGTGGAGGTTTACGTCATTAAGTCCACCAGTTCAGCAGCGATAATTAAGTGCTTAGACGCGAGAGAGACTTAGTGACTATGTTACCACCTGAAGGAGACAATTACTTTGCTATGACAGTGGCAACTTTGATAAGGCTGCTGCCTACGGAAGTGTTAATTTGTATCAATTGTACCTTAAAAAGACACTGTTGATATTTTCATGTTACTTAGTAGTAGTGAGACTTTGCAAGTGAAGAGAGGGAGGGATGTGGTGTCTGATCCGGAGGAAGTCTGGAGTCATGTGACGAGTTGAAGTAGTGTTTTTGTAGTGTAGCGGCGAAGGAAGTAGTGCTTGTGTTTGACTAGACTATTAGCCCTGGTGGCCCATTAACAATACTACAGTGAGGGTATCGGTCATCTAAAACCTGAAAAATGAAAATCCTTTCTACCCATCAGTATCAGTCACCCACGAGGGACTGTCTACTTTTGCAATTTCAAACAAATTCATATTTATACCCCCTCCCCCGCTTGCTTTTCCAACGAGCGAGAACCTAGCCCGCCAAGTGAATGTGATAATAATCCAATCATCATTTTTGTTTCGCTTTATCAATATGCTCCTCTATGACGTTTTGCCTTGCTCATCCGCGAGAAGGAAACATTCCCGAAGTCGAAATAAATTCATACAGATAGACCCTATGTGTTGTTTAACTCACTCTTCTGCGCCCACTTAGTGAATGTAGGCTGTTTGCTGTAAAGAAGAGGGTTCTTGTGTTGGAGACTTCGCAGCCTTGGGTAGCAATTATCATCCACCCGGCATTACCGGAACAGCCCCCATAGTTCCGGTTGATGAAGAAGTGCCGGTTGTAGTTTGGCTCTCCACGAATTGAAAAGTAGTTCTTTGACAATGTTTTTATATCTGTCCAGGCCACCGTAGTCTAGTTTAGGGAACGGCATTCCCTTGGGTCACAATGATCTTTCTTACGTGATGTCGAGTAGAGAAGTTGTTATTGCGCTTTCTCGTGTAACGGTATTCCCCAGGCAACATGATGCGAAAACAAGGTGGTTTACTGGAAGCTGGCGCATTATTAAGCTCAGCGTTCAAAACTTATCCACAACAGACAACTAACAGAGGAAGTATCCCCTCTATAGTAATTACCATTAGATGTAAAGACATCTTCGATTCAGCCCATAAGGTCTGTCAAGTTAACCTCAGCAAACGTAAAGATTGCGTGAATAGCGACAAACGAGGAGTGACGAAAACATGTCTCTAAAAGAGATCGAAAACATTTTTTCATGGAAAGTGGAGAATACTTGGAAGTTGGCTGGGAAACTGAGTGTCATATCGCATCCATGATGAGGCTGAATCACGAAAAACGACTTCCTTATCTCTCTCCCCAGTTATCCTACGGAAAACAAAGAATATATAGAGACTATAAAAAGAAACGATTAAGCTGAAATTTTTCTTTTTCCAGTCGAATACGAAAACAGTAGTTGCCGAGATCGAAAGGTGATCAGTATATATTGGTCAGGCTCACGAGTATAATGCATTCAGTTAATGTTATTCGCTTTTTTAGTGTTCTCCTCGCAAAAGTCTCTAACGAGCAAATGAATGTATTCTTGTGTAGGAAAATGGAAATATTTTTCCTTAATAGGCGCTTACTATAAATGAGGTTTTTATTTAAGGTGTTAAAGAATGTACTTTCTTTAATTCCGCACAATTGACGGTCACATATGAGAAACTGAAAAACTGCAATTATTAAAAGGTGGTGTAACCGTGCTTGTTTTTGCCCTACTTAACCGTTATTTTAAGTCTTTCCTTCTATAAAGTCGCTCCCAAAGTTCGAAACTCATGAAAGCCAAATGTCAAATACTTGTTATCATATAGGAAAAACTACAAATACTATTGAAACTTCCAGCCTGTTTGTTTGTCTGGGCAATAATCTTTCAGCAGTAAAGTTATTTCCAATTGCCTGACGTTGCAAATGATGCAAGAAAATTAGAACTGATCTGCATCTTTATCTCATACTCCGGTTCTGTGGCACGTCATTCATATAAAATAATACAATTTCTACTATCATATATTTCTCTGCTTGAAATAGGTTTTCAAATAGGACTATTTTTCGTTGTCAATGAATGAGCAATAGTTACTTGATTAACGAGTTACCGAAAGAAGGTCAGTGCGTTTGATATAGATATAATATGGCAATTCCTAATTGAAAGTCGGTGAAACTTAGGTGTTACTAAATTCTCTTTGGACTGAGCACTAAAATACAAATACTAACCGACTTATAATAGACATGATAAGTGGCTTGAAAATTTCAAAGTTAACAAAAACTGTTTAATGTAAACTATCCTTGTTTGCTAAGATAATTAAAAGTTCTGTTCTGCTGTTGTAGTGTATGCTGTGTGAGTCGGAGAGTGCAAGAACGAGTAGTAAATGTTCTTGGTGTTATTCTTATCTGATTCAACTCGGTACTTGAATGTGTATGTTTGGACTTTACAGCTGTTATTTGTAATTATTATACGTTGTTCTCCCTAACGGTCTTTTCATTGGCTAAGAGCCTACAGACTAGTTATTTGCTAGCAGATATCTGACTAAGTAAGTTGCGCGCGCCGTGCATTAGTAAAACAAAAGAATTGTATAATTCGTTCCCGAGCCCCTTTTATAGCTAGAGGGGGCCTAATGGGAACATTTTAGCCTAACAAGTTCTTAAAAACCAAATTCTTAGTCGCGAGTTTTTACTGTAGCCACTGGAAATAAAACTCACCATTTAGGTGTTGTTGAAATTGCCAGCGACAACAGGATAAAAAAAGCTCAGGGATTCTGGCACTAAAGAGGCTGTGCCCTTTTTATTACGCCAACCTCTCGGAGGATTTTGGTCGAAATAGAAATGGAACGCTTCGTTCAAGGTAAAAATGTTCCGGAAACAGTTGTCCACCTGCAAAGGTGGTCTTCATTACTAGTCCCACTTTGCTGAGAAGTAAACAAAATTTCGGTCAAAACGTAAATGGAACACTTCATTCGGTTCGAAACTTTGCTTCAATAGAATACTGTAGCTCCATTTTTTCTTGGTTAGTTCCACTTGAATGGCTTTCTAACGGGGTTGATTTGGCAAAACGAAAAGCATCCGCTGGTAGAGTTTTAACAAACAGTTCAGGAACTGCTTTCAGCTTATCAACCTGTCAACGCGCCCTCAACAATAAAACGGTATAAAATTAACGTATAAAGAATTTTTCATAGTCAAATTACTTTTAACCGTGTTGGAAACCCTCAGGCGTAATGGAAGACTAAAAAGTCTATAATGCAATGGTATAAATTACTTTTACCTTAATCAGCATCTGATTAAGAAACTTATTCGTGATGAAAGCTTCAGCATTATTATTTAGGGTCTGTCTTTACGTGGGTACTTAAACTAACTACAAACTTGTGTTATGTAAGAAATCCAGGGGTGAGATACGTTCTTGTCTGTATTCTTAGTTTGTTCATCATAGATTTTGTTTAAACACTGTGGGTTTGAAATGCTGGACATATTACTTCCGATTATTTCTGCATTATGAATAAAGGTTAGGAAGCTATTAAATTCTAAATTGAGATCCATTTGCATTTTAGCTCTCTGCGGGACCCAACCTGGTGGTGCCGGCTGGGACTGACTTAGTCACGTTCATAGGAGTAGATGGCTAATAAACAGCTGCAGTACTATGAAAACCAGCCCCATTCTCCAAAGTTTATGTATGTACGTGTATGTAAATTTGGAATTAACAGCAGATGACGCTTCAGAGCATTGCTCGGTGTTTAAACAATCAAAGATACTGAATTTTTGAAAATGTTTTCCCAACCTCAGTTTGTTGTCATTGCTTTTACTTTTCGCTTTTTACTTGTCTGCTTGGCGCAAAACGAGGGAGAATTGAATTACTTGATGATCAAAATTTTGGAATTGAAGCAAAGTAGCTCCGACGGAAACGGTTCGTCTTGCCTTCCGTCGAACACATTGAGAAATGGTACCATTCGTCCTACTAGCATTACGACAAACCCGACAGATAAGACGTCATCCTATTACACTGGGTTAACCAACAACACTCAAGATCGTACCACGATGGTGCCAACATCCCTTGGTGAAAACGTATCGACCTTTTCCACGGAAGCGTCGGTTCGAGAAACACCTAATTGCAACCCACCGCTTTGCTCCCGAGTAATCAACATAACATGGCTGTCATTTGCTCCTTTTATTTCTCAGCCTAAGAACAGCACGAGACAAACTGAAAAGTTAGACGGTGTATTCTACAGTATAATAGGGCGCGCTGTTCAGTTTTGTTGCAAACATTTAGACAACAGGGGGACACACTTGGAATATACCCACAAAGCGGAAAACATAGATACGTTACATGCTAATATCTTTTATGATAAAGCTTCTATAGGAATGCCAGTATACATTGAAAATGAGTTTTTTGACCAGCAATATGGAGGTACATTGGCATTTATCAAAGTCCTTGAATCTCCCGGGTTGGTTGTTATTGGAAACAAGGATGATGTCAAACAGAATCATTTGAAGGTTCTATGGAAAACCATTTACAAACAGTGGCCGATTGTGCTCATCTCAGTGTTGTTATGCGCAATCTCTGGTATTTGTGTCTGGGCGCTGGTAAGTATCATTGCGCTTTTTGGGGAAAATCCAAATCTGGTTGGAATAAATACATGGTGTTTGCTATTTGCATTGGCAAACCGTTCGGTTCACAGTTTGGGTAAATGGTGAGCAAAATTTAAGACTAGTAAATTTCGTCCGGGAATCACGTTTACCTTTCAGAGTACAAATCAGTTCCTTTTACCGGAAAATGACCGCGAAGGCCTGAACATGGTATCAAAGGTGGTTTGAAGAAACGGAACGCGAACTCCCACCGGGAAAAACGGTTCTACCTTTTCAGACGTTAATATGTTGCTCTCGGAAAATTTCCACCTAAACGACCCGAGAAATCGTGTTCCATTTACTTTCCAACCGGTTTTACGGAAACTTCTTGTAAATGATAAACAACCACATTTACTTATTATATCTTCATTTTCAGCCCTATTTACAACGAGATGGAGTAAGTTTCTAAACGGAAACTGTGTTGTCGGTAGGGAATGAAGTACTCAAAACTGAATTGATAAGGTGGCAAGATTGACCACCTGAAAAGATACGTAATATAATATTTGGCTTCTGGGGGCACTTCCTTATTTGGCTTAAACGTATATACAATGCTGCGGGATGTGATCCTTGCTGCTGCGCGGCCGACATTGTAGTGTGACCGGTTTTTAGAACCAAAAAAACTGACTCCAAATTTGAAGTGACAAACGTTCTTGGACAAAGTCGTATATTTAGGCCACGAAAAAGGGTCTCTTTTCTTAAATTAAACAGGGTAGCAAAATGAAGGGTTATGGCATGGTTTGATGGCCTCAGTGGTAAACCCTTACACAAACTACCCTTCAGTGGTTTCCCGTCCCTGGTTTGTAGACCTCTGCCTCTGACGAAGCCACTGTTTGAATACCTGTGGCCCGTTTAGAGTATCAAGGTACATGATGTAAACACATTGTGGTGTAAACGTACAAGCGAACCGGCGTGTTTACAACCGACCAGGCATATCCAGTTGAATTTGACAAGTGCAAAGGCTAAATAGACATATCCTTTAATTTTTGTTTTATTTAACAGGAGACAACATGGAATACAGATGAATTCCCTCGTCGTTTTCATCGTGGGGCATTTGAAGGTTTCTGGTGGGCCTTCGTTACCATGTCAACCGTTGGGTAAGTGAATCAAAATTCAACTGCACCATCACTAATAAAAGCAAATTTAGGCAATGCACTTCCACACGAATCCGGATACACTAAAACCGCATTATTGTTATTTGCGCTGAACACCAATATTTGTTGTGGTGTATCCGGTTTGGACTCACCCATCCGTAGGAATACACTACTGCGACTTACATTATTTTGCTAATTACTAGCTACTAGGTATGCGCAAAAACCGAACTCGCGATGTGATTTCGCGGCATTTTTGAGTTTATGTAGTACTTGACTTCAAAAATATCCGGTCGGCAGTCGTCTACACGAAATCACCAAACGCTTCGGATAAGAAAAAAATCCACTCTGGAAAACGGTTTCAAACACATGCGGTTTCCATGTGCGGACAGCTGATTTGTTAAAGAAGTACGCGGTTTTAAAAGTATCAGCATATAAAGTGCTTTATGCATAAAAGTGACTAGAAAGAATAAGAAATCTTCAATGTCAGCCTAACGCTTAGTGCTTGGAGGTT
The DNA here is from genome assembly GCF_958299795.1 of Porites lutea. Lineage (NCBI taxonomy): Eukaryota > Metazoa > Cnidaria > Anthozoa > Scleractinia > Poritidae > Porites > Porites lutea. The sequence goes on along the minus strand of NC_133201.1, from coordinate 45,813,333 downwards.
TCTTGTGCAAAAATGTTACTCCTTTGCATTCTTTCCATGCTACGTGCCTGCCAGTTCACTAAACGAAGTTCGTATATAATTCATGTGCCCTAATTTGCATACAGCAATTTCTATATGGTGGTTGGATGACAACCGGTCAATTAACTTGCAACAGGGATCAATTTAATAAAACTTTTACACGTGTAATTTACAAGTGTAACTTACCGCATTTTTGACCAAATCTTCCTTTTTGAACCGTTTTTCGGCCAGTTAGCATGGGAATAGCTAAAAATAAAAGAGAGATTTTAAACAAGAAGACATAATTTTCTGCTTATTGGATGTAAGCAGCTTTTTTGTTTTTCGCACATCCGCATAAGCCAAAATTTGTCGAATCTATTTCGATCTCTTTTCTCTTTTCTTCTTTTCCTCTTTGCCTTTATTTTTATGGCCATTTTTGTTGCCCACTTTATCGTCTTTCTTAATTTCGCATGAAAGTTTGGCTGGCTTACTTTCCAATAAAGGGACAAATTTCATCTGCAAAGAATTTTCGGTAAATAGCAAAATTGGCAGTGGATTTTTCCCCCAAATGTTGCTTAAAATGTGTTTTTGTTCTGTAACTCTGTCAGGATTGGCCAAAATTTTCTAAATGAGGTACCAGTAGAAAGTTCTATCCTCGCTAATTGTGCTCATTACCATTTTATTCACAGCTTAAATAGAAGGCTTAATGGATACAGGAAGGATAATATGCATGGGTTCATATGGAACAAAAACGACCAAACCGGACGTTAAAGAGCCGTCAGTTGAGAATGAAAAAAATGTAGTAACGAGAAGCGATTTCTTGCTCAACTTGAGTTTGGTATTTTTGAAAAACAACTGGCATTTACTTTTGCTCAATTTAAAGTGAGGTTTTCATGGGCTTAGGATGAAAATGCATAATGATGACGAATTTTATTCCTTGATGTTTCCACCTGGTTTTAATTTTTTATAGTTTTTATTCGACGTTATTTCGTTCGGTATCTTCATAAGAACCCATGTAGTTTATCTTACAGTGTATTTGTCAAGCATTCTCTGAAAGAAAGGTGGCTTTAAAGGGTTTTCACACACATCTTCACACCGTGCTCTCGTTTTCCCCATTACGTCCCTCCTATCGGCGCTTCGGCGTCCCACTACTACAACGGTACAGACTTTATCAGAGAGCGGCATTGAGAACTGTTGAAAAATAAGCTCTTCTTGTTTTAAGGTACGGAGATAAAGCTCCTAAGTCAGTTATTGCTCGATTATTCTCTATCGTGTGGATCATGGTTGGACTTACAGTGTGTTCAGTTTTGACAGCTACTTTTACCACAGCACTCGCCACAGCAGCTGTCAAAGATGTAGACCTGGTGGGAAAGAAGGTATAATATTGCTTATCAAAAATTACTCGGATGTTTCCTTTTGCTATTTTCATTGATTAAAATTATCGTTTGCACATTTATGAGCTTAATAGTCTGTGAAATGGGCATTAAAGGTTTGTGGACTCTGTGGGATGGAGGCTACCTATAAGAATAGCAAAGTAGTTTGTAGAACTTTAAAGAACATATCGATGTAAAACTGTTGATTTAAAGATTGACGTCAATCGTAAATTTTTCTACTACTGATAAAGGGATGCATTGAACTTACGCAGAAAAGCGGCGGAAATTAAACATGTAAGCAAGTTTTGACCTTGGAAATATTTAGAATGAATAATAGAAAGAATAATAAAATATTTATTTGGCTTAGCTTGTTTCTTCAAACCATATTCAGCCTTTTCAAATAATTGCCGTTAAATCCTCCGGCTAATTCTTTTTAGAATATAACCAGTTAGGGCTGACCAAATATGGAAGTCGTTTGCTACATCCGATAAAATGACATCAATACTATCCGATAAACAGCAGAAAAAGAGACGGCAACCGGGAGGTCCTGGAGACGAGGTTGCATTATCTTGGTAGAACAGTAGAAAATGGCGGAAACCTAAAACAATTATTGGATTCCGCTCAAGGGTGATCTGAAGAAATGTGATGCAGATCTCGGAGGATGTTATCCGCTTTGAATGATAACCCTCTCCTAAAAATTATCTGCTATATTCCTTCAGATCACAGTTCTCGGCCTCATCCAATAATTACTAAGTGATATGTTACGTGCTCTCGATTGTCCATACTGCAGATAGCTGTGTTGAAGGGAAATCCAGCATTCCAAGAAGTTATCAAACAGGGAGCAAGCCCAACACGTAAGATTAACATGACTAACTGGTCGTATACACGTGTTTAATTATTAACGAGAGTTCATTTATTCCGTTCCCGCTTACGGGATCAGCACTGAAGGGAAAAGAATCCCGTGTCTTGCTCTATTTACTAGCTTTTTCACCATTAATTTTATACTTGGGTAGCACATCACAGCTTTCTTTAGTCTAAACACCGGTTTGAACTTGAATTTGGAAATCATGGTTTTTGCAAATGTTATGTCGCATATTTTTTAAATTAAGAAAGGTACTCCATTTAAATGATTCGCTGGATTCTCTTGAACAGAACGTAACTCAGCCTAAAAGTTCCAGTTCATAGCTGCAACCGGTTCCTGTGGGTCACGTGCTGGCAAGCCAGTTCATTCTGATGTAACATGCGACTAGTTCCCTTGATGTTTTGTGGATATTCCCTCAAATCCAACAAAAAACTTATGCTCGAGGTTCCAAGCGGCAAGAGCTCCCAAGTATTGTAACTGCACATTTAATCATGTGCCATGGGAAGTTGCGCTATATATAAGATTTAATTAATTGTAAATTGTAGTTGTTGCGCGTTGGGAATCATAAAATTCCTCTCTCTTTACGAGATTCTTTGTCTTCATGCTCCGTTTATTTTCTCAGTTTTTGACAACTTTGAAGACATGCAAAAAGCTCTCCTAAATAAGACTGTGACAGGTATAATGGATGAGATGTTCCACGGACTTCACTGGATGCAACAAGTTAGAGATTCAAGACTGAATGTGGTTAAAATGATTGAGAGAACACGTTCTTATGGCTTCGCATTCAAGAAAGACAATATCTTTCAATGGCCGGCTGAGGACTGCATTCGAAACCTTATTTTGCATCGCAGAGAGGATGTTTACTCTGTTATGAAACAGTTCAAGGATGAAATGAAGGTAATTAGGTTTAATCAATGGAAGTAACTCACTGAGCTTCTTACGCTAACTTTTTAATCAACTAACTATTGCTCATTAACACAAAAGCAATATCCAATAAAAAAAAGGAATAACTACGACATATTATGGGTTGGGGCGTGGCCGAGTGATCAGCGCGTCGGATCTGCAATCCGGCGGTTTCGCGTTCGAGTTCCCCTACGGTCACTGGCTGGATTTGTTCAGTCACGGCTGTTCCGAATTCAAATCCTCTACCACGCTTGTTAATACCTCCTGCTAGTTTGGTTTTAACCCTGTTATGTTCTATTTGGAATGTTTGTTTCAATTAGACATTATCCACGATATCACCATATTTTCATGCTTTGCATTTTTACGGTTGACGGTCAGTTGGTTAACTCTTTCAAAACGAGAAAACAATTTTACTCATGCCAAATGTACAATTCCAGAATTGACAAGTTTTACTGATATCTCATTATATTGTTTGTTATGAGGACATCTGCGGTTGCTATTGCGTCCAAAAAAGGAACAACGATCACTTCACCCATACGTTTCCATTATCGCTTTAAGATAAAAAGTTCTGTTGTCTAGGATAAAATAAACGTGACAGCGATTTCTTGTATTGGCAGATTTATCACTTGTTTGTCCGCTGAGAAACCCCGTGACATCGCTTCTATCCTATCAGTCCTTTACCAAACGTAAGGATGGCGGGTATCGTGAATAAGGTCTAAGAGGTGCACTTGTGAACTTAAGCTGAAAAGCTAAGTGTAGTTCCACTGCACAAGTCCTTCTCTTTGCCTTACGTTTTACGCCCATCCCTCATAGCCTTGGACGTCAACAACTGCACGTCAATACTTTCAAAAATCTCACTTTCAAAACGAGTCTAATTGCAAAACCATTCAATTTATTTCAATGCGGATAAAAAATCATTTCCATATCACTGGATATGCACTTGTCCTCGCTAATAAAACAGGCCAAGGGCAACTCGGAAATGGTCCTATTGCTTGCTTTTTTTTAACAACAAGTAAGCTCTTTGCTCATATTATTAAAATTCTATTTTAAGGACGAACTCTCCACCGCAATGGATGATGACGGGTTTTCTCTACTGGAAAGGAATTATTCTGCTTTTTGCGCCCTTGTTACTTCATTAATAATCTTTTTGGGAGCACTGATCGCAGCAATCCGCCTCTGTGAACTGCTTTTGTATCTATACCAGAGATTTGTAAAGAAGAAAAAAATTGAAGGTATAAAAGGTGGCTAATATTTTATAATGTCTCTCCTTTTCTAATGTTTCTTCGATTTTTTTCTACTTTTAATTTAGAGCAAAACTCCACTGAGTTCAGTCTAGGCCTCCCCTAACCCCACTCAGCCCCCCCCACACCCCTCCCGCCCCCCACCCGACGCCTTCAATACCACCACTTATGTACCTATGTAGATATTGATGCTCAAAAAAACTCGATTTGCCGCGAGGTCGCCAAAAAAACTTACTCAAGAAACGACAGAATTGGAATCGGAATCGCAAGCGAAGTCGTAAGAGCGCTCATGACTTTGTGAAAATCAAAAATTGGAGTCGTAAGCAGACTCAGTGACAAGCGGGACGGAATCGGAGTCGAAAGAATCAGTACGTTTTCATTTTCTTCCGATTCCGCTTGCGACTCCGTCCTTTACTATCTAGAGAAAAACCAGATTGTCGGAGTCGGAGGCAGAAGCGGAAGAATAAACCAATCACAATGCTAATTCCAACCCTTTGTGATTAGCTTAGTTCTTCCGCTTCTGTTTGCAACTCCGACAGCCTAATTTTCACTCGATCGTAAACGACGGAGTCGTAGCATTTGGACGCTGTTTTCACTAGATCTTTAACTCCAACGCTTCTGATTTCGACTCCGACACCGACTCCGTCGTTAGTGAAGACCTGCCTTAAATGCTCTTTCAGTTATCAAACAAAAATGTAGTTTGGCTGAGCTCATGACTAGATACGTGTCCTTATATGTTATACCTAAAGGCATAGAATAAAAATTTGTGATGTAGAACGGACAAGCAGGACTAAGCCACTAACAATATGTATGAATTTTGATTTATTCACAGATAATGTCCAGCCACTGCAACGCTCCACCAAAGATGAGTTGCTAGATATTTCGTAAAGAGACGACCAAACAGAGCCATGGAAACCTCCAATCACATAAGGACACTCAAGTTCAAGATCCTTTGCCCTCCATCATTTGAGTTCTCAATTCTTAACTTGAAACTTAACTAAAATTTAATCCAGTTAAGTCCTAGGGGGGGGGGGGGGGGGGGAGAGCGTTACCTTTAAAGATGTTTCAGCTATATAAAAATAAACCTTCGTACTCTAGCGAGAAACAGCAGGAACAATGGCAATATTCCAAAAGATATAATGGTGGCAGTTGCCCCAACAGGCTTTTGGATTAGATGCCAAAACCTGACGAAACTCCCAAGCAATTCCAGGGTATACTTTTAAACAAGACCAAATAATTCAGCAAGTAAGCACACACTACCAACTCCGCGGTATGGTCATGCAGTACCTTGAGCCTGTACATAGCCATATCACTGGGATTTGGCAGTCATTTACAGCTGCTTCGTCCTTATTAGGACTTATCAGCATGCCGTTGCCCCAGGTAAAGGGTCTCACTAGGTGATCCCTGACCCCTTCGTTTACTGCCGAAGAGAGTGCGAAAATGCACTCCATGGACATCAAATTTCTCCAACTGATATCAATACATAATCAAGTAGAAAGGTTACCCTAAGAATTTATAAAATAACACCAAAAAGATAATGCTTTGATCTTTTAACAAGTTCTCTCCACTAACTTTTTAAGGAAATGCATTGAGATCAGACCTGAGAATTTGTATGTGTATATTGGGACTTCAAGGGCTTTAAGTTGCCAGCCTTCCAGGCTGCAACTACGATCTGTACCCGGATGATGTGGCTGTGCGCATGCTTGACATGTGTGTGTTTCCTTCACTTAATTTGGTTCTATAGTTGTAAATTAGTTTGGTTTCCAAAACGAATCTGTGACAGGGTAACGATCGCTAAGCGCTTCTGAAAAATAGACAATCAAACTGTAAGTGGTGCCCGTCTTACATTGTAAGGCGCAAAGAGAATTGTGTAATACAATAAAGAAAAAACTCTTAATTTGACTGTTTATAGCGTTGCAATAGTCGCGAGAGAATTACATAGATGGAGAAAAAAAACGTAACAAAATCGTATAAAAATAACACAAAATCTCAACTCTCCGTAATCGAAATGATTTGGAGAAGTAAATTTCTCTATTCCTTTCTCATAATATCTTCCTTTTGTTCAATGATTTTTTCAAGTTCGTACAAAAAGAAACATATTCAGTCTAGGAAAGCTCAGATATATCTTGCATCTTCTCGTATTTCTGATTATTTTAGGTGAAAATTGTAATGGCTTTTCCGTTTGAATAAAACCTTAAGGAATAAAATGTAAACCCTGTGTACTACTGACCACTTTTTTCAACATACGTTTTCCACTTTCTTACGTTTCGTAAACCAAAGTGAGGTGTTTACAAGACAGAGGCAAAGATGAGCGACTTTAGTTTCCTCTGCAATGGCCAGGCCACGCAATATCAAAACTGGCTTCACATGGCTGATGTCGTTCGTCCAAAAAAGTGGTCCGAAAACGTAGTCAGGAAACTGATTTCTTTAAACGCTTTAATTTTCTTGTTTGTGTTAACTAACGCACACCAGATTACGACTAGTAATACTACTACGACAAATTACGACTAGTAAAATACTAATAACGACGATTATTACAATTTGACGACTGACTACTCTTAATAATTCTTGCAAACTAGCTTAAGCTTTTCAGTACTTGACTACACTCAAATGATTGAACGATAACTATCATAGCCCGCAGGTCCTCAAGTAATGATCTTTTCTTAAACTTCCAGGAACTCATCTCTAGAAGAATACTGGTGGGCGCTAGTTGTGTGCTTGTTATCGGCTGTGAAAAAATACATAGAAAAACAAAAAATAGTTAGACAAGTAACGTGAATAATTTTCATTTCTGTCTTGTCAGTGGGTGAACCTTTTCGCAACACAATGTCTGGTGTAGCCAGCAAATTTAGGAATAACTAAAAAGAATACAAATTTAAGATAGAAGATTGAGCAGAGTGGAAAATTTTGGACAGCCAGCCGGTGGAAAGCTACTTCTTCCGAGAGCGTAATTCTGGAGGTTTTCATCGGCAGTGAGAACTAATGCAGACAGTGATATTTGCAATGGCTTAGACGACACCGTGCTACCCCTTTCTTGTTTAACTAAATGTTTCTTATTGTCAGTTTAAAAAATATTTTTGTCTAACCTTTGCTCTAGAGGGGGGTTTTTTTTACTTGTTTTTCAATTGTGTGGAGGCGGTTAAAGTCCGGAAGGGGACTGCTCTTAAGTGTTTTTCCCTCCTGGTCTACATAGTACTGTTTTCCCCTTACCTAAAAAACTAACACTTCCAAATTCCAATTAAATCTTAAACGCATGAACAACCTTACTCGGGCCTTGAGAGTTTCTTCATGATTGTTTCGTGGGTAAATAAAAGTACATTTACATTTACGTTAAAAGGTTCAAAACGCGGCAGGAGCGTGAGAACCAATGCGGAGCACTATTGGGACCAAATGGAAAATGTACATTGATGCCTACATCCTATTTTACATCCGAGAGAGCAACACATGTTCAGCATAATTAGCAAAACCAACTTATGTAACAAAGAAATTAACAAAATACGAAGAACCGGCAAAAAAATATGCGGGGAGTAATTGCGCAGTAAAACAATGACTGTAGTTACCTACCAGCTTTGGCTCCGGCATCGTTCTTATTCGTAAGTCTCTGGTATAAATAAAGAAGCAGCTCAAGAAAAGGATTTCTCCAATCAAGGCTCCAAGGAAGATTGTCAGTGAAATAACAAGCACACGAAAAGCTGAGGAATTTCCACCCAAAACATTAACGTCCCCATCTCCCATAGCAACAGAGAGTTTATCCTTTGAATAAAAAGGTAAAAATGTATCAGAACTACCTGGTGGGTCAATTAAGGACAATGGTATTGTTTAACAACTAAAAAAGGTACCTGTAAAGACATTTTCAGAAATCATAACCGAAGAAGAGAACAAAGCTATTTCATAGTACCTCCATCCGATCCATAAACTCTTTCAATATAGTGTAAACGTCTTCTCTGCGGTGCAGAATGAGATTTCGAATACAGTCCTCAGCCTGCCAAGCCAAAATATCGCCGTGCTTGAATGCAAAGCCATATGAACGGGTTCTCTCGATTACTTTAGTGACGTGTAGTCTTGTGTCTCTCACTTGTTGCATCCAGTAAAGTCCGTGGTACATTTCATCCATTATACCTGTCACAGTCTTGTTCAGAACGAGAGCGTTATGCATATCATTAAAATTGTCGAACACTGAAAAGCAAATAAAGTTAAAATAGAAATTACAACGTTCATTTGCAGCACGTTTCGGCAGGATACGAGCCCATTACTTTCAGTACGCTTACTCAGACGTCTTCAGACGAATCTTTCAGTATTGTGATTCCATCTTTTATGGCAGTCGACCTGGCCTTATTTAGGGACGGACCATTAGAAAAGTGATGGGGGGGGGGGGGGATGGGGAATTTTCAGCTTGCACGAATTTTTTTCTTTTCGCTCACTGCTTGTGCAGGAATTTTTTTTTCAGGTGAACCCCTCTGCACGAATTTTTTTTTCAGACAAATATTGCTTTTTTTTAGCGGTGAAATCTTGATTCATTATCTATGTTTTTGTGCTCTTATAAGTTATTCTACACTCACAACAGATCAAAGGATACAGGCCACTTTAATGCAAAATCGTTTCGAAAATGTACACACAGTGAGAGAGAGGAGGAAGCCACTTGGAGTGGACGGCTTCCCTGTGCATTTTTTCAGTCCCTGCCCTCTGGAATTCCTCTCCCACAGCCGATCATAATAATGCCATACTCCATTCACCAATGAAAACCACACTTTGTGGTTCTTAATTTTTGTTAAAAGTACCGGTGGCAGTGTTGCTGTTTATGTCGTTGACAGTTAAAGTTTTAACACTTACTACTAGGTGTGTATGCACTTTTTCATTGTATTATAGAATTCTTATTCAAGGTGGTAAGACCCATCCTCTAATTTTTATTGTGGGCA